>NC_143006.1:6068788-6675667 GCF_061535395.1 Colias eurytheme
TATTTCCTACAGTATGGCGACGAATGTACTTGTGCAGAGAAACGGAGGGGAACTGGCGGGGGGTCGGGCGACGCGGGCCGCTTAATGCAATCACGCTGAGTTTGCATTAACTATCGCGAAAGGACGACGCAGTCGTATTTTTTGTGTAATAATTTTATTATACATAGGTACTTACATATTCTATTATGGCGCGCAAAAACTGTTCCGTTTACGGATGTAAATCTACATTGAAATCCCAGAAGGAAACAATATTTCAGAAAGATTGTATTAATAATTGTATCTGTTGAATTAAAATCAAAGCTATGTAAATGTTGTCCTCATTATTTTCTAATCAGATTGTACATCCCAATGCGAATGCATTACTTCTTAAATGGTATAATATACAATTAAGAACATCCAAAAATAAAGTGTCCACGTAAATAATATTTAGCAGTGCAATATCTGTAATTATATATTTATAAACAAATGATTACATCAGATTTAATAATCGCAATTATTTTGAATGTACATATGAATAAATGATTTCATCATAATATTAATAATCACAATTGTTTTATTTCCCATTTGTTGCAACCCTAGCGTATTTTCGTGTGGCAGCGTAAGTACCTACGCTGGCGGCGGCATCGCGCGACATCAAAGGCGTTTCCTTACTGTAGGAAATAATATTGTAATACTGTGCTATCACTATCATTATTATATTATACATAGTATAAAACAAAGTCGCTTTCTCTGTCCCTATGTCCCTTTGTACGCTTAAATCTTTGAAACTACGCAACGGATTTTGATGCAGTTTCTTTTAATAGATAGAGTGATTCAAGAGGAAGGTTTATATGTATAATAACATCCATTAAATAGTGGAGAAGTACTGCTATTTTTGAGGTTTCTAATGTGATGTCGTAAAAAATTACCAGCCTTACTTATAAAAACTGACTGATCTGTTGCATAAACACCTCTCAGTTAAATAACTCTCAACTCCTTAAACAATGATTAAAATAATCTTAGGTACTTATAAATCTATCTCAGCAGTCTCTCAACTAAGTTACGTCAATATATGTATTTTTTTCTAGTAACATTATCGAAATAAAACCCGCTATTCACGTAAAACTTGACTAAAAATGTACTTTTTGACAAATATGAATGGTAGACTTTATTTTGTATGACGTTTAACTGACAGGATATTGATAACTTTCAAATTTCAAACATTTGTACAGATTTGAGATTTTTGATAAATTCAAATTCAGTTTTAATTTAAAATGAGTTCAATGATCAATAAACGTTCTCGTTCGACGAATTGGAGTGAGGAGGATAAGGTACGTAATGTACACAAGAAATCTAATAGAATGTACTTATTTCCTTACATGTTTTAATGCTTATTAATAAATATAATATATTGCTCTTTAGAAAGTGCTTCGAAAATAATTAGTGCTCGAGCGAGCACATATTATATTAGAGAATAAGGATACGTCGACTAATACAAATACAGCAAAAAAACTTGCATGGGAAGATGTTTTGTCTTGGTTATTTTAGTTTTACTTATTCTAACAGTTTCTTGTATTTAATAAATTGTTACAGTGTAATAACATTATTATTGTATTTATATTTCAGTTATAATATCATTTCACTCCATAAAAGGGACTTAAGCCAAATACAAAATCAGTGGAGGAATTTGAAGAAAGCTAAGGCTTCGGAACACAAATTTAGAACGGCAAGAAACATGACAGGCGGGGGACCTCCGCCACCAAGTCCTCCGCCTGAAGATCAAGAGCTTATAGCAGCTGGCCCTGTTTATATTTTCGTCTTCATCTTCTATATTATCAGGGATAGTTGGATCGATTAATAATTGATTTTCAAGGCCTGAAGGATCTAGAAAAATACAAAATAAAGAATTAAAATATGCTTATTTTTTATGTATTGGCATTATTAAATATACTTTGTTTACATATTAGTTTGCACAAATACCTTGATTTAAAATAGACTCATTAAAGAGTATTGCTAAATTGTGCAAAACTGCACAAGCAACAATAGTGGTCTTGATCACTTGCAGAGACCCTCGCATTGTTTCGTTGAGTATGCGGAATCTTTGCTTCCACACCCCAAAGCAACGCTCTACAGTATTCCTCGTTCGTATGTGACTCAGGTTGTACTTTTCTTCTGCCTGTGTCCTTGGTCTTAATATTGGTGTTAGAAGATGCGAAGTACAAGGATACCCGCTATCTCCAATCAGCTTCCCATGAAATTCATTCTCCTCAAACCTCCGCTTTATTGAGCTTTCTCTATATATGCGGGAATCATGTGTACTTCCTCTCCAGTGACACACAATATCGCAGATTTTAAGGTCAGAGTCACATACTACCTGTAATTATTGTCATCAATATTATTATAAATTAGAAACACATAATAGCACACATAACAATGAAAATTTATTACTTTAAATACACTATGATCAAACTAAAATGTTATTGTACAATGTTCATACTTGAGTGTTAATGGAGTAATGTCCCTTCCTATTAACATAGTACTGTCCAGCCTCTCCACTCACTTCGCGTATCTTAATATGAGTGCAATCTATTGCACCAATGATACGCTTCATCCCGCATATTATGGCCTCAAATTTCCTAATTGCTTTGGCTTCCTCGGTTGAGTTCGACGGCATATTAATATAACGCGAACTTTTAGAAGCTAACGCAATAGCAACATTTCGGGACAAACGGGAAAGTGTCTGTTGACTCATTCTGTGAATGTCAGCACAATCTTCTTGGATCTGTAATGTAATAGATCGTTATACAGGCTTTTCTATTGTATATATCCAAAACTAGAGCACAAGTCACATCTACCTCATGCCGGCCCCAATATCGAATAACTGCCATCACTTGCAGTTCCACTGGAATACCGCCCCCTCGAGTGTCCACGCGAAGGTCATCCCGAATCAAATTAATGATTTGTTGCATGTTATTCTTTCCGAATCTATACCTCGACCGTAGTGTGGCCCTGTGGCCGCTACAAAAAATATATTGACACCATAGATTGACACTAATACCAGGTTATTTTAATTCTAGGTTGAAAAGTAGGTTTTTAATAAATAAGCACTCTCAGAACAATAGATTTATTTAATAAATGAAACGATACCATTTTAAATTTCGCGCTGTTTATGTATGATGTGCGCATGCCTTAATGCTCTAAGGCGCATGCGCAGGTTTTTATTATTTTATAATTTTAATAAAATAAATAATTCAACAATTTCAATGATGAGCCCATACGGACCTAACGGTAAAGAATACGATTTTGATAAAATTTGCCAATTTTGCTATGGATGGGGTGCTTAAGTGTAACTTTTTTATACCTAAAATTAAAAAAAAATTATTTAAAAAAAAACTAAAGGGGACCTAACGAAAAAATTGTGGGACCTTATAGGACCTAACGGAGACCTATCGATTGAGGTCATTTTTGACCCAAAATTCTATGGATGGGGTGCTAAAGTGCATTTTTTTTTATACCTAAAATTTAAAAAATTATTTAAAAAAAAACTAAAGGGGACCTAACGAAAAAATTGTGGGACCTTAAAGGACCTAACGGGGACCTAACGATCAAGGTCATTTTCGACCCAAAATTCCATTGATGGGGTGCTAAGTTTGCACTGGTATTCTTTTGTATGTCAAATAATAGGCAGTTCAATTTGAAATAAAATCCATGGATAAATTTTATTAATATGTATGCTAGAACAGCACTAATGACATTGACTGTGAAGAGTAGATACAAGAGCCGTCAAAAGTCATTTGTCACAATTTCCTGGAATTGAGAATTCGTAAATTGTAAATAACATGCCTAAAAGTTTAATAAATACTACGTAATTCCATTTAAATATACCAATATCCATCTAAGGTTAGATAAAGTTGCTAAATATAGATCCAGTGATTCTCAAGTGACATTTTATTACTTATTAGTTGTTGTGTAAAGTGCCCAATTGATGCTCAAAGTGATCGCGGAAGAAATTTGAGAAATAATATTTAGTAACGGTTCTCCGTTACTTTCCCAGTGAAAAACTTATTATGCCTCATGATTTAAAAGGCCTGGCGGCAAGGAAGGCTCTCATGGTATGAACTATCAACAAATTACATGCTGACTTATTCAAAACAACAACTTTGTTGATAAAATATAAAGTTGTGTTTCTTTCATAATCTTAGCTTGTTTTCTAATTTTTCATGTATACACGCTTATTTCAAAGTACCTTGAATGTATATAAAAAGAAATTATACCCAGGAATATTTTGTAACTCGACATAACGCATATTTGTAGTAGAAATCTCGAGAACGATGACTCAGCATATTTTGTTATTGATTTGGGTTGCTGGCGTGTGCGTATGACGCGGAAGAAGGCCCCTTTATAATGATCTGTTGGTTATGCTTAATAGTTAATATTATGCTTGAAAATATTCTTCTTACATCTTGATTTTTGGATTGTACATATTTAGCAGAAGTTTAATTAAATAACACAGTAAATTACTATTTTGTAAGGAAAGTAGGAAGCTTATTTGTTTATGAAAAAACAAATTGGACTTTGTATTTGAATATACTATATTCGTAATGTATATGTTACGAGGTGCTTGATACAAAATTCATTAAAATATGTTAAGCCAATAAATGTACACAGTCTTAATTACTGCAGCGATAGAGCATTTTTAAACCTTATTTGTAATAATGTGGGTATGTCTTTGTTATTAATATGTTCTGTAATTATACATATCAAACTTTAATAAACATCCTACAAATTATAACAGAGAAAAGATCCTGAATTTCCACAAAAACCTATCAAAATAATTAATATTCTTGTTAATTCTAGCAACTCGATTATAAACGCTTCAACTAAAGTTGGTAGCAGCATCCCGGCATTTAATGCCCGGCTACTACGCTAATATGTAAATTATTAAATTCATATTTTCTTTACATAACTTTTCTATATTTTTACCTTTGCGTAACGGATCTTAGTTGTCCACTAATGTACTTAAAAATTCAATAAAGGATATTACACGCTTTATATTAGCTTCACCTGTATGTTTGTTTGTTTGTAACCGACTTCTTTGGGCGCGATTTTGACCCACTTTAAACGGCCAGATTTCGTTCAAACTTTGTAGATTTATTGAGGACCGATGACAATACACTAATTTGATAAAATTTTCTATTTTTTAGTACGGTTTTCTATAAAAAGCGTGTGCTTTTTAGTTTTTTTAAACTATTATTTTTTTTATGACTTTCAGGCTCCCTTATCACCGACTCCCTGTGCCGAAATCAGTGATGATGAGCTGGTCTCCATATCAGTGCGGGACCTGAACAGGCAGCTCAAGATGAGGGGCTTGACGAGGGATCAGATTGTCAGGTAAGAATTGAACAGTATGGGATCAGATCGTTCCATGTGTGGAAATCTCAATAATTAATGGGTAGGACATAAATATTATCTTAGAATGCATTTACAATAAAAATAATTTTTGAAGTGAAACTTCTTTATCGGGGTTGGAAAAAAATTTGGTGTAACATTTTTTCGTTACGCGTGACATTTTTCCGTTACGCGCCATCTTTTTCTTATCCCTACCACGCGTGATTTGACGTATTTCTGTAAAGTTGCATATAGTAAATTATTTTTTTTATAAATAAGGTCTTAAAGAAGTTTCACTTCTTACTTGTGTACACTAGTACACGCACACATTTTTTATTATGTTAACAGTACATATTTCAATTACTATTTGGTTAGTTCTTGTGCATTAGGAACAAATATGGGCTTATTATGTTGATGAAGATTGAAAATTAATATATTCATTATTTATAGAATGAAGCAAAGACGGCGTACGCTAAAAAATCGGGGGTACGCAGCGTCGTGTCGAATCAAACGAATAGAGCAGAAGGATGAATTGGAAACTGAGAAAAGTCAGGTGTGTTTGTTATAATTTTTCAACTTTTTAGAAGTGAAACGGCTTTAAAAACTGCACCAAGTCAGAAAAATTGATGAATTAGTCTGTGTCGTCTTGAATTAATTACTATTGAAGTACATCTATATAATATATATAAAACTCAAAGGTGACTGATATAGTGATCTATCAACGCACAGCCCAAACCACTGGACGTATCGGGCTGAAATTTGGCATGCAGGTAGATGTTAGGACGTAGGTATCCGCTAAGAAAGGATTTACCGAAATTCTTGCGGGAACGGGGACAAACGGGGATGCACGTACAAAGTCGTGGGCGGAAGCTAGTATTAAATATGTTCAGTTTGCTGCTATTATAATATTTAGGTTGAAGTTTATCTTGCTTTCTTTTGATCTTTACATTAGAAAAACATACAAATAAAGTAAGCTGAACACAATTTAGTAAGGCGTCCTCTGGAGGGCAAATTTTAATACTTTTTGCAAGCCAAATTTTCATAGACAAGATTTTTACTTTGACACAATTATTATCTCTGTGATATGGTTTATTTTATTCTGTGGCAATTTCAAACTAAAATAAATTATTGTTTTCTATTTTCCTGTTTATGGGCCCTACCTTTTACTTGACTCTGGCAAATACATATTATCTTCTTACCATTACCAAAAAAAAAATTTTTTTTTTGTTTCAGGAATGGCAAGACATGGAAGCAATGCAGGAAGAAAATAACAGAATTCGTGACGAAATTGAAGCGTTAAGGTCTAAATATGATGCCTTAAAGCGATTTGCCACAATGAAAAGCATTCCTTTGCCCGCCGACCTTGATATTATACCATAGATATTTTTATTCGTTTGTTTTATTGTTTGGTGCAATGAGATTCAAAAATATATTTATAAATATATATTATTTTAATACTTATAAGGTAAAGATACTTTGTTTTGTATTTGTAAATGCCTCAAATGTGACTAAATACGAAATATAACCCAGTAAATTTTACAATGAATAGATGGTCAATGTTAATAAAAACGAGTAATAATTAAAAACGTGTATAAAGGTTATAAACGCTCTGGAGTGGTATGTTGAAATGTGGCTAATTAGCCAGAATTGACTTCAGTTATCTCTTTTTCGCTGACGATAGTTGGATCGTGCTATCTCACTTTGACGTCTAATCGTGTGTGCGTTAGTGTGCCGTTTTTGAAGATCGAATGTTGTGTTGGTAACCTATCAACACCTTTTTACTTATAACATTACTAGTGGTCCGCCCCGGCTTCGCCCGTACCTACATGTTTAAACTATTCTATCTCTCAAGTTGGATCGAACTGCACATGGTGTGCGAATTTTATTATAATCGGTTAAGTGGTTTAGGAGTCCATTGAGGACAAACATTGTGACACGAGATTTATATATATATTATATTAAGATTGGAAATAGGTATTTAAAACAATAGTTTCAGTTAACTATGGCTTCAAAATGTCTAATTGAATTTTATTGCACCAAGCAATAGTAATATTATAACATATAGATTAAATATATGCAACTGGTAGTGAATGTTTTGACACTTTCCAGATAATTTTTACTATTATTATTAAATTATTGATAAATCAATGTGTTGTTTCATTTTAACATGGAATATGATAATTAAACCCAAGTTGCATACAAAAATAAGTGTTGTAGGTACTGTGAAACCTAGACACCTAAGTATTTTTATATCTACGCGTTGACACGATAGTAAATTAAAAAATAAGTATTGTAAAAACATGTAAAAACTAGATTTCCGCCCGCGGCTTCGCCCGCGTTTTCAAAGTAAAACTCGCATAGTTCCCGTTCCCGTGGGATTTCCGGGATAAAACCTATTCTATGTGTTAATCCAAGTTACCCTCTATATGTGTGCTAAATTTCATTAGTATTTGCGTGAAAGAGTAACAAACACACACACACATCCTCACAAACTTTCGCATTTATATAATATGTACTAGATTTCTAGCCGCGGCTTCGCCCGCATTTTCAAAGGAAAACCCGCATAGTTCCCGTTCCCGTGGGATTTCCGGGATAAAACCTATTCTATGTGTTAATCCAAGTTACCCTCTATATGTGTGCTAAATTTCATTGTTTAATTGGTTCAGTAGTATTTGCGTGAAAGAGTAACAAACACACACACATCCTCACAAACTTTCGCATTTATATAATACTAGATTTCTACCCGCGGCTTCGCCCGCATTTTCAAAGGAAAACCCGCATAGTTCCCGTTCCCGTGGGATTTCCGGGATAAAACCTACCCTACGTGTTAATCCAAGTTACCTTAAGTAATCGGTTCAGTAGTATTTGCATGAAAGAGTAACAAACACACACACACACACACACATCCTCACAAACTTTCGCATTTATAATATTAGTAGGATTAAAACTGCTTTTTCATTATCTCTCTGATTAATTTTTTTAATTTATCTATCAAATTAAATATACACACCGGCACAATCTTTAATCTTTAATTATCCAAAATCACAGAACTATACTCGAGGGTCAAAATATACAACATTCAGGCGTTCATGTCGCAAGGCACTTAACTATTTATTTATTTATTTATTTAGAATTTCCAACAAAGGATACAGATTACATTTTGTTACATCTAATTATTTAAGTACATGGTCTTCTGCACCTTTAATTATAGGAAATTACAGCGTTCAAAATATTTATTACAATTACAATCCGTCAATTTATTAAAAAATATTAGTTAAAAAAAATTAAAGAAACTTAATAACATGGATTATATACCACGAAAAGTATGATAAATTACAAATTTATTCTATTAAATGAACGTGACCTTATAAGTCAAAACATTGAACGTGGAGGACGTAAAATGTTCGGGCCATCAATTTAATACCAATAAATATTTCATTGGAGATATCCCGAAGGTTAAGGAGTAGGTACAACTGAAAGCACTTTCGTCCCTATCGCGTAGGGTTCGCGATTTGTGAGGATATTCAATTTTTTAAATAGTTTTTTTTTTATGTATAAAAACGTTTAGGTGACAACCCTATTTACTGATGTTCTTAAAAACAAGGATAGGTTGCAATTCATGTTTTTAAAATTATGAAATTGCCCGTTTTTTTATGACGGTTAAGTACTTGTACTACCTACTTGTTACGTAACTTAAAAAAAAAAAATAATATAAATGTAACATCTTAGCATTAAATAAAAAAATATGTATGTATACATATTAAATTATATGAAAATTATGATAACCTATCAATTTATTTTATCTTTGAACATATAAATCACACAGAACTCCATGTTAATAAAAATTTACGTAACCATCATTTTTCTCTATGAATCTTCTCAATTTGTAAAAACAAGACAAATGATAGCTTTTAAAAGGTTTTCTGCAAAAATATCCTTTTTTTTAATGAAAAATAAATCGTAACGGGTGGCAACCCTATTTCGAGGGGTATTGGAAAGTCGATAATAATATTTCTTATCTGCGATGATAGCTCAGTATTACGTTGAGTGGTAGACTTTAAACTTTGTGAAATCTGTGTAAAGTACACGAAATATCCCTAAAGTACTTTATTAGATAAATCGGCATTAATAACAATCAACTTTAATACCTTTTGGGATGACGCAGCTGGTGAAATTATGAAATATACTTTTTTAAAAGTTTTTTTATTCCGGTTTTTAAAGATAAACAATCTAAAAGTTTTAAAAAAGCCGTTTTTAACAGTTAACCTATCTGCAGTTTTAAGTAATTTAAAAGTGAATAAATACAGACTGGTTAAAATATGTTTTTTTCCATGATTAAAAAACATGTGGCTTACAATTTAATAACTTTAGCTACATAGGTATCACTAAAGTCCCGTTTAAATCTGGTCAGTCGTTTCTTAAAGCCCACGAAATAGATCCAGGACAAACATATTTTTAATATTCCTAATTATTATGGATGTTTTCAACTTAAACCTTAGAATACAATATTGTTATAAACTGATTAAATATGTATTCAAAGCTTTAAACTTAAATAAATAAATAACGAAGATCTACAATAAACAAAATTGTATCCTAAATACATTTCTTTCAACACAAGAAAAATACGCTCTTGCAACAATGGAAATTTGGTAAAAACGACCACTATAACCGCTAACGAACATGCACAGACGGACAGAGGGATTTTTTTGTATTTTTAAGCTTACAATGGCTTGGGCAATTGCTGTGTCGATTTTTTTCGATTCGTGTTTTATAATTAGAAAGTTCCTCTGCTTCTAGACCGACTTATGATACGATTTTTAGATATTTGTCTTGTATAAGAAGGAATTAGAGAAAGAAAGACTGATTTTTGCAATTAATAAGAAAGAGAAGACAGTATGTGAGTACTTATTTTTTCTTGATTTTTTCTATACATTTACATTTTTGTATTTTACCTGTGTGCAAGACGAAAAATAATAATATAATTTAAACATACATTACCAATTTTTTATATATCATCAGTATAATTTATTAATAGACTAGCTTTCCACCCGCAGCTTCGCCCGCGCGGTCAAAGAAAAACCCGCATAGCATCCCGTGGGATTTCCGGGATAAAACCTATCCTTTTTCCCGGGGTAAAAAGTAGCCTATGTCCTTTCTCAGATATCAAAATATCTCTATACTAAATTTCATGCAAATTGGTTCAGTAGTTAAGGCGTGATTGAGTAACAGACAGACAGACAGAGTTACTTTCGCATTTATAATATTAGTATGGATTTGTAATATAGGTTATGATAGCCTACTTAAGAGTACGTACACACTCCTCCACATTATGTTTATTGTTCATGTTTTATTATAATTCTATATTTTATTGAACAGAGAGTCTTCTCATATGTATTTTACAGATTTTCCTCCACGTGTTGTATATTAATAAACTGTTGTTTTCATATTACAATGAAAAAACGGAACGTAGATACAAAGAAGGGAATTTCATCTTGCAAATATAATTTCTTAAATAGAATAAAAAAACAAACTGCCTTCAAATTGTCAAAGCTATAGAAAATTTAAATGAGACCACAGGCACCAGCTTTCAAATGAAAAAAAAATTCAACCAAAAAAAAATATGGACCAATTGCGAACCTCCATTTCTTGAAATAGGTAAAAAATAAATCCGTACACCGTCCAGAAACGTGAAATTTCTTTAAACACGAGTTGTTATACTTTTCAAAGAAACCAGAAGTTTATAAATGAGAAAAAATTATACATGCGTGACAGCTGAATGAAGACCCACGGGGAACGAATGTAATGCGAATAAAAATACCGCGAAAACTTTTCATGGGCGTTCGAATTTCGAATGCCTAAACATTTTTTTTAATATTTCGTGGTGCTGATTTGTTTATGTGTTGCCAGGTTTATATTTTATTAGATCTTAAATTAAATTAGTATGCATGCCATAATTCATACAATATCAATGAATTGTATCTTTATTTCTTAATTTTTACGTGTTGCGACACAAAGTAGGAGTCAAAATAAGTACTTAAGAAGTACCTATGTACTTCAAATAATTGATGTTAAACACATATCTAATGTTTGATTTCACAAAAAAAACCTCAAAATCCACATATTTCGATAAAAGCTATTTCAATTGAAATCCTAATAAAACAATCCGACATTGTCAAGATTAATTTTATATTATTTATACTTTTTCCTTGTGCAGGTCGCAATTTTATGGG
Organism: Colias eurytheme; assembly: GCF_061535395.1. Lineage (NCBI taxonomy): Eukaryota > Metazoa > Arthropoda > Insecta > Lepidoptera > Pieridae > Colias > Colias eurytheme. The sequence continues at coordinate 6,080,386 of NC_143006.1, forward strand.
TTGCGGAAAAAGGACATTTATCGGTATTAGAAAGATATAATGGTTTGTATGTTAAGAATATAAACCTGCAGTGCTCCGCTCCTGTTGGTCTTAGCGTAATGATATATAGCCTATAGCCTTCCTCGATAAATGGGCTATCTAACACCGAAATAATTTTTCAAATCGGACCAGTAGTTCCTGAGATTAGCGCGTTCAAACAAACAAACTCTTCAGCTTTATAATATGTATTAGCATAGATATCGATGTCACACGTACAGTATCATATTCGTAGATGCTTCGCCGTAGCTTGCTACGGTAACGCCTACCTACGATCGTATCTAGCTACAACAGCTACAGGTATCTAATGCTTTGACAAGTTATTTTAGACGTAGTATTTATACATAGTTTCATACTGCCTTTGATAAGATTTAGATCAAAGTTTAAACTATACAACTTTTTTGTGTAAAATGTCAAAATTTCTAGAATATCCTGCTAAAGTTATATATTACTAGGTTTCCGCCCGCGGCTTCGCCCGCGCATTCAAAGAAAAACCCGCATAGTTCCCGTTCCCGTGGGATTTCCGGGATTGCGTCATTTTCCCGGGATAAAAAGTAGCCTATGTCCTTTCTCGGGTATCAAAATATCGCCATACCAAATTTCATGAAAATTGGTTCAGTAGTTTAGGCGTGATTGAGTAACAGACAGACAGACAGAGTTACTTTCGCATTTATAATATTAGTATGGATGACAGTTTGTATGAATGTATTTTAATCTTTCGTACGAAAACTGTTGTATTATATTTGGCACAGCAGGTTCAAGCTTGTTTCTATCTTATCTAAATAAGGTTAAAGGACAAATCTATAGAACACTAGCGGTCCGCCCCGGCTTCGCCCGTGGTACGTGTTTACGTTTTCTCTCCATAAGAACCATCTTCGTACTTCAGGAAATATTATAAACAAAGAATAAACGCAATTGGTTCAGCCGTTCTCGAGTTACGCTTACCAACACATTTTGCGATTCATTTTTATGTTATAGATGAATGTTATTGTTTAAAACAATGAGAAGAAATCGTGCTAAGTGCTATATTTGATATTTCCTGAGATTATTTAATTTTTTGATTATTAATTTATAAGATTATAGTATACAAGATGCCAAATTGATTGCGCAAACACATTCACAAAATTAAGGTCCATTTACCAGAAGAATCCGTATGGAACCACCCTGATATATTAGGGACAGATGTCCTAAATGGGTTGATAAGCCATTTCGATTGTTTAAAGTAACTGATAGAATAATATCGTGTGCTTAAAGGACGAATTGTGGCCCTATATCCTTTACAAAGGAATTACAACAGTTAGCATTGTTATGAAATTTTAATAACAGATTGTAATTTTAAAAGCTATATAATGACTGTAATGAAGTCGCAAAAAATGTCATTTGTTTATTCATGTGCTCATAACTGACTTAATTAATGATTTAATACGATAATTATAATGCTGTTAAATTGCCTTTATATAGCTCAACGCTGTCTAAAGGGGGGGCCCAAATTTTACTTATAAGAGCCGTATAAAAGAAATACAGCCGATATACGATTTGGTTATAATGCTTTGTACATGAACTCGTGCTATCATAAGTTTGTTATAATGGTGTTTTGTGCTTGCTGGGCTATGCCCTATTGGCTATAAATCATCACGCTAAGACCAATAGGAGCAGAGTAATGCGTGTTAAACCGCGGGAGGTAGTTAATCCATACTAATATTATAAATGCGAAAGTAACTCTGTCTGTCTGTCTGTTACTCAATCACGCCTAACTACTGAACCAATTTGCATGCAATTTGGTATAGAGATATTTTGATACCCGAGAAAGGACATAGGATAGGTTTCATCCCGGAAATCCTACGGGAACGGGTTTTTCTTTGAAAACGCGGGCGAAGCCGCGGGCGGAAAGCTAGTATTTTATAAGTGCTTGTAATTAACTCTATTATCGGTATTTTAAATAAATATTACTAAATGAAATTTACAAAAATGTAAAGATAACTAGAGCGCACTTTGATTAATGATGAAATCTGGGGGCACGGTAGTGCCCCCGCCAAGACGAGCCAAGCGACTACGCGCACGGGCACTACCTACCTTTTCTCGAAGCGTTTCGACGTTTTTTTGAACCCTCATAACTTGGGTTTGGATTATGCTAGATCAACAAAATTTTCGGGATATATTGTCAATAGCGGACTTATTGAACATATTAAGTTTTAATTACATTAGCTTTTATACTTCAGATTTTATTTATATCTAAAAAACGCTAATTTCGTCACTGACTCACTGATGATCATCAAAATTCTTAAGGTATTTCCGAATGTCCTAGAAAGCTGAAATTTTGTATGTAAGCTAGTATTAGCACACAAACAACAAAAAAATTATAAAACTTGTAACTTTCATCCCCCAACCCCTTAAACTAGGGGATGGGAGTTTGTATGAGACCTGTAATTTTAAATTAAATTTTGATGACGCTAGAGGTCTAATCTAATAATCTAAAACTTGGTTCCCCTAGATATATATATATGTATAGGTACTCCTTGTTAAAAAAAAAAATTGTTACAAACAACTTACAAAAAGAAATGAAATCCCACCAAAAACATTTTCATGTAAAATGTTGCCAAGACGAGCCCATATGACTCGCACTGTCAAAAAGTTATCAGATCTCATGTAGAGCCAAGCATCTAACACTACACGCCCTAACCCCTCGTTTTCACCAGAGTATAATACATGTATTTTACAAATTTGATGCAATATTTTCGTTTCTCATAGACATGTGTAAAACATGTTGTATACAAAATTTGATACATGTAGGATAACTTATATGAAACTTGTTGGTTGAAAACTTCTAGTTGCCTACATGTTTATGATCTCTTGTTTTTGTTGTAGCAATACTTGTAGAATTCGAGACAAATTCAGTCGTACCTACTTTTATAATTTCTATTAATAAAAAAAACTTTTGTGAGATGTATGTATGTTGAAAACTTTATCCAACAAACATGGATAAAGTTTAAAACTTGTTTGTTACTAGTATTATACAGAAATTGCAATAAAATAAACAATACATATCTAAACCACGACTGTATTTTGTAGGTGAGAACGCTATCAAGGGATTAGACAAGTTCAAACATGTCACAGACTTCAGTGTAAACGCAAATGTGTTTTATACTTGTATAAATACTTGTTGGCTACTAAGTGTGAACGAAAGAATGTTTGAGACAGTCTCAATACATGTATAAAACAAATAATTATGTTTTGAAAAGTATTCTACAAGTTTTGTATCAAACTAGTATTTAACTTGTTTCTTGGTGAAAACGAGGACTTACTCTACAAGGCCTAACCTCACAAACTCTACACCTTAGTCAAAATATGTGGCTTGGCCGTTCGTTACTACAAGAACTATTGTATAACACAAAAGTAATGAACAGTGAATTATTTTTTCACCTTACGCCGATGTGAATGTAGCGAAATGGCCAAGCCACATATTTTGACTAAGGTGTAGAGTTTGTGAGGTTAGGCCTTGTAGAGTTAGGGCGTGTAGTGTTAGATGCTTGGCTCTACATGAGATCTGATAACTTTTTGACAGTGCGAGTCATATGGGCTCGTCTTGGCAACATTTTACATGAAAATGTTTTTGGTGGGATGATCTCTTACTGTTTTAAAGGCCATTGAAATAAAAATTATTTTATGTTCATTTTTAACTCAAAATCCTTGAGTAAAATCCGTATCAAAGACCTCTTGTATAGGTACGTAAAGTAAAGCTGTAGTTTCGAATTCGTATCGAAAATATATTTGCAATTTAACAATTGAACTCTGAACAATACGTGCTGGCGGCAAGATCTTTAATTTGTAGCTGTAATAGTTGAGTGTTGCCAGTTTGGAGTTTTTTCCATTATTTTGGGGAGAAAATGTACAGGCAGTTTTGGGCTTTTGTGGGAATTTTCAGGATAAATATTGTATTATATCTGTTTAATGGCATTAGTCTACAAACTTGTTTTTATGATTAACTAGCGGTCCGCCCCGGCTTCGCCCGTGGTACATGTTTACGTTTTCTCTACATAAGAACCATCTTCGTACATCAAGGAATATAATAAAAAAGGAATTATCGAAATCGGTTCGGCCGTTCTCGAGTTATGCGCTTACCAACACATTTTGCGATTCATTTTTATATATAAGAAGAAGATAAGAAGAAGATAATATTATGTACTTATATGTATTGAAAAAGTGCTGCTGTGTAAGTCTCTACCTAAAACTATGTTCCTACTAGTTTAATACGTTAGTTAACTCAAACTATGTAGTAGGTTTTTTTCTTCAAATATTTAGTTTTTTACTCAAATAACAAACATAAACTCAAATCCTAAATATTAATTTAAATTTGTGTTTAGACTGAAAGTTATTCTATATGTTTTAAAATAGCAATAGAGAAAAAGTTTTCCATCACCTGGCAACCAGTTACCTATGAAAACCAATCTTTTCATTGAGTGTAGTCTATCGTAAGTCTTTTGTAGAGAATTGGGATCAGTCGATCTTCTGTGCGAGTTTTTGATAGCTGGACTTTCCTAGTTGTTTTTTGCAACAATAAAGGTAGTATAAATGGGGAGCGGTGTTGCTAGTTCATTCTGTAGTATTTGTTTTCTAAGTTGCTTGGTTATTAATTTTTAGGTAATACGATTCAAAAGTACTTCGCAAATACAATTTAAACCAGTAAAATATCTGTTATAAGATTGTCATTACACACGGAAAGATTGTTCTTCTATTGTTAGTCACATTAAAGTATTAAATTTAATATTTTGTGTTATTATTTTTTATGAACCATTGATATTGATAATAATATACATATAGTTATATTTCAACATCGCAACGTTATCAATCAAATGTAGAACGTCTTTAAAAATACTCTCATCCATAACAATAATGCTAAAAAAGGGATTAAAAAGATCATTTCAAGATATTGTCAAATAATCCACGGAATTTTTGTGAGCGATCCGTAAAAGCAATCCAATACGACTAATCTCTCAAGCGTATTACAATATTGTATTGGATTTCATCGTTTCAACCATAGTATAAAGACAGAAGTATGTTAAATGTTATCTTCGGACAAAGGTACATCGCGCCGTTTGTATGTAAGCGGAGCGCTTGGCCACGCCCCCGTTCATATACGTACGTAAACTTGACGCACGCACACAACGCCGCTCGGTTCCATCTCATGGACCGTTCTCGTTAGGGCCGCGCCATTGCTGTGAGCGGTCGGTCTTTGTTTATACAATTACATATTTCATACTAGATTTCCGCCCGCGGCTTCGCCCGCGTTTGCAAAGGAAAACCCGCATAGTTCCTGTTCCCGTGGGATTTCCGGGATAAAAACTATCCTATGTGTTAATCCAAGTTACCCTCTATATGTGTGCTAAATTTCATTGTAATCGGTTCAGTAGTTTTTACGTGAAAGAGTAACAAACATCCATACATCCATACATCCATACATCCATACATCCTTACAAACTTTCGCCTTTATAATATATATATTAGAAATATTAGAATATTAGATATTAGATATTAGATCAATTATCAATGTAACAAGTGACAACTCTGCGCTTCTCGAGTTTAAATACCGTACGCGCTCCTAAACGCCAGCAGTTGGCCTACTTGTTTTTTTGTTCTATGTTTCAACGAGACTGTGCTACATGAGACTCGCCTATTTTTGGATGGGTTCCCGGCGTGTTTTTCTATTAATATCTGCAGCTTTATGTTGAACGAAATATTATTTATAGCTATTGAATGGGTGTAGGTGTAATCAGTGGCACGTGCTTGTATTTCTATTGTAATTTTATATTGTATGAGTTTTCATATTATAAAAGCTGTCATCCATGTTGTTGTTTTTATTAGTCGCCATGTTTAAGTTGCCGTGTATTTGTTTGTACCAGTTTGTACTAATGTTTCTGTGTAGTTTGAATCATAATAAAGACATTTAAGTATCCGGATTTATGTTAAAAATTCACTATTTATGAGTATAGTAGAGTAAATTCTTGAAAAAATTACCTAAGTAAGTACCTGCAGCGCTTGAATTTGAGTTATAAAATTGAAAAATACGTCACACATAAATAAAGATAAATGAAAGTTAAAAAACACTATAAAATTCGTATCGAAACGTACAATACCTATTCAAAAACAAAGCTCCAAAGCAGAAAACTTTAAAAGCATCTTCACAATGTAAAGACAACAATTGCTTATAAAGTTTAACAAAAACTACTCTACATCACTGGTTTAACCCCACTATTTATTGTTAAACATTTTCTTTCTACGCCTTTATTGTGCCTCGGTGGAGTAGTGATGTGCAATTTATCGATAATTTTATCGATGTTCCAGGTGCAACTAAATTATTACGTCTTTATTTTGTACGTCATCTTCAAATCGATATTTACGAGTTCCCATGTTCAACTAAATTTTTGCATTTATATTTTGTACGTCATCTTCTGGAAATATTAAACAGAACAGAAATTAGCAAAATCAGCCCCTGACTAGATCAATTTAATGTCAAAAATAGGGAGAAATGTTTTCAAGAAATTATGAACTGGAGTTTATTTAATGGTGGTTTCTAAATACTAAAGGATGTAAAAAAATATCTAAAAAATAATATAAAGGAGAGAGATACCAAAATAACTACACGAAATAAAACCTTTCATTATTTTTAATTACTTTGACGATGAGGTGGGTGACCTTTTATTAAATTCTTAAATAACACGCGCAACAATATTTTATAGTTGTTCTACACATTTTTTCACATATTTATCCGAAACTATTATTTGCATTGAAACCGTTTTACTTTTTGTAAACAAATAGAACTCACACTTCATGGAAATTGATAAAGCGTTTTGAATAAAATATAAACACTAACTCTGTAAAAAAACATACGTGTCGTTCTATTGAACAAAATTTAAAATATTTTTTAAGAGATATCTAAATATACCTATATATTGTACCTATACGTATAATCTATATAGATTTAAGTAAAAACGAATCGCCAAATGTGTTGCTAAGCGTAAAAATAGACGGGTCGACTAATTCAACTTTTTTAACGATGGAGAAGAAAAACGTAAGAAGGGCAATAGAGCAGAACGACATGTGCCAGAGCAGCTAGTGATATAGGTATACATATATGATATCAACATAATTTATCTGTGTAACAATTTTGTATGTGTTCAGCTTAAGGGAAGCAAAGGCGAAAACTTTCCACAAAGTATTTACAACAGAATAAAAAAGTGACACACAAAAAATTATTTACTCGCCCCAAAAACCTGCTTATTATTTTTACCTGAAATAACGTACCATTATGTATAGGTAAAAGGGAATTAAGATAAAATGTAAATTTAGTAGGACGCCATTAAACCGCTACGCAAACTCAACGTTTACAATCAAACGAGGTTTTCGAGTAATATTTGAAAAGAAAATAACGTTTTTTTTACATACATATGTGGAATTGAATAGAGTGGCCATGTTTCAAGTTTTGTTGGGTTTTTTATAAGTGTATTAAATGTTTTGAGAGTATATTTTTGTTGAAGTTTTATAAATATTATATGATTATTGTTTTATGTTATTTTTTAAGCTTATCTTTTTTATTAAGTGATTATATTTAGTGTATTACGTTACCTAAGGTTAACATGTAATTTTTTGAAGACTTTTAATTTAATTTTTTGTTCCATATTTATATTCGATCTGATTTTTATAATCGATGGTAAACGATGTTCTTTATTTCATTTCAATAAAATATAATACTTATAAGCATATGATATTTGAAAATTCTTAAGCAATTTGTTGTAAAAATGGTCTCATTTTGTCCATAAAAAACAAAATTCGTTTCCATTATATTTTATTTATCAAAGTGAGGTATGAATTATATAAAATAAATATAATATTTTACAACGGTATTAAGAACAGCTCTTATGTAAACATCATTATTAAGATAGACTCGTCTGATCACCATTAATATGTTTGCAATTAAAATATATTTTATTTTTGTATAAAATATAAATAATCACTGCGATATATCTTTCCATAATTCTGAACTAATATTATGAATAAAAGAGGATAACATTTTTATTCCGCTTTCGATAGCATGTACTTGAAACACTTATGAAAAAGTATCTATCTATTATATTTTTCTAACTTTTATGTCAGTGCCAAATGCCAATCGAAGGATGTAGCCATTGAAAAGTTCCTAAATACATAGTCGCCTGACTATATATTTAGGAACTTTTCATTGATGTAGGATAAAATATTTTACGTTAGGATTTTTAACAACTAACCCATAATATAGTTAGGTGAATTCAGATTTCAGGTAACATAAATGTTTGGTTCTACGTTAGGATTATTGACAAATTCTTAATAATATAGACAGGAGTGAGGAAAAACTTTCATCTCACGCTAGGAGTATCCCACTGCTGGGACACGGGCCTTCTATGAGGGTTCAAGCACATCTTGCACATTGTGGTAACCAAAACTTTAGTAATTTTGTAGGATAAATTTTCATCGTACATTAGGATTATCGACAACACCCCATCACTAGTAGTTATAACAAATACAAAGCATTGTCCCCGGGAGACCCAACACTGAGCAGAGATAACGACCGATAATTACAAAATACAGACTATATAGGTTTAGTTACACTAGATCATAACCTAACCTATAACCTAGGTCCTAGCTTCAATATTACGTTAATCTTATCGATATAATCTTATTAGCGGTATCTGCGGACAACACTATAGTTAATACTGTCATCTATTATTACAATATTGGTGTTGATAAAAAAAGAGTTGTCATGTTTGACCACATGACCTTTAGCTGTTTTCGTTTCATTTTTTTTAAAGTCTAGATGTAAATGCGTAAGACAGACAACTTTACGGATCTATACATATAATAAAATGTCCGGGCTGAAGTCAAAAAGTACTGCATGGATTTACTTCAAATTTTCCACAATTATTACTAACAGATCGGGTTAACATAAGACATTGGTCTTAGCGTGATGATATATTATAGCCTAGGAGCGGAGCAATGCGGGTAAAACCGCGGGGCACAGCTAGTTTATAACATGTTGTGTATGTACGTTATGTGAGCTAAAAACACTGGTCACTAGTTTCCCTTTCAGTAGTATATATCATTGTTCCCGTATCACAATGCGGATTTGTCGAATGTGTTCCATGACGATACGTGCAGTGGAGTATATCCAGTGAGTTGACTTTCGACAAATCTGTATTTAGTAAGAACTGCATAGTGCATACATGATTAAAGGCGATACAATTGTTGCTATCGAGTTATTCTCTAGACTCTTTCTAACAGGAATCAAAATGTAGGTACTCCATATTGCAAATTTTAATCTATACTAACATTATAAAGCTTAGCATTATAAAAGAGTTTGTTTGAACGCGCTAATCTCAGGAACTATTGATCCGCGGTTTTACCCGAAGTGCTCAGGTCCTGTTCGTCTTAGCGAGATGACACAAAAAATAACAATATTTAAATTTTGATATAAGATGAATGACATACATTCAAACTTAATTTTTTTTTTCACAAATACCAATAGTAGTGGCTTCGTCTAATTTTAGCGAGAATACCTAAGATTCTGCAAATAATATCAACGTGTATTTGTGCCCAAACTTTACCATATGTACCTAAGTATTTCTCTCGTTTTGTTATTCTTACTTAGTTAACTTTGAATCTAATTAACACAACAGTAGAGTTGATATTTCTTTAATTAGGTAGTTAGGATTTCGTGTACCTATAGTTTAGTTTGTTACGTTTAAAAGGTAAATTTGTTATAAAATTAACTTATCTAATACAATTAATAACAATTTAAGAATATACTTACATCTATAACTGCAACAAAAAACAACAACACGAATTAAAATCAGCCGGCGTTATTTAGGACATAAAAAACGCTACGTGTGTGAAGCCACCTTTACCAATGTAGCAACTCTTGCTATCACTACCTAGTAATTGAATAAAATCATTAACGGCCATTGTTATTTTTACATAACCTACAATTTTAATTTACATTATATGTGTATTGAGTATTAATATACTGAAAAATTAGTTTATTTCTTTAATGGTCATCTCGGGAACAACTGGGTGGGATTTCCGGGATAAAACCTATTCTATGTGTTAATCCAAGTTACCCTCTATATTTGTGCTAAATTTCATTGTAATCGGTTGAGTAGTTTTTACGTGAAAGAGTAACAAACATCCATACAAACTTTCGCCTTTATAATAGTATTAAGATACTAAAACCTTCTTCTTGAAGTGTGTGTATGATCTATTCTAACTATTCAATAAACTCATCAAAATCCGTGTTGTAGTTTTAAAGATCTAAGCATACATACATATAGAAATTAGGATAGAAGCGGGAAGCGACTTTGCTTTAGACTATGTAGTACTTGTATACGTAGTATGTAGTATATTATTATTAGTCTGTGGTAGTACCTACTTCCTGACCGCCTCCTTGGTACAGTGGTTGACGCGTCACGCGTGTGCGTAGCACCGAGGTTCTGGGTTCGATTCCGGTGGAGACGAAGAAAAAAAATGTCTTGGTCTGGTAGGACGCAGAAGGCTGATCACCTACTTGTCCCTAAAGGAAATCGATCAGTGAAACAGATGTATAATGCATCTGCCCCTTACCCCACTTGGGGACATGGGACTTCACTACTAGTACCTACTTCAATATTCTACAAAGATTACATTAAAAATCATACAATGTTATTTAACCTTAAAAGTAAAAGCAAATTCAAGGCATAATATTATGAAAACAATAATTTCTGAAAATGTTACACGTGTAAAAATAAACCGGGGAAAAAATATCCAAGACAATATAACCCGATTTATTTGTAAACGTACTTTGTACTGGCAACACCAGGCCTAGGCATTATCATCTGTCAAGAGCGAGAGAGACGGATATATGAATAGATGCTGTGTTCGAAAGGGACGGCGCGATGTAGTTTCATATTGTCCTCATCTCAATATTGAGATTAAAAGTGACGGTTCGCTTGGCGCAAATTATTAGATTGTAACGTCAGCAAAACAGTTTGTACATTTAAATTTTTTACTTGAATTTATTTTTGTATTGGAAATAACTTTGTAAGGCTACCACGCAGTTCATAATTAACCTTGTTAAAGATTTTTTTTATAAACTCATCAGTTAAATTAAGCATAGCGGAAATCTTTAACGTTTTATGACAGAATAAAAATATGTATATATATTAATTATCCATACTAATGTCTGTCTGTTACTCAATCACGCCTTAACTACTGAACCAATTTGCATGAAATTTGGTATAGAGATATTTTCATATCCGAGAAAGGACATAGGCTACTTTTTATCCCGGGAAATAGGATAGGTTTTATCCCGGAAATCCCACGGGAACGGGAACTATGTGGGTTTTTCTTTGGCTGCGCGGGCGAAGCTGCGGGTGGAAAGCTAGTTAACTTTGAATATCTTTCAAGCAACTAGGTTTAATAAAATACAACTGCAAATTGCGCACCATATGTGCGCAATTTGCAGTTATATTTTACAGAAGTAATTTTTTCGTTCTATTGTTTTCGTCATAATACATCTAGATACAAATATACCATATCAAAGTAGCTCTTATGCCTAATCGATCTTTATGACAAACGTCATCAAAATTGTTTCAGTCTTTTTATAGAGTCGATAATAAGGATTGTTTCTTAGTTTTGCACATATTCATATTAATGATGAAAACATATTCATTTCAACATTTTCATTTTAAATATTATTTCAATTTTGAAAACCACTCATAAGAAATAACAGAAATAACGCAAAGCATAAAAATCACACTCAATAAAAAATAATTGGAGTTCAAATCATATTGAAATAGCGAAATATTTTCCGAGCACCAACATGAGAATATTCCCTAGCTTTTTATTTCTCGTTGCATAAATAAAAGCCTATTTTTCTATCCGTACACAATGCTGGCTCACTTCACTGAAACATGGCAGACGTTTTTGCATACCATACCTCTGACACAGACACCTTTTTGTGTAAGATTACACGGATGTAGGGTATCTAGAATGGTCTATGTCTTGAAAAAGAGGTGGCAATATTAGTGAATTGTAGTCAAATACCTATTTAGCATTTATTAATCTAATATCTAATATATATTATAAAGGCGAAAGTTTCTAAGGATGTATGGATGTATGGATGTATGGATGTTTGTTACTCTTTCACGTAAAAACTACTGAACCGATTACAATAAAATTTAGCACACATATAGAGGGTAACTTGGATTAACACATAGGATAGTTTTTATCCCGGAAATCCCTCGGGAACGGGAACTATGCGGGTTTTCCTTTGCAAACGCGGGCGAAGCCGCGGGCGGAAATCTAGTCTATACTAATATTAAAAAGAGGAAAAGTTTGTATGTATGTATGGTTTTCACGCATAAACTACTGGACCGATTTCAAAAATTCTTTCACCATTGGAAAGCTGCACCTTCACTGAGCAACATAGGCTATAAAACATGTAGGTACCACGGGCGAAGCCGGGGCGGACCGCTAGTTAGTGATAAAGCAGTAAATAAAATAATATCAAGTAAAACTAACCGATCAAAGTTCAAACCGTAACGTTTATACGCATCGTTTATTACTAGAAAGTTACGTATAAGTAATTCAATTTGGAAAGAAATTTGGATTTTTTTTAAAACTTTAAAGATATTGAAAATATGTACTTTACTTTAGCATTTTCTTCTATACGCCGTTCTTGAAATTTCATTTTTTGATTGAAAAGCCTTTTTACTTCATCTACTATACACGGAAATAAAATAATGTTTATTTACATTTTAGTCACATCTAGTATCTCTACATCCTTGAGCTGTATTCTGATTTGAAGAATACCTTTTTCTCTTTGGAAACGAGGGGCAAAGTTTACGTGTTAATTTATACCTCTATTTCTTATTTCTGCTGTTGGATCTATTTTAATTATAGATCATTTAATTAAGCTTGGTTTTCATTTGAATCTAAATATCCTAGAACAAGGTAAGACTATTTATTATAAATGTTAAGTTTGTTTGGATGATAAAAGTACAAGATATTCCTTATTAATTAATGTTATAATACTAGTACGAAAATTTACTAAATATAAATATTTCGGGACTATTTTCACACACGGCACGATCTGACCCCATACTAAGCTTTCGCTTGTGTTATGGAAACCAGATGGCTGATAAAATACATATATAATTTTAAATAAATACTTATATAGATAATAAACAGTAAACACCCAGACACAGAGCAAACATCTACGTTCATCACACAAATATTTGCTCCGGGTGGGAATCGAACCCACGACCTCTGGCTTGCAAGGCAGGGCCACTACCAATCAAGCCAACCGGTCAGTCAAAACAGATTATTATAAATGCTAAAATTTGTTTGAATGCTAAAAGTACGAGATAATTCTTAATTAATTAGTGTTAATTTGAGTACGAGAATATACTGGAATATATGTTTGTTTAAATACCCACGTGGCTCCACTCCTGTTGGTCGTAGCATGATGATATATAGCCTATAGCCTTCCTCGATAAATGAGCTATCTAACACTGAAAGAATTTTTTAAATCGGACTAGTAGTTCCCGAGATTAGCGCGTTCAAACAAACAAACTCTTCAGCTATATAATATTAGTATAGATTGGTATCGGGTACAGAACGATTGAATTTGTTAGATATATATGGAAGTAGATTCATGATCAAGTCAACAATCAGGAAATTTTTATTACAGGCAAATGCTTTATACACCATATCACTTACTAGCGGTCCGCCCCGGCTTCGCACGTGGTACATATTTAAGTTTTCTCTACTGATAAGAGCCATCCTCGTACTTCAAGGAATATAATAAAAAAAGTTCAACCGTTCACGAGTGATGCCGTGACCAAGGAAAACGGGTTTCATTTTTATATATATAGATAATTGCATCGTCATCATCAGCCCATATATGTTCCCACTGCTGGGACACGGGCCATGAGGGTACAGGCCATAATCCACCACGCTGGCCAAGTGCGGGTTGGCGGATGTCACATGTCGTCGAGCTTTTGATTCTTCGACATGACATTTTCATTCTTCTTATAATTGCATAGTATCAAACAATTATAATAATTTTAGGAATAGAGCTTCTAGTATTATATTTCTCCTAAATATGAAACGATTACTAAAGTATTCTTACCTGTAAAAGGTAGTATTTTTCAGTGTTGTCTCCCCAAAGATACCAACATTACCGAAACAATATACATTCTAATATTCTTATAATGGATACAGGCACTTCGTAAACTGTACTCAAGGGAATTTGAGGCTTATGTTATGTGATATTAAGGTATATTTTATTAAACATTTACGCAAAAAGGGCGGTATAATACGTATAACATGTGTGCAATCGCTTATATTAAGTCACCTGGCAAAAATTGAATCAAAATCGGCTTATCCCCTCGGGAGCGACGGGGACACATATGTATGATGTATTTTATTAAATGTAGGTATAAATTATAACATACTTGGTTGCAATGAAACAAGGGATTTATTTATAATTTTTTGTTCAATTAAAAATGATTTCTTAATAGTTATTTGTGTTCGTTTGTATTTAATTGTTTAATTAAAAAAGTTAGTATGCGATCAATCTGAATTAAGAAAGGTGTCTACGAATTATTTGCTTACACCATATAATCCAAATATTTTATACTTTGTTTAAAAAGGCTTATTAATTTATACACAATTAGCGGTCCGCCCCGGCTTCGCCCGTGGTACCTACATGTTTACGTTTTTTTTCATAAGAACCATCCTCGTACTTCAAGGAATAGATTCCGCAGCGCACGCGATGACAGTATTTTTATTTAGGAATTTTTTACACCTTGGGTTACATTATTGCATTTTTGGTAAGGATCTCTAATTTTTTTTGAATATGCAATATAGCCTATGTTGCTTAGTGAAGATGGAGCTTTCTAATGGTGAAAGAATTTTTGAAATCGGTGAAATCGGTTTATGCGTGAAAACCATACATACATACATAATTACAAACCTTTCCTCTTTATAATATTAGTATAGATAGATCTATTCATTATAACTAACTGTTGTATACTTGAAAACATAATATAATATAATAGTTCGTTACAATGATCTATTGAAACACATATGTATATATGAAACAGTAACTTGTATATGATTGAATAAGTACTATTGTAGGAAATATCACGCGAGGCCGGGTTAAATATTAATTTGAATGTAATAAGAATGTACTGCGATTCTACACAGCTACCTAATTGATGTAGGTAGTTGAAAACAAAACGCAGTAAGTCAACGACTATTACCAAAGTGAGCTACTACCAAAGTATTCGACAGCTAAACATGTTCGGACAGGAAACAGTGACAATTATTCATCCACAAAAATATTAAATCAAAAGTTACGTCTAACACTATATTAACAATATATTGATATCAGCTAATCTTTCACCACGTAAACTTTGTTCTCAAACCCATTGGGATAATACCGTATTACGTAACGTTATAAAACAACTCTCCACTGAGTTGAGTGTAACGGAATGACAAAACAATAAAACGTGATTGGATGTTACTTTTATTATTGTGTAGATACCTTGTATGGTACTGTTGCGTGTTTTTATTGAGAACTAACTGGGCCACGCGGTTTTACTCGCGGACAAACCTCCGGGCATGGTACCTAATCTAAAAAGTTTCATTCATGTCCGTTCCATAGATTTTTCGTGAAAGAGTAACAAACATACATACAGCAATCCATCCTCACAAACATTATAATATTAGTTGGAACTTGGATTTATATGTTCTTTTGTGAAGTTTTTATAATCGTAACAAAAGTATTTGTAGCACGGTTTTGTTTATTGTAATAACTAACCCTGGGTTGATTAAAAAATTATCTTACGGTACGCGGTAAAGAAAACTTCTTTATGTTAAAGAGAAATTAAATTGTAACAAACAGCAAATTAATCTTTCCTCTTTATACTGGTATTCCACATTAAAACATATGTATCAATTAACAATTAAAAATGAAAAAAGAAAAATATAATAATTTTTGAACACTTTACAGTCATTGAAAAAATGCTCTACAAATTATTTCACAACACGTGTGGTTAGTACAAAAGCAGGACGTTGACTGATCCTTTGACCTATATGTATGTCATTAGCTATCTCATCTTCACTATCACAGCTTAAATCGAGTGTATCATAAACATATTTTCTCTCTGTAACTACAGAATTTGAATTTATTGTTTGAACTATCACACATAAGGCAGTAAGGCAATTATTATCACAATAAGAACACGCATTAACAATTACCAAATTCTAACCTTATCTCGCTCTAAATTCAGTCCAAACTCCACCCAAAAGCAGTAAGAAATCCAAAGAAATTTCATTTAAACTTCGCGCGCGAGTCAAAAAGCGATACGTCAACAATAACTAGTGAGCGTGGAACGGTTTCACTTAGAACCGATAGCGCACTTTTATCATTTTGACAGCAATCCGGAGTTTTGAGGCGTTGAGTTATGGCCAGTGGCTCGGTCCTCGCTAAAACCCTACTAATGGAACTCGACTGTGAGTTGGGATCGAGATATAGTCATACGAACGTGAGATGGCAATAAATAGTCGAATAATACGCATAGCAACGTAGTTGACTTCTAGTATACTACGTTGTAGGGAATTCGTAGATGTATGCTACGGCGTAGATGGTTACGGCGTAGGCGTCTACGAACTCAGACTGTATTTTATAAACACGTTGAATAAGTAAAGATAATCTATCTAATCGTATATTTTAGATGTAATTAACAATAAGGAAAATATAAATAGTTATTTTAAATTCATAACGCACATATTGTGAAGTGAAAATGAAATTGGAAATAAAGGAAAATCGGAACTGTGTCGTAATATTATATAGTTGTATGCATAATAAATATTTTCTATTAATAGCGATTTCTGGAATAACTGTATTTAGTATTTTTTTTCCAACTCGGAAACAAATATTTTACTATGGGATAGTCTATTTATAAAAGAAGACTATCATGGTCTTAACTCTTAGATCACGAATACAATAAACATGAGTTCAAATGAACATCAATAAGAAATGTTGTAAGTTACTTATCTCACTTTTACACAACGTTGATAAAATTACAAACGAATTATAAACTTACCCAGATAATTTTAAAGCTATTTTTCACTACATTCTCGACTCGAAAGTATTGTTTAACAAATAGTAGGGGAACTACGATCTAGTGTGAGATACCACGAGTCGATATATCTATAGTAATCTCCTATATTCGCGCAAATAGAGTAATATTCACCTCTGACTTTATATAATAGAGCAGTCAAATTTATATCTGATTTATAGTGGATCGGGTAAACATTTCGGTTCGGAAATTTGCAAACGTGTCCTGTGATTTGGACATTTCGTAGAATTATACCTTATATCTTGGTAAAGGTATTTACGGATAAAAATTGTCATATATAATATGTGTGATTTGATAGAGTAGGTTCCAAACTTATGATAGCTTGTAGAAAGAAAGTAAGCAAGAAAATACATTTATTTGTCAAGTTATTTTGTATGCAATCACTTTACATTCTAATTTCTAAACCATGGTTTTAAAATATTTATTAAAATAAAACAAAAAGAGCGTGTGTGCCGAGCACACGTGAGAAGTGAAACTTTTTATTCGTAATCATACAACATTACAGTAAGTAACATTTCTTGATATATTGATAATTATGAGCCATTAAGATATCAAAATTGTCGCTTTACTCCATGACGTGATGGTATTGCCATGGCGCGACCTTAAAATTTTACTCTCAACGCGCCTAAATAAGTTTCTCTTTAAAAATAATAATGTTGATGAGTAATTTTTTACGATAGCATAGAACGGTTTACCTCTTGGTCATATTTCAGTTTGCTAGTCGAATTCAGATGATATAAAATACGGAGATATTTAAGCTTTTTCACTCGCATAAGTTTTTGACGATTTCATTTTTCGCTTGACGTTGCTTTTATAAACGTAAATTTTATATTCCATTTTAAATTTCAAATTGCCGAGCTTTTCTTATTTACATATTAATAACTGGCTTTGAGAAATATAATTTGGTTTCAAAACATATTATGTTAAAATCGTAGGCGTGTGGTTATAGTTTTATAATATTTTAAGCTAATATATGATCGCTCAGAATGTCTTCAAGGTGTTTCTTCTTTCAACTGTATTTATAGTCCGCTTTTACGTTAAAACGGCTCAACAAATTTTCATGATACGATAACGATGGATTAGTCGGATAGGACGATAATTTCATATACCAATTATAATTGATATACTTCATATTTTTTCTTTATTTTACCCTATGAAATACTTAAAAATACCTACTGAAGGACGGTAATTATAATTATAAAGTAAGTAACAAAGCGGTGGCGGAATTAATTACGAACTCAATTCACAAATCCACCAAAAGTTTACAATTTACTGCCTGATTATTTCACAAACTTGCATTTTGGGGTTCCATCACGTAACAAATATGAACACTCTGAGAATTCATGGTCAAATAATTAATTAACTGCAGTTATTAATTAGTAAGCTGTTTGTTCGTTACACGTTCACGCATAAAAACATTGAACTGATTTTGATGAAATTTGTAACACAGAAAGGCTAAATTACTTTATGTCTATATGGGTGTAAGTTCGAGCTCGAGCGGGGCCACGTGCTGAATACTAACTAGAGATAGTCCATTTATCGATGAAGGCTTAGGCTATATATCATCACGCTAAGACCAACAGGAGAGTAGCAACGCGGGTGAAACCGCGAGGCTCAGTTAAATTTAAAATAAAATGCCTACCCAATTTATTAAAAAAAATGTACAATCTTATACGGAACTATCAAGAAAACCACCACACTTAGCCGGCCACAATCAGGCGACAGTACTGTTTTCATTTTTACTTTTTCTTTTTTAAATTCGTTACAGTGAGGCAATCAGACCGTCCCTTGATTGTCTTTGAGTGAAAAATGTGGGGTTTACTTGATTTTTACAAAACTTAAGATTGATAAAAACCTTTGTTTGTGTTAACGAACGCCTGTTTAGAATTTTTCTGCCGTGTTTTGGAAATTTAAAAGTTTATGATCAAAAACTTATTTCTAAAAGAGTTGAATTGAAATTCGGATTCGAGATTTAAGGTGAATATTGATTATTGGTTATATCTACGTAGTTGAGATTTGTTTTCATTTATAAAGCATTTGAATGTTATGAAACTAAATATTAAAATCTACGTTTCAATTTTTGACGTTAATTTATCGGCTCGGTAATTTGGCAGATTTTTGGTTTGAAGTAGGTGCATTTTATATCTTTATTAAGCAGATTTAATTTCTATACTTATAGAATACTAGCTTTCCACCCGCAGCTTCGCCCGCGCAGTCAAAGAAAAACACGCATAGTTCCCGTTCCCGTGGGATTTCCGGGATAAAACCTATCCTATTTCCCGGGGTAAAAAGTAGCCTATGTCCTTTCTCGAGTATCAAAATATCTCTATACCAAATTTCATGCAAATAGGTTCAGTAGTTAAGGCGTGATTGAGTAACAGACAGACAGACAGAGTTACTTTCGCATTTATAATATTAGTATGGATAACAATTGGTTAACAGTATTATTATAATTCATTGTATTGGAAGACATAACTTTATATCTATTAACAAGTTAAAATATTATATACTAGCATTCCGCCCACGGCTTCGCCCGCTTTATCTAAAACCTAATAAATGATATACTAAAACCTTCCTCATGAATCTCTCTATATATTAAAAAAAACCGCATCAAAATCCGTTGCGTAGTTTTAAAGATTTAGGCATACCTACACAGTGACATGGGGATAGAGAATGCGACTTTGTTATCTCAGTCTGTTTCCACCTGTTCTTTAAGTTAAAATAACGAAGAAAGGTTCACTTCAACTAAATAAAAATACAAATGAATGCTAAAAAATTCAACCACATCCCTCCAATGATACACTTCCCGCCATAAAATAGTCACAATTCAGTTACCACACTCCACAACACATAGCTCATTTTTTAGACAACCCGCCGCCATCTTTGTAATGTGACGTTTAAGCTAACCCGTTGGAACAAATGGCGTATTACCATAGCACAGTGGGTTATGTGGTTGGAGTGTTGGCCATATATTTTGTAATTTATTCTGTGTTTGTTGTGTTTTTGAAACTGTTTAAATGTTCAAAATTGGGCTACGTGCAGTTGCCCGGTGGAAACGTTGTATGAAAATGATTGTTTAAATGTACAAAATATAACAGATAAATTGAAGAATGTTTTAGACATTTCTATAGTAAAAAAAAGGATAATACTTATAATTCTATATACTACTTATTGTTCAAAATAAGCTTATTACTGTTTATTTTTTGGAATTAGTAACGTGACTTTTATGTAATGTTGAACTTGTTGAAATTGATATTTTTGGTTTTATGGCATTCAAATGCTTTATAAATATAAATCCGCCCCGGAATGGCGCGAAAGGATGCGGGTTCAAGTCCCGCCTCGTGATCGAATTTTTTCTATTCTTTATAAATTTATGTTGTACTTATTCAGTGTAAAATACTTTTAAAAATCAATATAAGTATTTATTTATTAAGGAAAATTAACAGCAATACATCACAGAAAAGCACTTCTTGTACAAAATTACAGCTCATTAATGTATTTATTCCTAATCTGTTTCCTTCGTTATTTTTGCGCGTTGTACACCAAAACACCTCAAGGTTCCCACTATGCACAGGTGTGAACAATGATAGGACCTTTGATAAATTAGGGGATACCCTGATTTTTTATGCACTTCCATATTTTGAACAGGACTGAATAAATAAACATCCTTTGTTTATGCAATATTTACTAACGAAATTAGGTTGTGACTTGTGTTAGAGAATACGTTATATGTGGAAATCATATATGTTTATTGTGTTTACTTTGATATTTATTCGGTCAAATAAATATAATGCAATTTGCTTATTTAAATAGGAGATAAATTATAATTCAGGCTTTATTTATTTCGCATTAGGTATATTTATTTACTAGCTGCGCTCCGTGGTTTCACATGCGTGGCGCTGCTCCTGTTGGCCTTAGCGCGATGATAATATAGGTACATATTATAGCCTATAGCCTTCCTCGATAAATGGGCTATCTAACACCGAAATAAAATTTCAAATCGGACCAGTAGTTCCCGAGATTAGCGCGTTCAAACAAACAAACAAACTCTTCAGCTTTATAATATTAGTATAGATTTGGAATTATAAAGTCATATACTTGCATTGCTATTAAAATGTAAATGGTTGTTTGTATCTATACCTCCAATGTCTTACCGTTTTAATATTATAAACATAATTCCTACTAAGAATGTTTATGGTATACTAGCTGCTCCGCGCGGTTTCACCCCCGTGGCTCCACTCCTGTTGCCCGTAGCGTGATGAAATATAGCCTATAACCTTCCTCGATAAATGGGCTATCTAACACCGAAAGAATTTTTCAAATCGGACCAGTAGTTCCCGAGATTAGCGCGTTCAAACAAACAAACAAACTCTTCAGCCTTATAATATTAGTATAGATTGAATTCATTTGAGAGCCTTGCGCTTAACATGTGACACGGAGGTTTATAAATTACAATTCGTGGTCTATGCTCCATTCAAACCCCTCAAATGCCATTAGTACGGCCCTGGCTTAACATAATAATAGACAATACCACACATTACGTTTTAATTAAGTCTGACCATAGTGAATTACCCCAGGAATAGACTACAAACAGTAATAGAGTACGGTCGGTATAAATTAGCTATTGTCTACGGTTAACCGCATATTTAGTAAAATTAATCATCGAATATTGGTTTTGGGGAGTAGGTATGTTTTGACAAATGTTGAACGATTCAAACTAAGGTAGATAAAGTAGACCCTGCAACTATGGAGTTTCTTGCCGGTTCTTCTCCATAGACACCTACTGCTTTCCGAATCGGTGGTAAATGTTAAAAATATTTAATGACGTTTCAAAAGTGCTTCTAGAAGAAGTCTCATTGAATAAATAAATGTTTGAGTTTGAGTCTGAGGTCTTTTATCTATATATTCTTATACAGGGCTATTTTGAATATTCATTTTGCATTTTTCATTAAAGTGAAAAAAGAAGTCTGTACGTTGGTAATCGATTTTAATTGCATCCATAAACTGAAATATAAAAAGAAAACGAGATGAAACGTTATTTTTTAGTTTTCATTTTTTATTAAACATAAATCATATTGTTATATTTCTTCTCATTGTTAGGGTTGCGTGGTGGAGATCGCTATCTAGCGATAAGGCCGCCCTTTTCTGTTTTTGTTAAGTCTTGTCTTTGTTTTATGTATTCATTCATTGAACAATTTTATATCTCTGCGTATAAATTACAAAATCAAAATTATCATCATAATCGATTTACTAATGCCAGAATGATAGCGAGACAAACACACAAAAATTACATTGATAACACTCTTGCATTGAATTAAACATTAAATCGTAATTAACAAAGCTCTTGATTTCCTACTTTAATAGCTCAGTATTTGTTCGTAATATTTTTGAGGAAGGAATTAATTAATATTTTCACAATGAACCCTCTGAATCATTTGTTACCGGTACAAGAACACTGTTAACGTGGACTTGAGACAAAAATGATAATTATTTTATGTCACATAACTTTAATAAGGTAAGATATTGATTTTTTTATCTATGGTCCATCAAAAAATTTAAAACAATCGATACTCGAAGGAATATTTAAAGACAATAGAGACGACAATTTAATATTTCGTTATTTTTATGAGATAGAGTTGTAACGACATCTTTAAGATCAAAAAATATATCATGTAGCAGTAAGTTTATTATTAGCTTGCGTATATAATATACTAGCTGCTCCGCGCGGTTTCACCCCCGTGGCTCGTCGTGGCCGTAGCGTGATGATATATAGCCTATAACCTTCCTCGATAAATGGGTTATCTAATACATGAGTAGCACCGAAATAATTTTTCAAATCGGACCAGTAGTTCCCGAGATTAGCGCGTTCAAACAAACAAACTCTTCAGCTTTATAATATGAGTATAGATTATCAATAGATACGTTTCCAGACAGTTTATTTTTTTTAATCTAGTATTTAACCCTCGATGTTATGATTGAAGTCACACCTTCCAACCACTGAGCCACTCCATTCTAAAAGACACCTATGTTAAGCACAACAATATATTTAATATTCAATATATGTTCTTGTGATACGAACAAAACGATTTCGTTCGAAAGAATCACACAACATTGCAACGAGAAAGGAAAATTTTCCACTTTCTAAAACATATACAAACATTTTCCAATGAACAGTGTACACTTTAAAGTTTTCAATATGATGAAAAAGAAAACACGAAAGCGCATCGAAACCTCACTGAAATAAAAATGTGCCAAGTTCTAACATTTCTGACTCACAGTGAAGCGGGCAAAGACAAATTGCTTTATTTCTTCCTCTATTTATTTATTATTCCTTTTGCTATTATATTTTTTTTGTTTTTCTGCCCCTCATTTCCGCATCCATTATATTGAGTATTGGCATATCTTGGTTGTCAATATTTGTCTATGGAATTGATTTTGTACTTTTGCGCGGGAAAACTGTTTGTTTTTAGAATTGATTTGTTTGCGCGCGGGAAATAAAAGATTACGTTTATGTGATGTGAATTAGAAGTGAAACGTTTATTTAATTATTAGTTGTAATTGTTTGTTTGGTAACATAATAATAAAAAGGTATGTACGAAAATTTTACATTATAAATAGTACTATAATGATATAATATTATCTAGATATTTAAATTGATGATTTTAATTCATTAAATTAATCATTAAGCAAAAATTAAATGCGAATTATAAGTTAAGCAATGGTTAAGCATAGATATTTATACAGATTACCATTTTCTTTAGGAATCAATTTATACGTAGGTGTTAAAAAGTAATTTCATATATCGTTATTTTTTAACGCAAAAATAGGTTGTAAACTATTTTAACTACTATATGAATCATAGCAGAGCTTTTGCCAAGTGTGATAGATTTTCAAAAACTTATCTATACCTACTAAAAATATTAATATTATCAAGCTGAAGAGTTTGTTTGTTTGTTTGAACGCGCTAATCTCAGGAACTGGTCTGATTTGAAAAATTATTTCGGGTGCTAGATAGCTTATACACGCTAAGACCTACAGGAGCGGAGCAATACGGGTGAAACCGCGGAGCACAGCTAGTTTTTAGGGTTCCGTAGCCAAAATGGCAAAAACGGAACCCTTATAGTTTCGTCATGTCCGTCTGTCCGTCTGTCCGTCTGTCCGTCTGTCACAGCCGATTTACTCGGAAACTATAAGTACTACAGTGATGAAATTTGATGGGAATATGTGTTGTATGAACCGCTACAAAAATATGACACTAAATAGTAAAAAAAAGAATTGGGGGTGGGGCCCCCCATACATGTAACTGAGGGATGAAATTTTTTTTTTCGATGTACATACCCGTGTGGGGTATCAATGGAAAGGTCTTTTAAAATGATATAAAGTTTTCTAAAAAACATTTTTCTTAAAGTGAACGGTTTTTGAGATATCAGCTCTCAAAGTCGTAAAAAGTATGTCCCCCCCCCTCTATTTTTATAACTACGGGGTATAAAATTCTAAAAAAAATAGAGGTGATGCATGCTAATTAACTCTTTCAACGATTTTTGGTTTGATCAAAGTATCTCTTATAGTTTTTGAGATAGGTTGATTTAACTGTAATTTATTATATTTGCTGCTACGGAACCCTTTGTGCGCGAGCCCGACTCGCACTTGGCCGGTTTTGTTATTTAATAATAGGAGGATCTTCATTGGAAGATGAAACAAAATTTTCATTCAATAATATCGAAAAGTAGTTACAGAAAATTGGATTCGAATAACGATTCCTTATAATTTCCTAATTACAAGTTGGTAATGAGATCCCGGTTTATTCGATATTAAATTCCAATTTGTAATTGGATTTTTTACGATTCCATCGTTTGTGTAAGAAAGAGAATATTTTTTGGACGTGTTTATTGTGAAAAGGTGATGTATTATAGACTCTAGAGGTATTATTAATATTATAAATGCGAAAGTAACTCTGTCTGTCTGTTACGCTTTCCCGCTTAAACCTCTCAACCGATTTTGATGGGCACAGACAATCTTTAGACCCTGAGAAAGAACATAGACTACCTTTTATCAAAACACCACAAGGGCGAAGCCGCAGGCGAAAGCTAGTAGTAAATAATTACAGTGATGAAAAGTAAGTAGTTAAATAGCTTTACTGATAGGCATAAAGTAAAAATAGGCATAGAGTAGGTACCAATAGTAAAAATTTACAATAAAATAGGTATAGATATAAGATTGAACCTAAATAATTATGCTAATTATAATATCTACTAAAAAAAATCTAGGTAAAATTATTGTATTTTGTTTTCAGAATCTTTACAATATTAATGTTAAAATATACAAAAAATAGTGTTGATTTAAAAACATTAATCCATTTCAATTATGACAGGTCAATACGTCATTGTTAGGTTCTGAATAAAAGTTACGATGATGTATCGAAAGTGATGAATATTAATTAATAATAAACCTGATGAAAAATAGATTTTAATACTATAAAGCAAACGGATGAATTGATTTTAGTGATTCTTATCGAACATAGTGTTTGAACATAGTGGTTGTTGTTTTGCGGTCTTCGGCTATTACAATTAGTCTTTGATTACAATTTAAAAATTGAAATAATTGAAGACACAGAGTGAATCAGGCATTTTTTTTTCATGATCAAGAATCAAATCTATATGTATTGTTGGGTTGTTGAGGAAGTGATTATGAGGAAGAGGAGGAGGAAGAGGAATTTTCACACACAAATTTAGAGGATGCGGATGAGGAAGAGGATATTTTTTTGAGGAAGAGGATGCGGATGAGGAAGCGGAAGAGGAAGCGGATGAGGATGAGGATGATAGGAAATTACAAATCAAAATTAAAAAACAAAAACTTTTAAAATTAAAAATTAAAACAAAAGCCATTCTCCTGTCTCTACATATTGATGTTTAAGGTTAGGGGAGGTTAGCTCGCCCGATCGCGAATTTACAAAGCCTGTAAGTACTATACTATTTGAGTCACGAGCCAGACTCAGGTGAGCTTTTGTTTATGCATATTACTCGAAAAAAACCACAGAAAAAACCTAATCTATATCAGTGCCAGAAGCGACATTAGGCGATTTCCACAAAAAAAGAACTAACTGGTAGATATTAATATTATGTAAACAACCTGTTTGTTTTTTTAATTCAAATTGACTTTTGACAAACATTATTTGGTAAAATATGTTTCTTCTGAGTATGAGAGAAAATGTTATATTATTATGTTTAGAGATAAGTGTTAGGCGCAGATATAAATATGACGGTAAGACTCTACTCTTGTTCGTTAGTAGAGTCCGACTTGTAACTTAAATACATAGTTTAAATAGGCTTTGTAAGTTCGCCGCCCGATCGGATCAGCATCCTCATAAATTTCCTCTAAATTTTGAGGAAGCGATAGCGGAAGAGGACTTTTTTATTTTCATTTTTGAGGATGCGGTAACGGTAGAGGAACCCAAAATATTGCGGAACTTCCGCATTATGAGGAAGCGGAAGAGGAATCCTCAACAACCCTAAATTGTATTGTAATTAGGGGATGAAAATATTTGCCCGTGCCTGTGGTTCAATCCGCAGGTAAAACTGCTGGGCATAGCTAGTTAACCGTATAAAATATTTTATTTACCGATTTAAGTAATTATATTATTTATAAGTGTTTTAATATTTAGATTTAGTTTTAAGATTTAGATTATAATACGTAAATGTTTGAGTTTGAATAATATTTTTCAACCCTTTTAATAAATATGACGTTCATCATGACGTCATATTTATTCAGAGGGTTGTGATTGGCTTTCTATAAGTTGTTTTATTTTGAATTTAGAAGCTTTAAAGCTTAAAACATGTTTTAAAGAGACTAATATAAATGGATTTGATTTGCAAGATTTAGGTTAAATATTTTTGCAATTTTCATACGAAAGCTAATGCGTGCACCGTTGGCCCAACAAATGATCGTCGATATTGGCCGCCATTACGGCGAACATGAAAAAACATCTACAATGACGGCCGATCATCGACATAGGCCCTCTATACACTATGGTGATTGCCTCTAGCTCAGCCCAACGCTGTAAGAGGTCCTATTGTATATGTATCTACTAGCTTACCGCCCGCGGCTTCGCCCGCTTTGTCTAAAACCTAATAAATTATATACTAAAACCTTCCTCTTGACTTCACTCTATCTATTAAAAAAAACCGCATCAAAATCCGTTGCGTAGTTTTAAAGATTTAAGCATACCAATGAACATAGGGACATAGGGAGTAGGGACATAGGGAAAGCGACTTTGTTTTATACTATGTAGTGATATGTAAAAATAAATAATATACAAATTAAATGTAAATTTTGTTTTAGCAAGTATATCAATATTTTCTACTTTTTTTTTCGTTCAATAACAGTTAATCCGTGCATAAATAACTATTTATGTGAGAGATAAAACATAAATAAAGATAAAAAAGGTGCAGAACCAGTGTGGACATATAAAGTCATACGTCAGGTAGGACTAATGTCCATTTTATTGGGATATTGGCGTCCGGCGCGTGGCTCACTGTGGAACAGGGACGGGTGTGGAGAAGATGTTGGTGTGTAAATATTTTTATTGGATTTAAATGTAAATTTCTGGTAATAGTGCTATGTTTACACTAGATTGTCGAATTATTAAGATAATTATAAACATAAGATGTTATCTGTACTAATATGATAAAGCTGAAGAGTTTTATTGTTTGTTTGAACGCGCTAGTCTCAGGAACTATTGGTCCGATTTGAAAAATTCTTTCGGTGTTAGATAGCCCATTTATTGAGGAATTGAGGAACGTGATCATAATATTATATAGCTTATAGCCATAAGCTAGATATATATAATCATGCTAAGACCAACAGAAGCGGAGAGATGCGGGTAAAACAATCATTCAATGAATTGTTTTTGCAGAAAAACGAAATTATAGCTTTATTATGAAGATTATAATTGTAAAAAATATGTTTTATCAGTCTACATTTCCATGTAACTGTTACCTTGCTAATGTAGTCGATCAACAACTAACAAAAAGTGTACCAAATAATTAAAATACTGAAAGCTCGTGCGAGAAAATAAACATATTTATATTTCATAGAAAAAGTGTTGCAATGTCGACTCCACCCCACTCCTAACCCAACCGTGTGAAGGAAGGTGAACGTAAGTTATTGTCAATAACATACATCACCTCTGGTCTAAGTAACTACGTTCTGGGACTGTAGCTTAAACAATACATGTGCTGTCTCCCTTGCTCACGTGCTATTTCATACTAGCTGTTGCCCGCGACTTCGTCCGCGATTCGGTCGTTTTTCGTCATTCGTCGTTTAAAAAAAATACGTGACACTTTATTTTTGAATGTTCTTAATTGTCTCTTATAAAATTTAACTACATTAAAATTGAATACTCTGATAAGAAAATCTTAAAATCATCGAAAATCATAGACATCGAATATCTGAGGAAAACATGAATGAATGTGATTTAAATTCTACATTTCTTAGTAATTAAAATAATAATCTAAATTAAATGTAGATTAACAGTTTGAGCGCGCCATTATAGAATATGTACCTAAGTAATAAATTACGTTAGTTTAGATAGTAACTTTACTAAAAACACGATGACTTTCTTTCGCGCTCGGTACCACAAACTAAACATGTTTGTGGTACGTGGCCCGCGTCACTTTACCCCCCACGAGTTCCCCTCCGTTGCTATGCGAAAATACATTCGTCGCCCTACTGTAGGAAAAATTGTAATACTGTGGCCTGGGCGTTATAACACGCTCAGGGAATTCCTGAGTGCTGATAGACTTCCGTCTATCGGCATTTATACCAATTTTATATTAATATCACCATCTTGAGGAAAAGCTTCTAATGTCGATTTAAAACGCATATATACGGATTAACCTGATGAATTAACATGTTCTAAAATTGTGAAATGAGTTCAGTTTTAAATTCGAGAAATATTGATTTCTTGTATTCGATTATTCGTCGTAGTCGAATACAAAATATATTTAAAGAAACTTAGGTTGGCTTTCAGGCAAAAGGGATCCTATCAAATGATAAACTTGACCTTGTATCTTAAAAGTAAGAATGAAAGGAGCATCTGATAATTGTTGAGCACCAAAGGATCATTTAAAACGCAATACTATAAGAGCTAATATTGTCTAAGAACTGTTTAGATTGCACATGTTCCTCTAAAACTTAAAAGTAGTGATTTCAAAGGTTCCGGCGTATCTTCAAACGAAAGCCGACTCCTTACTCCACTTTAAAGCATTACAAAAAGAACATACTACGTTAATATCGCCTATACAGAAGATGATCTGTAACCAATTGTGAGGTTATAAGCAAACCCACTTTTATATTATTTTGTCGGACCACACCACCGAATTTGTAGATTGATCTTCTATGTTTACCTCTAAGTCATTAAGACTGTGTCGAAATCTGTCTGCAGTAAGACGGGCCTCTCGCTATTCGTCCGTTTAAAGAGACCAATAGTTTCAATTCTTAATCTTTCATTAAACAAACTTATTAATCGTTCTTGTCTCAAATAATGGTAATATTCGCGTCCCTACTCTAGTCATTGCTTATGCTCATGTTCATCTTCGAGAGATCGAATAATATTATGGTGCACCCTATTATTTGTCAAACGGTCTTCATATTGAGTAAAAGTTTCAGAATTCTCGAGATAAAATATGACGATCGTGATCAGCTGTGAGACGTAATTCCCTCTCAGTGAGGGTTTCGGTCTCACGGGATAGTACAATATGCTATTTGCGATCAGCTGTGAGACGTTATATATACCCTCTCAGTGAAGGTTTCGGTCTCACAGGATAGTATATGCCGTTCGCGGTCAGCTGTGAGCGGCAATTCTCGTTGTGAAGCGGTTTCAGGTTCGGCATAACACATGTTGTTTTCGGTCAATAGTAAGCCTCTTATCTCTAACGATCCTTGAGAACTCTTATTTCTCATTTTCTTAACTTTGCTCGAATTTCGATATATAAAGATTTTTTAGGTGGCACTGATGCGGGTGAATAAAAATTAAGTTAAAACGGACTAAGAGTGTTATAATCTCAATCATCATCATCAATACATATAATAAAATTGTGGAAAAGTGATGTCTGTACAATTAAAATATGTAGAAAAAAATTAGCAGGTGTTATTATTATCGAGAAATCGAGAGAAACCATTTTTTTCTCTTAAAAGCTCCCCCCCTCGCACTTCCCGAACTCCGATTGACCGTAATTTATTTTTCCTTACATTTTTATCATATCCTTTTCTAATGGGTTTCATCCTACTGCGATTTTTTTTTTGTTTCAAAAATTATCTACCCTGGTGTATAGGTAAATTTCCACATAAAATGTCCTTTAAATTATGTCGTATTATATTTTTAACCCCCGACGCAAAAAGACTGGTGTTATGTGTTTGACCGCTATGTATTTCTGTGTGTGTGTGTGTGTCTGTCTATGGCACCGTAGCTGGCTAACAGGTAAACCGAATTAGATGCGGTTTTTTTTGTTAGGCAGAATATTTTCCGACGCTGGTTCTTAGATAAAGTGTATCAAAATTGGTTCATCCACTTATTATACCTACATAGGGGTAAAAGTGGGAATGAAAAAAATGAAAGTTATAATTTATTTTTAAAGATCGTCGGGAAGTTTATGAAATTATTTATTCCTTTTTCTATACACTTTTCTTCGTCTCAACGGTTTAGTTACGTGCTCTCTCTCTCTTCAGCCTTTAGTTACGTGCGTGAGACAGGAAAGATCTAATTTGGATTTGTTTCTGGATTTGATAAAAACTGAGTATCGATTAAGCTGATCAGTGGCTACTGGCTACACCATAGATTATTAAAAACATCCGTTTAAGAAAGGAAGGAAATAGAATTTGCTCCTCTCCCCCCCCTGGTTCCTAAAAAATAATATGACATAATTTAAAAGAAATTTTACGTAGAATTAGTTAGGCATTTCTTTTTTGATTTTCGATATTATATACTAATCATAATTTTTAATTACAATAATATGTAGTAACTATTTGGTATAGGTTAGGCATTTCATTTCTTGATTTTCTTTAATAATTTGGTACGTAAGTTTTTTAGCTCAGTTTAGTAAGAAATTTTAATAACAATTCTTTTAATTATTTATGGTAGTACGTATTTACTCAATAATTGTATGTTAAGTAGTAATTCAGCATGGGCGTAGCCACGGTGGGGCTGGGTGGGGCGCTTACCCTGGCTTTGATCTGGTAGGTACTAATTGTGAAGGGGAGTGGGCGTGGGCGTGGGATTAGGACTGAACGTGGCATATGGCGTGGGAGTGCGAGTGGGCGCGGGAGTGGGAGCATGAAAATAAAAATTATTTTTTATTGTTGCCCCACCCTGAGCCCATGGTCATAGGTCCCATAGTCACTATTCCACGCGAACGAAGTCGCGGGGACAGCTAGTAGACAAATATAATCAGAAAGCTTTGAACTCCTGAGCTCAACCATAAAAGATAGACATTTATGATGTCGGGAGATATTTTTTATATAATATGGAGAACATTTCTTTCATACTTGATTTCTGTGTAGCTTTAACCATTAAGATACACGCATTAAGAACGCACACGCGACGAAAGCTTAAAAATGGAGTTGCTGCTCTGCTTACGAATATGAAAAATAATTGTACCAAGTTTCGTTTAAATCCGTCGAGTAGTTTTTGTTTCTATAACGGTTATACAGACAGACAGACGGACAAACATTTTTGACGTCGATGTCGATCTCTAATCACCTCGTGATAGTTATTTAGGAAATATATTTCATGTGCAGAATTGACCTCTACAGATTTAATATAAGTAGGTATACATATATTTAGATTCCAATTTCCATGTAACGTTAAATAATTCAACTATACAATAACTAACAGACAACGCAGGTTACTCTCGTTTCCGTAAATTGAGGCGGCTACATATTCGGTCCTAATAACATGACTTTTTGTGAACGAAACGACAGCGCGGTTTAATTCGATGGCAACACCATCAGAAAAAAGGAAATATTTTTAACTTTGAAAAAATATTATGATTTACACTATTAATACTATTTTAACATTAACACAAAATATAAGACTGTGAGTGTGTAAAAATAAATCCAGCTAGTTTCACATCACACTTATGTTTATAATTAGGTATACGACATGAAAATATATTAATTACCAAGCAATAATCATACAGATAAATACTGAACAAAAGTATTAACAGTCAAAGAATTTTTTACTAACAACATGTAAATGATGAAGGAATAATAATTATCAACGAACTAACCTTTTTGTATTAGAGTCCCGCCTCGTGATCGAATTATTAAAACACGAAGATTTTTAAAAATGTAACCAATGAACACAATCAATATTAGATTAACTGTAATGGTGTCTAGTTTGACTTAAAATAATATACATCTACCCTCACTTTTAAAAATGTAGTATATTCACACGAATTATAAGCGCACCTTATAGGGAAGGGAAGATTTATTATGGGTTAAAGAGTTAAATAAATAAATAACATAATTATATTTAAATTACATATTAATTTTTAACATTGTGTTCAGTAGTGATAACATGTAAATTGATTTGATTTTTACGAAATCTCATAGATGGTGCTGAATCAAATTTGTCTTTATAGTACTAAGATTCATTAAACAGTTTCTCTGCCCAAATTACGTAAATGACGTAGTTTTTATAGTGTAAAGCTAGATAATAGCATGGCTTACTCAAAAACAACATTTAAACATGAGTCTTTAGATTGTACGCTGTCGTAGTACACGGAATACGTAAGAAAAGTAAAGGTTCACAGCTCCTCCCCCGGAGGTGATAGCATGATAATATGTTTAAAAAAACCTCACACGACCTGTTAGTAATATTCATGCAAAATTTGAAGTCAATCTATGCAGTACTTTTCGAGATTAGCTCGGACAAACATACAGACAAACAGACAAACAGACAAACAGACAAACAGACAAAAATTCTAAAAACTATATTTTTGGCTTCTATATCGATTATAGATCATGGATTATGTATTCTTTTAAAAAAATATTCAATGTACAGTTTTGACTTTCCTACGATTTTATTATATGTATAGATAACCGTCTCTATCACACATTAATATAGGAATACATTTGTATACATGTGTTGTGGTCTCAGTCGGTTATAGGACGTCGACACATAGTTTACTAGCCTTCTAGATAGGTAGGTTTAAACGTGAATTTTTAAAATAAAATTTATGTTCTAAAAAGTGATAATCAGAACAAAGGTCTAAGTATACAGGGTGTCCCACTATTGGCATACTAAGCGCGAAGGGACTTGTAGTTTTGCATACACTGATCACGTAAAAAAAATTACATCAAAAAAATTTATGTTAAATTTTTCCTGAAAATCCATGTTTTCTTCTCTATATTCGCGCAGCCGTCATGGAAGTGTTTAATGTTACTTTTATGGACATTTCACGTTTTATTTTTTAAAAGTTATTATTGTCATTTAACTCATTCGGTTAAGGGCTTTCGATATCAGTATTAAGTTTTTGATATCTGCAATAGTTACGGAATAATCACCTGTACACAATTAACGATTATACCCTGTATAGCCTTCCTCGATGAACTCTCTCTAACATCGTAAGAATTTTTCAAATCGGACCAGTAGTTCCCGAGATTAACGCGTTCAAACAAACACTATTCAGTTTTATAATAATCGTATATTAGAATAGTAATAGATATTATAATGGCACGAAAAGCTCTTCTTTATAATTATAGAATTTGCTCCAGAATAGTCGTGATAAGTCTGTACCGTCAACATATAAATTAAGTAAACTTTAAACCAGAGCATTATATGCGAGCTTCAGAACTATAGAATTTCGCAAAATTTACATATCCCAGCTTCCCCTTTGTTACTTAATACCTACCTATATTATGTCTTGAATGTGCAGTGAAATAATTTTACAAGCTGTTTTTTCTATACAATTTGAGGTTATAAATTTGGTATTTGATATTGTAAATGTAAACTATGTTGTGACGATTCAAAAGAACTTCTAGAAATCTAATTTTTTTTGGACTATTTTCACTAGGGAATGCAATCCCGATCCCGCGGGATCCCGATCTCGCGAGATCTCGTGTAATTTTTCGGGATCAATCCCGACGCATAATATGACGAGATCCCGTTCGAGATTGACGGGATTGGGCGGCAGTGGTCAGCGACGCAACACACAACCACTCGGGGCGCAATCTTTTCAATTTTTCCTAATTTTTCCTAATTCCCTTGAAATAAGCTTATTGTTTTGATTACCTAATTTACCACCGTTAATTTCCTTACAAACTGATTATTATTTAGTTGGTAAGATTAAGATTAAGAATAAAATGTGTACGTGTACACTGTACTAGAGTACACACGTAAGAAGTGAAATTTATTTATATTTATATGACCTTATTTTTCAATAAATAATTTACTATATGTATGCAACTTTACAGAAATACGTCAATCACATCGCGTGGTAGGGATAAAAACAAGATGGCGCGTAACGAAAAAATGTTACACTAAATTTTTTTCCAACCCCGATAGAGAAGTTTCACTTCAATAAAAGTTTTTATTTTCTTTCGAGTAATATGTTATTTTAGTTTACCTCACTAGGCCATCCATAAATTACGTCACACGTTAATAGGGGGGGAGGGTATCATCTTTATGTGACATAATGTGACAAGGGCAGGGGGGGAACAAATTAAAGCTTTGTGACGTGGCAAACGAAACGAAATTTGTACGTGAGCAAAAAACTTTGAACAGAAAATTTTTAATCTACTTAAGTACCTACCTATATGTATTTATTAATAATTTCGCACTCTCGCTATAAGATTATCTCTTACGTAACAACATTGAAAAGTTCTTAAATTCGCGTGACGTAATTTATGGATGGCCCCTATCACAAACAAGCAGTTATTAGCTTTTTCAGTCATCTGAATTCATTTTTTTTAAATAAGACGGGATCCCGAAAATTCCGGGATCCCGCGGGATTGATATTTTTAATCCCGCGGGATCCCGAATTTGCAATCTCGAGTCGGGATTGCATTCCCTAATTTTCACACACGGCACGATCTGATCCCATACTAAGCTTTCGCTTGTGTTATGGAAACCAGATGGCTGATAAACATACATATATAATTTTAAATAAATACTTTTATAGAATATAATTAACACCCAGACACAGAGCAAACATCTATGTTCATCACAAAAATATTTGCCCTGGGTGGGAATCGAAGCCACGACCTCTGGCTTGGAAGGCAGGGCCACTACCAACCAAGCCAACAGGTCAGTCAATTAAAAAAATTGAATAAATAAATGTTTGCATTTGTAGTTTTTAAATGGATGATGTGGATTGGTGACTTTTTTATTGAAAGTCGTGTTAATTGATATTGTTTTAAGTTATGATTGGTGGAATCTTCTTTCTGGATTACATTACATAAATATAAATTTATATGATTGAATGCGATAAAAACCAAAAATATCAAATTCTACATTAAATAATTGACCTGCCAACAAACTATCGAAATCGATTCAGGAATTTTGTATTAATAATTTTTATGTATAAAACTATGGCTATAGATACTACACGTATTTTCAATCGTACCCAATTCAGTTTAGCTGTTTTTCCCATATAAATATGTATATCCAAAATTTATTAAATAAAATAGAATAGAAAATAATTTGATAAGATGGCCATGACCCATATTTTGTTTTGTTACTTGAAATTCTATTCGTACTTAAAAACCTAAGTTACTTTAGTTAAGTTTAGTCAAAATTAGAACCACTTTTAGCTTCTTGAAGATGTGCTTTTGAATAGTCTGAATATAATTTATTTAAAAATTCATTTTAGAAATGATATAAAATTTCTGTGTGATTTTACAAATAAAATGTTTTAACATAATATAAAAAAAAAACTTATTAACATAAAAGTGATGACCACCGAAATCTCCATCCGCCTCCTGGACTACGACAACAAAACATCGCCTTTTATTCAGCTCAAGTATATGGGATCAAATATTTAAGTAGAATCACAGGTCGAAAGCTCACAGTCCCTCGGGGCAGACCTTAATATCGGATACCTTTGGAATGACGACTAGGTCTAAAAGTATAGGCCGAGAGCCGGCTGCGTAATCGTTTAATTAACACATTTTTAACTGTTAGTTTTATAATAATGCGAATAAGTTTGTGAATTATTTTCTGAGCATTTGTATAAAAATATACATAGGTATAAAATAATAAAACAAATAAAATATGTACGTTCTCACATAGCTACAACTATTTCTTGGCCTAGATATCATCACCATATTATGACGTGAATTGTGAGTGTATTATTATTAAATTAATAAATGGTAAAAGTTTTGATACTAAAGCTTTCATTATAACATTAATCGACCATATTACAAGTGTACAAAACATTTAAAACAACTCTGTTACTATACGTTAAGAGAAAACGCCGTCAGCCCCCTGCCTATCGCTAGACGATGATGCGTTCCCAT
This sequence comes from Colias eurytheme, assembly GCF_061535395.1. Taxonomy (NCBI): domain Eukaryota; kingdom Metazoa; phylum Arthropoda; class Insecta; order Lepidoptera; family Pieridae; genus Colias; species Colias eurytheme. The sequence goes on from NC_143006.1 coordinate 6,117,147, forward strand.
TTATACGAATATAAAGAAAGGATCCCCGAGTACGGAATTGGGTAGTAAAACGCACGGGCATGAAAATTTGATGCTACAGGTAATGCTATCTATTAAACGGGAGTGTTGTTTACTTTAAACGGGTGTGTTGTTATACTGTAAACGAATGTGTTGTAATGTTTTTACAACACTTTTTACTGTGCGTTCGCAGATGATTTACGTATGCTTTTTATTGTTTTATTTTATAGGGTTTGTATGTACATAGAGTTTTGGTGGGAGATTTTTTTATCTGTTATAGTACAAAAGAAATAATATTTGATTGTTTGTGTTGTTATACTGTAATAAACTATGTATTTTAATATCCTACTAGCTGCTTGCCTGTGTTGATTCGGGATATAAATATTTTATTATTTACATATTTTTTTCTGAATCGATTAATTTTCAAAATTAATTAAGTGGGTAGTTTATAAGCTTTTTCATTTCAGGTTAATTTAATCTACCTCACAACTATCCAGATTCGTATCTATTCCATAGCATTTCAAAAAAAAATGTTGTGTGGTTTTATGAAACCACGGTAAAAGTGAAATAATTTGGAAAATCCAAAAGTGCACGTCTCATAATTTTTTTTAATAAATATTCATTATTAATTATTATTTTTGTTTATTTAATAACAATTAAACCACATCGAATCAGACCCTGAAAAATGAAAGGGTTCTATTCCTGAGCATACTCAAGCGTAAGAGAAAAAAAAGACTCGATTAGTAAAGTATTTCGGTCGCTATCGTGTTAACAAGAAAAAGGATCCGCACATACAGACACACGGACGTCCAAGACAGAACTTTTTTAAACTGGTTTTTTAACTAGTTTAAATAACAAAAATGACATCAAAAATATCATGAACGTTAAAAATAGTGTTTTTTCTTAATATGTGTGTGTATGTATTATCTTACAAGTGCAATGTATGATACATAAAGACATTTTAAGTTTGAAAAATCAGATGTTTTGCGCGAAGTGACAGTAGTACCCACCTCAACGCTTCGCTTATGAGGCGTGCAATTACTGTTCGAACGGTTCCGAACACTGCTTTGTGTAGCGCATGTCGCGTGTCGGTCGGCTGCCGAGTAGGTATACCTACTCGGCAGCCGCGATACACGCGACATGCGCTACACAGACCAAAAAGTTTGAGACGATGTAATAAAAGTTTCACTTTAAAAACAATCTATTTTTTTTAATCATAATAAAATACAACGTATGTGTACTGCGAACAATATGCATACATAGGGACATAGGGACAGAGAAAGCGACTCTGTTTTATACTATGTAGTGATACTACGCTACACATTACTGTTATTCAAAACAAACAAAGCCGGATTACATACATAGTATTATATTATCTGTGCTATAACAAAACCTCTAAAAAACTTATAAATCACGGCACTCCAAATCAGCATTCCATTCACACTAGAATAATATTTCTTTAAAAAAATTCTAAGAGTTGCCGCTATCTGCGACTAAGTAAATCATATATCTTTGTGGCCGACATCAAAGGAATGCATTATACTAGCATCGCACCAGGCTGCACTTGGCTGGATATATTACGTATCATTTGTTACGCGGTTCAATGGTTTTTTAGTTTATACCAGCAGGGAATTTTGGAGTTTAGGCGCTAGGTTGGACAAGTGCATTGTCAAATTTTAACTACTAATTTCATAAAGTGCTTTAATATATTTTTTGCATATTATACATATTATGATATTCAACATACATAAGGCAGTTAATTATCATAAATATACTTAATATTATAATATTATAAAGCTGAAAAGTTTGTTTGTTTGAACGCGCTAATCTCAGGAATTACTGGTCCGATTTGAAAAATTCTTTCGCTGTTAGATAGCCCATTTATCGAGAAAGAAGCGGAGCATTGCGGGTAAAACCGGGGGGCACAGCACGGCACTGTTAATACTAAATAAATATTTAAAGCAAATGGAAGTGGAAGCCTACAGAAGTCGACAAGAAAAATTACATTTTTAAAACTTTTCATATTATATTCAAGAAAGCTTCAGTAAAATAATTCATTGCATTTGTTGGTATTTTTAATCCATCATATTTTTAAGACATGTTTTTTCAAACAATATACTTTAATAAGCGTCTAGAATATTCCATATTCAATAAAGCGTTTATTCAATAAAGGCTAAACCGTGATTAAAATGGACTATAGGGATTGCGTAGCTCGTATTGTGCAAACATATTATTTTGTTGGGACCCTCAAAAATTAAGGCCTGGCCCGAGTTAATCAATGTTTTATGTACGAAAATACGGGGCGCTGTTTACTCTACCCTGGTGTGTGGGTTACGGTATGAGCGGTAGCGGGGTCATAAGCGGTTGGATGAGCGATTTTTGATAATGTTTGGACAAAATTACACTTTACTTCATACGATGCCGTATTATATTCATTCGTCAATTTATTATTAAAAGCAGTTTAGAAGTTACATACATTTAACAAAAAAATAAACAATCATTGATATATATCATTCACCCATAACGCACTTTATTTTTTTATTATTGTTTTAATAATTTTTAAACTCATTAAAAAACGTTTAAAAATAATGAACGAATTATTATTCACTGATTCTGTAGTGAAGCCTTTGCGCTTGTTCTCTGAATGATTTCGTTTGCAGTTTTTTTTGCAATGAGAATTTACATTACATAATCATTGATATGTTTACTATCAAGTGAATCGTTCCTCTAATACTAATTAAACAAATGTGTTTCAGGACTGCTTGTTACTTGCACCACACCAGTGTCAAACGATGCATTACTTTAATCTCGCCAAAGCTGATATGAGATATTCCGTCCTTTTCACTTACCGGCTGTCTAATGACTGTCGTAATTAACTGTTTATAATTAATGCTTTCGAGGATTTGCTTGTATGGAAGCTTCGATATCGCTCATAAAAATAAAAAAAGGTAACAATTATTATGGTACGCAAGTGATTTGTTTTTGCTGTTATTTTTTTAAATGTGTATAGGGGTTCAAATTTCATTCAATAATATTCATGGATTTGGTAATGCATTTCTTAATAATTTTATTGCTTTAAAACTTTCTAATTTCATTAGAACCAAAGAAAGAGACATTTATTTTTTTACTGTACAATAGGGGAGCGCTTGGCCACAATCTCGCCTGATGGTAAGCTGAGATATTGTGGCCTAAGATGGAGTGCGCTTCCCTAGAATGTACCTGTTCACATTTATTTATTATAAGGTGTCCTGCAGGTGGTGGTCGTCAGTCGTGACTCGTGGTGGTCATGCTAAATGGAACTTATAGTTTTTCATACGTAGTTGCGTAAAAAAAAAATAAAATCCTCGATGTATCTTGTTTTATAAGTCGTATTTTATTCTAAAAACTCTATGTGTATACCACTTACGGGACAACCTGAAAATAAGAATATATCGTGAATTTCAATTGTAAATTTGGTTTTATCAAAAAGCTACATAAAACTCCGCAATTTATTACAGACCAAAAATAACTATTTACGAATTAAATTCCCGAATTTACTTGCACATAGTCTAGTCCTATTACAGTGTTTTAGGTCTCAAATACGGCTAGGATTCTTGGCGTCTACCCAAACGCTTATAAGTTCGCACAGACAGACAGACAAACGTGACGGGACTGTTAAAGCGGTAATAGCAATTATTTGTCAGTTAAAGGGAAGTTACTATTTTTATGTAGTTATATGTAAGTAGTTAGTTTTTGACTTTAAAGGAGTTTTGTTGCTTATATTTATAGGTATAAGTATTAGTACACAATGCATGTATTTTGGTGTAATATCTATACTAATATTATAAAGCCGAAGAGTTTGTTTGTTTGTATGAACGCGCTAATCTCAGGAAATACTGGTCCGATTTGAAAAATTATTTCGGTGTTAGATAGCCCATTCGAAATAGTATGTACTATGTAGGCTATATATCATCACGCTAAGACCAACAGGAGCGGAGCAATGTGGGTAAAACCATGAGGAACAGCTAGTATCTTATTAATCACCTTCTAGAAATTTCCCTGATTTTCAATAGGTACTTGATCTACTTTAAGGGATTTAGCGTATTTCGTTTAAATATAATAGAAATAAACCATTAATAACCAAACATCACTATTACGATCTGCAATTAATTATATTAACAATAAACATAAGATAATATAAAATAAATTGACTCGTAAATTAATTACTAACCAATTATAATATCGTTAACTAGACAATTTATTGCGAAAAATATTTATTGGGTAAAGCCGTGTTCATAATGATCGTGTTCCAGGTACAATTAAAATTTTATTTTACAGGTTAAAAAAGTGATAGAACTATAATTATTATCCTAAATTAGTAATGACCAAAGTTAGTTACATAAAATTATTATGACGATTCAAAAGTTCTTTTATAAGAAGTCTAATTGAATAAATAAATGTTTGAGTTTGAGTTTTAGTCTAATTTGACCACTAGATATCTAGTGGTCAAATTTTTATAGACTACTATAATATCTAAGAAATTCTTTCTTTTTGTAATTTTCAGTGCTTTAATCTTTTGACACCCAGTTTCAATCTCTTATATATTGTGGCCACCCAGATCTCTCGATTTAACCCCCGCTGACTTTTTTTTATGGGGTTGTCTCAAAGCAAGAGTTTTTGATACCCCTCTTACAAATTTGGAGCAGTTGAAGACTAAAATAACGACAGAAGTGAGAGCCATTTCAGCGGACATCTTTCGGCGCGTCTCGGCAAATTTGCGTGTCCGATTTGAAGAGTGCATTCACCATGATGGAAGACATCTTGACGGTGTAATATTCTGTACATAAAATCCGCACTAATACACTTTAATTTACTACAGTAAAAATATTATGAATACAATTTGTTTTTTTTATACAAATTTTCAAAGTTTAAAATCGGCGCTGAGACACCCTGTATTATAATTTAATTCTTTTCATTATTGTATAAAATTTTTATATGCTCTATATAATATATTTTAATTTTAACTGATAGGTACATAAACTTAACATAATGAGTAAATACCTATGGTAAATACATATATCCAGAAGTTCTAAAACTAGCTATAATTTTGAAATTAATTATTCAGAATTACTTATTTTGATGCTTTCGTGAACGCGGCTTTACTTTATAATAGTATTATGGATTTATGTCTGTGTAATATCTACACGAGTGTACATCTTTAGGGTTTAAGTTAAAAGATTATTGCGTTTAATACGAGTCGATAAAAGCATCCATAAACTATACGTAAGTACATATTATTACTATAAAATTTCCGCCTGCGGCTTCGTCCGCGTTTTAAAAGTAGAACCCGTATAGGTCCCTTCCTCTAGGATTTCCGGGATTAAAATGTCTGTAACCTATGTCTTATTCTGGGTCATCCGCTACCTATATACCAAATTTCATTATAATCGGTTCAGTAATAGAGAGATAGAGCAAGAATAACAAACATCCATCAATCCATTCTCACATACATGCATTTATAATATTGGTAGGATAAAATATGATAAATCGACGGTGTACCGCAGGCGAAGCCAGCGTGCACAGATGGTCTATAATAATCTTAATATATATAAATCTCGTGTCACAATGTTTGTCCTCAATGGACTCCTAAACCACTTAACCGATTATAATAAAATTCGCACACCATGTGCAGTTCGATCCAACTTGAGAGATAGGATAGTTTAAACATGTAGGTACCACGGGCGAAGCCGGGGCGGACCGCTAGTAATATTATATGTACAACTGAAGAGTATTTATGCATGAACGCGCTTATCTCCGATTAAAAAAAAAATCCCTGTTAGATAGTCCTTTTATCGAGGAAGGCTATATTATTATTATCACGTTAAGACGTGATGCAAAACCGCGGAGTACAGCTCGTATCAAATAAAATAAAACCTAATTGAATTGTCTTCTTATGTTTTTGAATTAATCGGCTTTAAAGTTCAGTTTAAATGGATAGCGATCAATTACGAAGAAGTTCAATTCTGTCCAAAACTTTAACTGATAGTTACGTATGTGAACTGAAACTTTGGTTTAAACTTCAACTAGGTGAAGTTAGGCTACGTTTGAAGCATATAGGCATTATTCTTTATTTAAAGAATTATCTCGAAAATGAACATTTTAAGCAATTTTATTAAATAAAGTTTCCTGATTCAATCTAATAATACATCTCTAATAGTGACAGAAATTTCAAAATGGATTAAGTGGTTTATTAGTTATGTTTAGGTTAAACTTTCTACAATTATCAAGGATCGGTGATAATGCAATCCTACTAATATTATAAATGCGAAAGTTTGTGAGGATGTGTGTGTGTGTGTGTTTGTTACTCTTTCACGCAAATACTACTGAACTGATTACAAAGAAATTTAGCACACATATAGAGGGTAATCTGGATTAACACATAGGATAGGTTTTATCCCGGAAATCCCACGGGAACGGGAACTATAGCGGGTTTTTCTTTGAAAACGCGGACGAAGCCGGGGGCGGAAAACTAGTAATTTCATAATTTTAAGCGTGTTCTTTAGTTTTTTACAATTATATTATTATCGAGATTAAACTCTTCATTCATGTTTTTTTTTAATGCAGACGTAGTACAAAAATGCATCTATTAATACAGAAATCGCTATCGCTTATGCGTCAAACCTGACCCTACCAGGGCATCCAAACATAATAACCAATGCAACTCGATCGCGAAGCAAATTATAATAATTGTTGCACATTTTAATAATTTATTGACGAATATCAATTCGGGGACGTATTGCTATGGCCGAATTAATAACGTTTATATTAATTTTTCAATTTATTGCCATTGTAGAAATGTATGTTTAATTATATAAATAATTTGGTGGGTTTTATGTTAAATTAGTTAGTGTAGGCTGCTTTTCCACCAATAATGTGCGAGAATGTACAACGAGGAATGTGTTTGTAAACATTGAGATATACATATATGGAGACGACACCGCCTACATCACTTATGTTCCGCTCAACATACGCCACATGACGTATGTTGAGCGGTTTTTTTTAATGGTTTTAAAGTGAAACGCATCAAATATGCCTTCGTGTGTGTTACGATATTGCACAAATAATACGGAAATGTGCAAAGGAATAACTTTCATCGGTAAGAACCTAACTAGATACTTAATAATTTTTAAAACTTAGTTAGAGCAAAAAAATGGCGCACAGATTTTGTTCGTGGTGTCTCCTCCATACGTATAGTAATATTATCTCAATGTTTGTAAATAACCAATACCATCGCTTCAAACTTTAAACTAAATGAAGCGATATGATTGGTTATATACAAACACATTCTTCGCTACACGTCCTCGCTCATTTATTTATTTATTCTTTAACTTACAGTACAAAGATAACAATTATTACAAAGTTTGACTTAAAAATAAGGTACAATTAGAGACAAACGATACAATCTTAACATTAATTAGGTCCACTTCAGATTTAGCACGATAGCTGCACGGAGTAGGCTCTCCGCGAGCGCCACTGCACGGCTCGTGCCCACACACCACAGGCCCCCAGTGCTACAGGATTGTCAATTTTGTTATTTAACAGCAGATAATATAAAACAGTATTGGTGGCATAAGGTATTTGACATAATGAAGAAAGAAATAGAGTATTTAATATGCTGTGTAATGATTAAAAATAATTTAATTATTTTTGTCTGTTTCAGGTTAATTTAGACGTCCGTGGCGTGACAGAAGGACAAGGAAGAAAGGACAGAATAAATATATCTGCATTACAAATAACTCCTAGTTCAATAATATTTTATCGATTGTACACCTAGCATTTCACTTCGTACAATTTTTTAATCATCAAATTAAAAAAATAATACAATTCTTTAAAAGTAGTAAAATCTATACAGTATTTAAGATGTTATATATTATAGTAAGTACCAATATGTAACGGTCCGATCTCCAGTCTTAGTCTAAATTGCAATAATTAGCATAATTTATTCTCAAAAGATAAACCAGTCGTCACATTTAAATTCAAACAATCTGATGTAAGTAATGGAGATAAATTCACAGTTTTTTCGTTGGAATTTTTCTTAATTACAAAGCTAATCCATCACAAGAGCGTGCACAGATGAACCGCGTCCGCCATTTTGATTTTTGTTCTAGAACTTGTAATGGCGGGAATTCGAATTTAATGTTTTTTTTAATGCATGTTTTGTTGACCAACTTCAAATAGAAGGAGGAGGGTCTCGATACATTTATTGTATACGTAACCGTGGTATAAAGTTGTTACATTTGTTCTTACAGTACAGCATGTTTAGCTGTCTATTGAAGAACAGCTTTACTCAATGATATTATTATTAAATTAGTACTTAAACAGTTATGGATAGGTTATTAGCACTAGGGCCACAGTATTACAATATTATTTCAGTGGCACGTCGAAATATGGCTCATTAGCTACATTTTACATCGGTACTCCTTTTCACTCACGATAGTTGAATCATGCTATCTCACTTTGACGTCTAATCGTGTGTGCGTTAGTGTGCCGTGTTTGAAGATCGAATGTTGTGGGTAACCTATAAACCTTTTTACTTATATAATGTTCTCGACTTTACTTCATAACTTGGGACTGGGAGAACCTATTTTTTTTGATAGCTGGTGCCTTCTGCGTTCTATTTTAATTTGGTGGCGGTTTCGTCTATTGTTAAAAATATCTAAATAAATTAAATAATTGTTATTTGACGTATTGTTTTAATCATGTTCTGTTTGTGACTTCAGTTCGTTTTCCTGTTAGTTATTAAATGAAATAAGTTTCTTTTCATTATTGAGGATAAATAAAACGTATAAATGGAAGATTATTTGTTTCTCTTTATACTTTTTGAGCGTGATTTGTATTAAAATTAATGTTTCGTTGGAAAGATGATTTTCTTAGAAACATCTTTTTTCCAGGAGCTATTATTCGTAACTTAACTTTACCTATAGAGTAGCGTGATAAGCCTAGGAACTAATTGTTTATCCAGGATAGTATATATCTTTGTCCTAAATTTCTTTCGAGCTGTTTCGCATTATACAGTTATCTACTATATAAAAATAAGTCGGGTTTCCTTCCTGACTCCAGAACGCACGAACCGATTTCCACGGTTTTGAATTCGTTGGAAAGGTCTCGGGCTCCGTGAGGTTTATATAGCAAAGAAAAGGTGTCTCTGGTGGCGAAACGGAGTTCGCCGGGTTTGCTAGTTATTAATAAAAATAAAATACTATATATAATCATATTCGTACGAATTTTCATTAAGTTGTGATTTTCAAATAGGTATTACAGACGTCAAATATTGTGATATTTCTACATTAAATTTCTACATTGAAATAAACACAATATAACACTCACTATATTCTTTGAAAGCATCACAGTATAATATACCCAATAAAAAAAATAGATTCGATAAAAATCAAGAAGCCTACATTTTTTACAAACATAAAACTAGTTGAACACACGGTTACTATATTATTTACTAAATATATAGCCAGGTCATCTAAAGCCATGGCCGTAAGAGGTGCCGTCGAAATTACGCCTCGTAAAAACGTAATGATCCCGCATGTCAAATATATTGTGCGTTTTCATTGTATCACGTCATTTATGTATATATTAAAATTGTCATGTCTTTAGTTTATTTTACTGTTTTCATATCCTTTGTGATTTGTTTCAGATTGACTAAATCAAAAAAAGATAGTCCTCCTGTAATATAGAAAAATAAATAGTGAAAAAATGTTATGAACCGCAGACGTCACTTGTTCATTCTCAATTGTCTAATTTCTTAAATGTCATGTTGATGTAATGTTACTGAAAATATGTAAATCCATTCATTATCACACTTACAACTTTCTATTTTTTCTTCACGTCCAATATTACTTTTAACTCACAGACGCAGAATAACTCACAAATCTCTGAAATCATATTGACATAATAAATATATCAGTCAAGAACTTATTTGTTATATCTACTAATATTCTGCTACCTAAATGCACTTAGTCAAGTTTAGGGATTTGATTAATAAACGATTTCTTACACAAGACGACTTTTTTATTATATAAGCGACCGCAATGACGTGCCGTACAGTCCAATGGACACATTAAGCTTGTAAGCACGTATACTGAAATAAAAAGGAGCTTCGCACGTTCGCGTAGCTTTACTTTCCACGTTATGGTGTCGCATACTTATATGCATTTATAATTCGATAGAATACATAATATATTATCTGCGCTCTGCATCACATTATGCTTGTATAAGGAAATCTTTGTATGTTTGTTGTTCATACATATAAAAAAGTAATAATAGATATTATATTTTAGGTGAACAGTTGGTTTGGTTGATCGTAATATCGGGAACTACTGAATCTTTTGTGTTGTTGAAAAGTCCGTATATTGAAGAACTACAAGCTGTACAACATCGTTAAATGAACTCAAATTAATTCGGGTAAAACCTTCGGATATAAGTACAAATCAATGCGATCTAAACGATCATGTATGACGTAACGCATGTCATGCTGCAATACCGTCTAGACACCACATAATGCCTCGGGTAAAACCTTCGGATATAAGTACAAATCAATGCGATCTAAACGATCATGCATGACGTAACGCATGTCATGCTGCAATACCGTCTAGACACCACATAATGCCTCGCTAAATAATTACCTAGTCTCGGCACTTAGACTTAAAATTAGCAACATCGTTACGTAAATTACCCGAAAATAGTAAAACCCCTTTGAATAGCTGAAAACCGTATAACGAATTCAAAAAGGTTTAATTCAAAAGAATGCTTTTCGCGCGGAATCTCCCGCCGTTTATGATAATAGAGTGGTCGAATACGGAATTTTAAATTTAAAACCGTTTTTAAACATTATTTTTACAAGATTTCTTGATTTGTAATTCGTATTCGCTTCGCTTCGCGACGTTTTTGTAACGCTTTAACTGTAGTTGTACTTGACATGGTTAATGGAAAATTTTTATTATTGCTTAACTAGTTGGATTCCGTGTGTTGGTCCGAGTTAAATGTGTATTTCTTTATTTCTAATTTACTTCTTGATAAGTCAGTTTTGTGCCAGGTAATAGTTTTGTTAATATATATGCTGAAATTTTTGAAGATATGCAAAAAAATAACATTTGCATAATTGAGAAATACGATCATTTAAAGACCAATATACTTACTTCGACTTCAAAAAAAGGAGGAGGCTCTCAATTCGGCCGGTACCTATATTATTTCTAAAGAAAATTATTTTAAAGAAATGTATATTCAATATTTATTAGCAACGTTACTGTTTACAAATAAAACAAAACAAAGTAATTTAGGGCTGATTTTTCAATCCTTGGTTAATACTTATTCGTCGAATTAAACGTACTATTAGCATTTCAAAAATGTATTCTTTGGCCGTACTTGACAGTTTACGAGTGACATTTTAATATTATCGTGTAATACTTTATTGGGCGGAAAAGTTTTAACCCTTAATTGGTCGCGTGGGGTGTCATACACCCCAGAGCGAGTTTCCAGGCTCACAACTTTTTAAAATTTGAATTTAGCGCGCTGTTCTTCCAGGTAGCTTCATAAATACGTAAAACGTACACGATTCAGTTGCGAGCGGCCCTCGGTTGTGGACGGTTGGGCTCGGAGAGCGTGTTTGGGGTGCACGACACCCCAGGTGACTGTTTGTGTGGTCTAAATTCCGAGTAAGTGGCCAATTGGTAATTTTATTATTTCTGTTTAAAAACATTGTATTTTGCAAGTGATAAATGTTAACAGTGTTCAATTATAATACTTTGAAATTTTTGAGGTTATGTTGTGATATTTTTGTTTTAGGTTACCAGTAAAATGCCACGTGGACTAAAAGGGTGAGAAAAGAAAGCCCGAAATTATTCATTTTTATAATAAAACCAAAAGGGGAGTTGATACGAACGACCAAATGTGCGCCACTTATAATGTAGGAAGACGTACCAAAAGATGGCCGATGGTGATATTTTTTCATATTTTCCATATCACAGGTATCAATTCCTATGTAATAAACAAATCTAAAATTGACCCCGATATATCCCGAAGACTATTTTTAAAGTTACTGGCTGTTGATTTAGTCAAACCGCACCAAATATCAAGAGCCAGCATACCCACACTACCACGACCGCTGCAAAAACGACTAAAAAGACAGCATGAAATTTCGGACCAAGAATCTATTTCTGAAGCAGGCCGATCGCAATCATACAAAAGGTGCCATGTATGTCCAAGAAGTAAGGACAGGAAAACAAAGACTGAATGTTTTAAATGCCATAAACATGTGTGCAATGACCATATGATTGTAGTCTGTAAAAATTGCAACGGTTAAAACTAGGATTTGTAAAAAATATTTTTCATATTAAAAAAATAAGTTAATTATATTATTAAAAATGTTTAAAAGTTGATTAATATGTAAGTTCAAATGTTCTAATTAATAAAAGTCTGATTTTGCATGTATTTCGTATTTTATTTTATTTCCTAATTCTGGGGTGCTACACACCCCACGCGACCGCTTATGCAACTTTGTAGGCGCGCCCAATTAAGGGTTAACTATGGATTGAAAAATCGGCCCTTAAAGAAACAATATCAACATTAAAAAAACAGTATAAAAATGAAAAAAGTCTACTAAAATACATAGCACGATCCATTTAAACAGAACATCAAAATTATATTATAATCTATATACATATAAAAAAATGAAACCCGTTTCGCGTTGTGACGGCATCACGCGTGAAAGGGTGGACCGATTTCGATAATTCTTTTTTTATTAGGTATATTATAGTACGAGGATGGTTCTTATGTAGAGAAAACGTAATTATGTACCACGGGCGAAGCAAGGGCGGACCGCTAGTAAAGTAATAAATAAGAACAAACTCAATTTTCAATTAAATCCTACTAATATTATAAATGCGAAAGTTTGTATGGATGTTTGTTACTCTTTCACGTAAAAACTACTGAACCGATTACAATGAAATTTAGCACACATATAGAGGGTAACTTGGATTAACACATAAGATAGGTTTTATCCCGGAAATCCCACGGGAACGGGAACTATGCGGGTTTTCCTTTGAAAACGCGGGCGAAGCCGCGGGCGGAAATCTAGTTTAAATATATTTAACGGTATCCTTTACAGAATTCACGATAAAGAGTTTTTGATCGACGTTAAATGGTATTTTGTCGTCGCGTCCTGTTTTTAATTACTAAATAAATTATACATTAATTTGTATAAAAGAGCGTTAATTGCGTTCTGGGAAGGTTTGTTGTATACAAAAGGTAATGTGTTTATTATTTAAAGAGATCTATAGACTAGTTTCGTTCAGCGGTTTTGTTTGTATGGATTTAATTGTTTTTTCCATGATATATGTGATGTATTTTGGTACAGTTTTTGTGTAAGTGGACAAGTTGTTTTTACGTGCATATATTTGTTATCTTCTTTATATATAAAAATGAATCGCAAAATGTGTTGGTAAGCGCATAACTCGAGAACGGGTGGACCGATTTCGATAATTCTTTTTTTATTATATTCCTTGAAGTACCAGGATGGTTCTTATGTAGAGAAACCATAAATATGTACCACGGGCGAAGCCGGGGCGGACCGCTAGTTTTAAGATATAATCTATACGTCCAAGTTGTTTATATTATATTAGCTTGAACCCGCGGTTTCACTTGTGATTTACTGGATTATAATGTAAATGGATTACTGAATTATAATGTACTAGCTTTCTGCCCCCGGCTTCGCCCGCGCAATCAAAGAAACACCTGCATAGTTCCCGTTCCCTTGGGATTTCCGGGATAAAAAGTAGCCTATGTCCTTTCTCGGGTATCAAAATATCTCTATACCAAATTTCATGCAAATTGGTTTAGTAGTTAAGGCGTGATTGAGTAACAGACAGACAGACAGAGTTACTTTCGCATTTATAATATTATAGTATGGATCTCTGTAACAAAAAAATCTGATCCAATCAGCTGTTTCTGCGTGATAGAGAAACAAATAGCCATTCTTACAAACTCTCAAGTTTATAGTATTAGTAGATATCAACGATAGGATAGAAAGTAAAATTATACTAATATATTACACACACACACACACACAAACACATAGACATACATACACACACAGAGATTTTATTATATTCTTTCTTTTCTTTTATGTTTTTGCATTGTATTCATTCATATTGTTTTATTTCTCTTTCTGTAATAGTGTTAAGGAAGAACAGAACCTACTGACACAAGCATTTTATTTGCTTACTAGGAGTGTTCCAATCACAAATTTGTTTAAGACCTAATGTAAAGGAAAGAAAGAAATAATTTTGAATTTTTTTGAATATTTATTATGAACGGGTATTTTAAGATTGAAATAAAAGTAATTTCAAATTAACAATATAATCTTATTATATACCCTTTATTTAATGACAATTTTCCATAATCATTCTCCATTGCAATTCACACTTTACAAGTTACAACATTTTTTTTTTCATTTCAACAAAGATTCATCCCGAACGGTCCAATATTTTGTATCTGTCACTAAACCATTGTAAACCGTCGGAATGGAGCTGTGAAAATCTGTAAGCCCTATGTAATACCGTAAATCTTAATCACGAAGTCAAAAAATCAACGCTCCAATAATATATAGTTAGCTGCGACTGCTTTATTGCCTGATAAATCTAGGTTCGATAGATATAAAGTACTGGATGGGACTTGTAAATTGATAGTTTATTTTTTCTTAGAGTGAGATTAGGATCCTTAATAAACTGGTTGGTTGATGTCAAAATTTTGGTTCTGTGATATTATTGCAGTTAGCAGTTTCAGTTTCAGATAAGCAGATGTGATACATTCTTTTTTTAATGTTTTTGTATTCGTCTAATCTACATTTTTATTTCATTCAAGATTTTATTTTAATTTCTCTTGAGACACACTTGATCTTATTGTTAATAAGGTAAGGTGAAAACGTAATAATTTCATAATTTTGTCAAATCAATGACATAGAGTCATAGAGCATTATACAAGCAACATGCACATATTGTTTGTATCACTTAAATGTTTGCGAATGTATTTATTTATTTAAGTAATCATTTATTGTACCACACCATTTAATATTACAATGTACAGTATAATATATATTTGTATGGATGCGAGGTAAAGTACAAAAGGTGACCTTATCGCTTAAAAGCGATTTCTTCCAGGTCTGCATGTACTTATATTATTATGAAAACATGAAAACATAAATCAGTGTTATCTATACTCCTACCTAAGTAGGAGCATAACTCAAACTTCCTGACACACATGTCACATCCAGTCTTACTCGATCTACGTAGATCACGAATTCTGTGTTATAAATGGTTAATCTTTTTTGTAACGCACAAAAATTACGTTATCCGATACTGATACGAAATAAATCGGATTATGTTGTATGCAATTTTATTTATTATAAACTACAAAAACCTCAGACTTGATAACCTAGTAATTTTTTTACGTATCTATTATATAAAAATAAGTCGGGTTTTCCTTCCTGATGCTATAACTCCAGAATGCACGAACCGATTTCCACGGTTTTGCATTCGTTGGTAAGGTCTCGGGCTCCGTGAGGTTTATAGCAAAGAAAAGGTGTCTCTGGTGGCGAAACGGAGTTCGCCCGGTTTGCTAGTTTGTTATAAGAATAAACAAAGATATAATAGAAAGTAAGAAATCGTATCTATACTTTTTAATATTATAAAGCTGAAGAGTTTGTTTGATTGTTTGTTTGTTTGAACGCGCTAATCTCAGGAACTAATGGTCCGATTTGAAAAAATTATTTCGGTGTTAGATAACCCATTAATCGAGGTAGGCTATAGGATATATATCATCACGCTAAGACCAACAGGAGCGGAGCACCGCGGGGCACAGCTAGTACCTACTTGATAACAAAATAGTGTTTCAGCTTTCAAGAGATATAAAATCGATAAACATTTTTACATATATAATTATACATAATATATTTACATTTTTCAATAAATAATTTACTATATGCAACTTTACAGAAATACGTCGAATCACGCGTGGTAGGGAATAGGGATAAGAAAAAGATGGCGCGTAACGGAAAAATGTCACGCGTAACGAAAAAATGTTACACTAAATTTTTTCCAACCCTGATAAAGAAGTTTCACTTCTATAAAATTGTGTTAGAAAATATTAGTAACAGCTGATTAGATCGGCAAAAATTTGGTAAATAGATAAATTATAGTCTGGATAGCACATTACTTTAATAAGGGCCGATTTTTCAATGCTTGGATAAAACTTATTCGTCGAATAATATATAAAACTACCATTTTAAAAACGTATTCTAATTGCCCGTATTTGACAGTTTACGTGACATTTTAATATTATCGTGTAATACTTTATTGGACGGATAAGTTTTATACAAGCATTGAAAAATCGGCCCTAATTAAGATACTACGTATGACGTTTTTTGCATAACAAAAATGCCACGGGGCTTAAATTAAATACCCCCAATATAATGGGACAATTTTCGTTCAATTTTCATTTGAATTCCTGCCTCGGCTCTAGATAAGTGGCAAGTCATTAATCTAGGTTGAGACCTTCTACAAAAAATTGTGAAGTTTGATTCGTATTTCGGACGTGGGTTCCGTAGCCTTTTATAAGAGTTAGTTTATCGAGTGTAGTTATGTTTGTGTGTTCATCAGTGGTTTGTAACTCGCATACAGACGAGCCGATTAAATGATTAGTTAGATATAAGAATTACATGTTTTAATATTTCTGTATCTTTCTATTTTCAAACCTGATTTTTTTATTCAAGAGACTCTAGCTGAAGTCCTTTTACTGAACAATAATTGTTATAACATTATAAAAGTGAAGTCCCATGTCCCCATACTGGGGTAAGGGGCAGATGCATTATACATCTGTTTCACTGATCGATTTTCTTTTAGGGACAAGTAGGTGATCAGCCTTCTGTGTCCTGCCAGACCGAGACATTTTTTATCTTCGTCTCCACCGGAAATCGAACCCAGGACCCCTCGGTGTTACGCTCACGCGTCAACCACTGTAACAAGGCGGATTTATAACATTATAGCACACTATAAATCTAAACATACCTATTTGTATGACTCAAAGCTGATTGACTGACTGGCATAGTGATCTATTAACGCACATCCCAAACCACAAGAAGGATTTGGCTGAAATTTGGCATGCAGAATGCCTACTCGTATGTTAGGACATAAGCATCCGCTAAGAAATGATTTTGATCAATCCCCCGAAGGGGATGAAATTTTGTACCATGAAAATTTATCTTTTCCACCCAGGTGAAGCTGCGGGCATTAGCTAGTGTTATAAAAAAAAGACGTGTGGCACTCGGGGACTGCCGCGGTAAAGCTATTGCATAGCATGCCTTCAAGCCACACCTCAGTGTCCGTCGGTGTGGGGAGCGTGAGGTTTTTTCATTACGGAATTTCTCGATTCGGTCCTCGCGCTCAAGGCCCGCGATAGAAGCTATACAATAGCTTAAAAATTATGAGTTTCCAATTGTAGAGACGTTTAGAAAAACAACTCATCACCCAGCATCGCATGCAGCAAAGAAGTAAAATTAAAAAGCCAAAAAATATCCACGGATCCCTAAAAAAAGGGGTCGTCTCTAAATTGGCTGCGTGTTTAACCGTCAATTTTCCGAAACAGACCGTTATATATAACTCGAATAATATTTAACCGTTGTTTATTTTGTCGAATTGATGTTGTGACATCGGGTAGGGGGTTTTTATAAACGGGAGAGATTTTTTGTCTGTTTGTGCATGTTTTGTGTATGAGGTTTGACGTTTTTTTAACGGTTTGATTGCACTTGTATGTTTGTATGTATGTTTGCAGTAAATAGACTGATTGAATTCAAAATTGGTACACTTAACAATGACAATACGATAGACACATTGATACGATATTTTTTTTCTTGAAATTTTACTCTTTTTTTTTCAAAACATTATTTTATCGAAAAAAGAAAATACATTATTTGAATTAAAGCATTTACCATTCGGATAAATCGATTTAATTACATCCGTCAACAATACAAGATCATCAATTATTTGTACACAGTTGAGCAAATAAGACAAACCAATAGCAAGTCAGCTAGTTAGGGGATTGTATTAGAAAATCTCTCGTGATACCGAAATCAGCTTATATCGCAAAATTGTCTGAGCTCAAATAGATGGGGACACACGGGAGTGAATTCGGAATTACACGCCGCTTTTTAAATAAAATAATATAAATATATTGCACTAAAAGTCAATGATTTGTATATAAAGTAAAGAAGAATGATTTAATTCTTACGACTTAACTGAATAACGGATTGCGAATTTATTTTAAAATTAGGAAACTAGGTACCTACATATTTATCGACTGCCTACAATTTTTTCATGGATCAGCCCACGCGAAGCTGGAACAAACGGTTAGTATGTTATAATAACTAATAGAAAGAGCTCCTTCTCTAATGTTTTTATTCCGTTAATAATTTGGTTATTTCTAGTATAATCAGCATCCTCAACAGGGTAAAAAAGTAGTTAACCTTGTTTGATTTTTAATATTATACTAGTACTTAATATTATAATCGTGAAAGCGTTCGAGATAAAATTAAACATCAATCTAGTCTGTAAGAAAAGGTCTACTAATGGTTTAGTTATTTATGTATTAACGTAAGTTTGTGATGATGGATGGATGAGTTGTTTATTCCTCTTCTGCAGAATGACCATTTATTTATTTATTTATTTATTATATAAAACCATTCCTACCATTACAGTTTACCCAATGCGATAGGGAGGTCAAATTTACAATACAATTTATTCATTAATACAAAAAAAAAATTATTACATTAATTAAGATTATAAAATACAACCGCTACAATTATGTTTGATACTCTAGTCAAATATTATAATGATTAATACATATATAAAGCTGAATAATACATATTTTTTAATAATGTCAAATTTAAAACATTTTAAATTAAAAGTTAAAAACTAAATTTAATTAAAAAACGCAATATTAGTATAATATAACAGTATCACTACATTGATTTAAATACACTTAATACAGTTTTAGATAATGTCCAATAATTGAAAACATAATATTACATTAATAGTCAGAAAATAAAATTCATTTTCACATCCAATATTAAAATAATAAAACAATAAAAATTTAAAATACATCAATTTAAATAAAGCCACTCATTTCTCGACAATTTAAATAAGTTGTAATATCTTACACTGATATGTTAGATTTTAGGACTAGGAGTAAGCAATAAAATTTAAAATAATCTTTGTCAATTCACTCAAATTATTTGAAAAAATGTCAGACTTATTGTGCACCTCATTGACAACATGGATAGCCTTTGTCAAAGGGGCTCTAGACAGTAAATTAGTTCTGGCCTGGGGAACAAGTAAAAGTGGCGGGCTTCGACGTTTCCATACATATGCGTCCGGTACACAGAAACTAATGCTTCGTAAAACTTGCGGGTTCTGGTCTTTGCCCCGTAGTATACGTATCAGTATCAGTGCAAGTTGGCACTCCCTTCGCACTTTTAAATCGTAATATCCTACCATTCCGAGAACAAAAAGAGTAGGATACTGCAAAGGATAATATGGGTACACTGCGTAAAGTTTCATGTATAAATATCTTAAAAATTTATTTTGAATTCGCTCCAACATATACGAATATTTTTGTTCATACGGAGCCCATACAACTGAACCATATTCAAGATGGCTTCTTACCAGTGCATTATATAGTGTCTTGATAGTTCCGATATCGGTAAATTCCCGTGATTGTCGCAATATAAAACCTAGGTTCCTATAAGCCTTTTTGCAAATGTTTACAATATGATCAGAGAATGTTAAATCAGAGTTGAAGTATATGCCTAGATCACGTATTTAAGAGACTCGCTCCACCATATTATTATTATTTCATGCATGCTGTTTTTTATGCTCATACATAATTGAAAACTTTACACAGACTATGTAGAGTTTGGTAAGTAAGAAAATGTAATCTATACTAATATTATAAAGCTGAAGAGTTTGTTTATTTGTTTGTTTGAACGCGCTAATCTCAGGAACTACTGGTCCGATTTGAAAATATTCTTTCGGTGTTAAATAGCCCATTTATCGAGCAAGACTATAGGCATCATGCTAGGACCAACAGGAGCTGGGCGCTGCGGTTAAACCACGGGGCACAGCTAGTAATTATTATTAGCTAATACGATACATTCCTTGATAGAGATCTGCGAAACCTCTCACTTTAAAGCTACGAAAATTCCTCAAACAAGAAACGCCACAAACCGTCTCCCGTATGTTTCCAATATATGACGAACACACAGTTAGCAACCCGTAAATTCGAGCGGCGGCCGAATGAATTGTAACCGACAATTTACGAGCAGGTATGGAGTAGCGTTCAAATGCGGGCCTGAATCGTGCGCGTGATGTTTTTTTTCTGTATATTTTGACCTTAATGTTGACTGACAATATTCTTATTTATTTATGTAACAATTTTATGTACCATTACAAATTTTAATACATAATAAAAGGGAGACATGCATAGCACATAAGGCAACCTTATCGACCCTGACAAAAAGGAGACAGCTCAGCATCTGTACAATGTATGACGTCATAACCACAAATGAAACCCTATTTTTCATAACAGACATTCCAAACATTTCACACCAAAAGAAGATGAAGCAACAAACATATTTGTCCCAAAATGACGACGCGGTTGGCGCAGTGGTAAAGTAACTGCCTACTGAGCCGACGGTCCCGGGTTCGATCCCCGGTCAGGGCAAATATTTGTGTGATGAACTCAATTATTTGTTCTTGGGTCTGGGTGTTATTATCTATATATGTATTTATTAAATATTATATTTATCGTCGCCTAGTACCCACAACACAAGCCTTAATTGAGCTTACTGTGGGACTAGGTCGTTTTGTGTAATAATGTCCTATAATATTTATTTATTTATTTATTAAAATAATTTAATTAATCCGCGAAACATAATTATCTATGGGTTAATACAATGGCAGACGCAGTTTTGATAAATAAAGTAAATATTTGAGACGCTTTCCGTCAGATAATTCGGTATCGGACGCCATTCACGGCGAAACAATGCCGAGTTCTTTAGATTAACAGCGCTGCTCTCAAAGACATCTGATTATCGTGGCTTCGAATGTGTGGAGGCGTTATATTAAACAATATATTAATCTATATCTATTGTTAGTTTTGCTGTGTTTGTGCCTCCATATGTATGTCTGTAATTGTATCGGTATAATCTGTAGCTGTATGAGGTCTTGTATCTGTGTCTATACTTATATCATCAAAAACTATAAGAGTGCCTATGTCTGCATAATCAGTATAATATGTATCTGTATTAGTATTTATATCTGTATCTGTAAATGATCCTGTTTCTTTTAAAGTACGTACCTATATCTTCACATCTGCCTCTACTGATATCTGTAGATGTGCCTATACCTTCATCTGCAACTGTTTCTGTATGTTTATTTTATTTACATCTAGCAACATGTTGTCATTTTAACGCTGACATGTCGTTGTCATTATAATTAAAGGTTTTATAAATAAATAGAATGTAAGAGGCTTTTTCTGAATCAAAAAGTAGGGAACGTCATTTCTCCTTACATAGCTTCAATAATGAAAATTCAAAACCTGTTCAAGGATGAAGAAGCAGTGGTGAAATAAAAAGATGATCATAGTATTCATATTATGTACAAAACAAAACAACTTATAAACTAAGTAATCCTTTTTCTTAGAGTTATCTAAAATATATTGATTCTAGCATTGTATGGAATCTGAAACACTAAACATATTTAGATGATATCATTTTAATATTAATAAATGTAATTACCGCATCAAAGTTTTCGTAACTCTCGATCGTTCCATATTTTCGGCCCCATTTAAGGCAGTCATTTTCAGGCAACGGCCCATTTCCTTATTCCGTTCACATAAGATTGCGTTTCGCACGGAATATCCCATTGTTTGCTTTTACTAATAAACCTTGAGATGGTTTACCCACTGTGCAAGGAGATATATCTAATCCTAATTGATCTAAGTAATCGCATTATAATCTACACTAGGAATTTGATCTATTGATAATGGTACAAATGTTTAGTAATTAATTTCACTAGACGATGTAGAGTCAAAACTCAACTACCAATCAAGATACATATATATAACATATTGTTAGTTTTTTCAATTGTATGTAAAAAGTGAATAGTTTAACAGTTATCTTCACTACATAGTATAAAACAAAGTCGCTTTCTCTGTCCCTATGTATGCTTAAATCTTTAAAACTACGCAACGGATTTTGATGCAGTTTTTTTAATAGAACGAGTGATTCAAGAGGAAGGTTTTAGTATATAATTTATTAGGTTTTAGACAAAGCGGGAGAAGCCGCGGGCGGTAAGCTAGTATTCTATAAAATTGGCTTAATTTTGATACTAGATAGAACCTTGCAAAATATGTCCAAGAAATCTTTTACTCAATGAAATTGTAAATGTTTTATCTAGAGATGGTAAGAAATGAACTCAAAAAATGCGGGTCCGGTCCGCATATAAAAAAGCGTATATGCCGAGCACAAGTATCAGATGTGAAACACTCCTTTGGCAAGATTGAAACATACCAAATCAACACATTACCAAAATCGTCGCCTTACTCCATGACGTGACGGTAATGCCATGACGCAAC
Source organism: Colias eurytheme (assembly GCF_061535395.1). NCBI lineage: Eukaryota > Metazoa > Arthropoda > Insecta > Lepidoptera > Pieridae > Colias > Colias eurytheme. The sequence goes on from NC_143006.1 coordinate 6,139,875, forward strand.
GCGCCTAGAGAAGTTTCAATTCAATAAATAAATAAATATGTACTTATAATATATTTAACCCAGTTTAATCGGGTAAAGCTGATAGAAGTGGCTAGTTTATGAACACAACACTCGGGTAAAGCGGGTAAAGCTGATACAAGTGGCCAGTTTATTAAATTTATAGTTTATTATATTATATTATATACATATGAAGCAATATCCCCGCACAGTAAGTAAAGCCGAGATCAACATTATTTATGTGTCTATTTAACGAAAAGGGGGTGTTTGAATTTCTTCTATTGTCCTATCTTGCGGCTGGCGTGATGAATTAATTGTTTTTATCTGATTGTCTGTGTATTACTGTGGAATTTGATCACAGGTGTGAAACAAGAGATTGCTCATAATTATATTAGATATAATGAACATTTTCATGATAAAATATAATAAAGTTTGTTTAATCTTAAGAAAAACGAAGAATCGTTTTGACTGACCTTCTGTAACAGATACACGATGGATATAATATCTTGAAATAAACTATGTTATCCCCTCTTTGTTTCAGTACAATGATTGTGTTTATCGATCAACTGAATTTGATTTAAGGAATTAGGTTGTACTATAATATAGGTTAAAAACAGTCTCAAATTGTACTTATCTGCTCGTAAAAAGATCATCAATTTGCAATTTCTCAGTTCTCACTGATATAAATTCAATTTCTTGTCATCATAATCCACAAAGGAAAAAGCTATGTAATGCTTAGATACTTTCAAAACTAGGTAATTCCACTACCATCATCGTTTTAGTTACAAGATTTATAAGCCAGGAACGGCTGAACAGATTTTAATGATGTTTTGTTTGTTGGATTTGCCTACGATTTAAAATAATATCTCTTTATAATACTATGAAAATGTTGTTGCAATTAGTTAATATTATAATTTCACCCGACTGGATATAGAAGGCTGGACAAACGAACCAATGAGGCAGATAAAATATATTACATAAATAATTGTTATAACAACAAAGTGAAATTTGGCGCGCAGTCAGCGTTATGTAAAGTGGCCAATCATAATTTATTGTTCGTAAACCATTATTTAACGTTTGTTTAATAAAACCGGTCAAGTGCGAGTCGCAATAATAATTAAAAAAAAAACTTATTTTATATTTTACAATCAGCTCTAGTCTCCCCTATTTCAAAGTTTGCTAGTTACGAGACGAAAAACAAAATTGTAAAAAGTCAATAAACATATTTCTGGGCGTTTTATATAAAGCCAGTTAGCTCAAATTCAGTAACTTGTATAAGTATTAAGTACATATGTAGATACCGAATTAATTAACTCAGACAGTAAAAACGAAATTAATCGTAAATTAACATTGTGTTTACTAATCGTAATTTTCTGTCTACTTTCGTAGACTAATAAGTTATTGGACAGAAAGGGCTACATTCATTTATTATATAACTAGCTTTCCGCCCGCGGCTTCGCCCGCGTTTACAAAGAAAAACCCGTTCCCGTAGGATTTCCGGGATAAAACCTATCCTATGTCCTTTCTCGGGTATCAAAATATCTCTATACCAAATTTCATGCAAATTGGTTCAGTAGTTAAGGCGTGATTGAGTAACAGACAGACAGACAGAGTTACTTTCGCATTTATAATATTAAGTAGTATGGATACTAGTATGATAAGTAAAATAAGATATTGAGTATAATAACAGAGCTTTAGGAAGAGCCTTTCCAGTTAAGAAAGGAAGAGATAAAATTTGCCTACACTCACCTTAAAGCCTTCTTCCACCTTAGCCGGCAAAACGATCGCAGTGTTCCTTAATGCTATGAATTGTCATGGGCGGCGACCATCACCTATCATCAAGTGGGTCTCCTGCTACATTTTCGGGGTTGTAATAAAAAAAATAAAAAAGAACATTCTAGAAGTTATAAGAACATGAAATTCTAACCATCATAATGAACTACAATTAAACTAGCTTTGGCCTGCAGCGTTTCGTAGAACCCTATAAAACAACATGGTGGTAATCCTTTTCAAATTAAATGAAGATCCGATTATTTTGTGCAAAAGAGTTATAAATATACAACCAACCAACATCACAAACTTTCGCGTAAGGATTAACATAAATTTATTAAGTTTATAAACCCTTTATTTTAGAATTAGATTTGTGAAATCTTCATTATTATATACGGGAGGTAGACATTACGAGACACATTGAAACAACAAGATTTTAAGAATAACTTCTCATTTGTTATGATAAACACAGATTGAATAGGATGAATTAGTACTCATTTAATACGTGGAACATATTAAATTATGAAACTTTTAACTGACATCAAATATACCGTATTACATATACATCAAATATAACATTCTTATTTGAAGGAGTTCTTTTAAAAAACACACAAAAAGTTTTTTCATAACAATTTTATTATCAGCAGCCAACGAAAATTATTTAAAACTTTAAAATAACATTAAATGGCTACCTTTGAAAATAGTTTTTTACAAATTATATTACTCTAACATACTTATAAACTACAATAACATAAAATCAGTGATCAGCTGTGCGCGATTACGCACGGACGCATATTTTGTGACCGCTGATCTAGTGCCGAGGACAATGACCTCTGATATACTTAAGTGTGCGAACTGTAACATCGTGATTAACCCATTGACCACCGTAAGGCCCGATCGGGGCGCGACACAATAGATTTTCTATTGTGTCTGTGATTCCGAGGACTGATGGATTAATGAATTATTATCGTTTCTTAAAAATGTACTGGATTACATGGATGAAGACAGTATTCATCAGCTGTGTACCAGTTCGTTTTCGGCTGACGAGATTGCTAAAGCTAAGTCGTTATTATCTGCATCGCTACCCAACGCTAGAAAGCTACCACCTCGTAGAAAAGAACGAAGCAAGAAGATGTCCCGAGACCTGGATGACATTATCTGCATTTTGAAAAATAATAATTCGGAATGTTTCCCTATATTCGTTGCGAAAGAGCTGCATAAACTCCCGCCAGTCACTTTTGATCATGTGGATGCAACACGAATCCTCAAGGATATCTTATACTTACAAACGAAACTGAATTTATTAGAGGAGAATGTTGTAACCGTTGACAAATTTAACACACTGAAGCAGGAGGTAGACAGCATTCGACACGACTCAAAACCAGATTCCTACAGGAATATAAATACCAGGAGAGGGGGAGCATGCCATAGGGATAGTGCTTGTTTTATTAACAATGAGTCCAACTCACAAGAATTACGCTCACACGAATCTCAGACATTAATCGGTGCCCACTGTAATAATCTTACTAAAAGTGTAAATCAGTCAACACCGTTGTCAACCGATGCTATTGAAGATTTTGTCTCTTTTACGCACCAGCAATACGATGAGACAACGAGCACTAAGCACGTGGAGGCCACAACAGCTACCGCGGTTTCTGACACAGCGCGCGAAGATAACAGTGGCTGCGGTGTCCTTGGAAGAGCGAGCGGGAAAGCGCATGTTGAGGCCCGCACTGCGGTTTCGTGCAATAAAACTGCCGCGAGTTCTTTCTTATCGCCCCGCTGCTGCGCTCGGGCCGCTAATGAGTCATCGACTGCTATTAAGAAACTGTCTTCGCATAACGAGAACAATGTGATTACGAATACGCCTGCGACAGTTTATGATTGTCTAGATCGGGACAAATCTAATAAGATTGATGATTGGCAGGTAGTTCGTAAGAAAAAATCAACCAAATATAAATTATTAGGGCAAAAGGGATGTGCATCACCTTTTAAGGATGATAAGTTTAGGGCTGCGAACCTTAAAGTGCCGCTGTTTATTTCTAATGTTAGCATGGATACGAATGAGAGTGATATTTTGAACTACATAAAAGATAAAACGGGTGAAGTTGTGTCTCTAAAAAAGATTAATATGCGAAATAAAAAACAATATAATGCATATAAGTTATTTGTACCGAAAAATAAATTAGATTTATTTCTGAATGACACATTCTGGCCAAATGGCATTACATTCAGGCGTTTTGTGCAATTTTTATACAAAACGAAGTCTAGCATTGTTAAAGTCAATTAAATATCTTTAGTATGGATGGTAAAAGCCAATTACATTGTAAATTTACTAGTTTTAATTGCAAATCTTTTAAGCGTTCTATTGATAATATTAGAAGTATATGTAACGAGTCAGATTTGGTTGCCTTACAGGAGACATGGCTACTGCCCCATGATATACCATTGCTTGGGTCGATTTCTTGCAACTTTGAATATACCGGTAAATCAGCAGTAGATACATCCAAGGGTTTACTCACTGGTAGGCCATATGGGGGAGTGGCTATTCTCTGGAAGGTTGGTGTTTTTGATTCAGTTTCTGTAATAAAGTGTAATAGCTCACGGTTGGTTGCAATTAAAGCGAATATTAAGGACCGTTCTATTATAGTTTTCTCAGTATATATGCCAACAGACTCTAGTCATAATTTAATTGAATTTACTGAGATTCTTAGTGAAATCAATGCTATTGTTGTGAGCAATGATGTTGAGTGTATATTTATTCTCGGTGATTTTAACGCTCATCCGCACGAGCTATTTTATAGAGAACTAATTAGCTTTTGTTCTGAGCAATCTTGGATTTGTGCTGATGTTTTAAAATTAGGCGAATCTGTAAATAACTATACCTTTGTAAGCGAGGCTCATGGGTGTAGACGTTGGTTGGACCATTGCATAGTTTCATTAACAGCGTGGCACACTATTACTAACGTGAGTATTAAAGAAGATGTGTATGTGTCGGATCATTTGCCGTTATTCATTACGTGTGATTTGGGTGTTGTAAGAAGTAAGAGTGTGATGCGTGACATGCCTCGCAGTAAAGTTAACTGGGGTGAAAGAAGTAACTCAGAAATTGATGCTTACCGGGAGTTATGTGATAGCAAATTAAAAGAAATTGATTTTCCCCATGAATTAATCAGTTGCAGTCACGGGTCATGTTCTTTGTCTGAACATATGCAAGTTCTGGATAGATTATACAATAACATTGTTCATAGTTTATCTGAATCTGCAATTTTATCTCATCCAGAACCTCAGCCAACGCGTACCCATAGGCCTAAAAAATTATGTGGGTGGAATAAACATGTGAGGAATGCTCACCGGGAGGCCAGGCTTAGTTATAGGTTGTGGTTATCACACCGGCGTCCACAGTCGGGGATTATCTATGATCAAATGTGCACTACTCGAAAAAAATTTAAAAGTCGTTTGAAGTGGTGCCAAGATAATCAAGACCAAATTAGGATGGATATATTAGCCGAACACCAAGCTTCTAAAAATTTTATACAATTTTGGAAATCTACTCGAAAACTAGATGCTAAGCCGGGTCTACCTGTGAGTGTGGGTGGGAAGAATGATCCAAGAGAAATCGCTATGATGTTCAAGGATCATTTTACAGTGAAATCACCTCTTGGACCACCTAATACAGTAGTGGATGCGGGGTCTGGAGGGCGTGGAGATGAACCTCTGTTTCATATTATATCTTCAAATGAAATTAAGTCAATTATTAAGAATATGAGCAAAGGTAAGTCTCCAGGTCATGACGGACTCAGTATCGAGCATTTAAAATACGCGGGTTGTCATCTGCCTAAGCTACTCTCGATGTTTTACACACTATGTATAAGGCACTCCTATCTGCCAGCAGATCTCATGAAAACAATCGTTGTACCTATTTTAAAAAATAAAACAGGTGACATCTCCGACATAGGAAATTATCGTCCCATATCTCTCGCTACGATTTTGGCTAAGGTTTTGGACAGTGTGCTTGATGCGAGATTAAACAATTTTTTGGACTTACACGATGCACAGTTTGGTTTTCGACCTGGACTTTCCACTGAAAGTGCAATCTTAAGCTTGAAGCACACTGTACAATACTATACCAAGCGTAAAACACCAGTGTACGCTTGTTTTCTAGACCTTTCCAGGGCGTTTGACCTCGTGTCGTACGATGTTTTATGGAATAAGCTGGAGGGTAGGGGTTTACCAGTTAGCATTCTTAATGTCTTTAAGTATTGGTATGCCAACCAACGTAATATTGTAAAATGGTCTAACGCTTTTTCCGAATCGTATGTGTTAGAATGTGGTGTAAGACAAGGGGGGCTGTCGTCGCCTAAATTGTTCAATCTTTACGTAAATGGCCTTGTTGTCGAACTCAGCAATATGCGGGTTGGTTGCCGGATCGGAGGTATAAGTTGTAACAACATAAGTTATGCCGATGATATGGTATTGCTGGCTCCGACTGCAAGCGCCATTACTGAGATGCTCAAAGTCTGTGAGACATATGTAGCTGCTCACGGTTTGCGTTATAATGTGGCTAAATGTAAATGCATTGTTTTTGGGGACGTTGGTAAGCATAGGAAATGTACGTCTGAGATATCTCTTAACGCGATAACAGTTGAAAGAGTTAAAGAGTTCAAGTACCTCGGACACATGCTTACTGATGACCTCAAAGATAATGTAGATATCGAACGTGAGCGTAGGGCATTGGCGATCCGAAGTAATATGTTGGCCCGTAGATTTGCCCGTTGTAGTAATCCAGTGAAAATCACGCTTTTTAAAGCCTACTGCCAGAATTTCTACACGGGTAGTCTATGGTTTGACTATACTGATAGATCGCTTAATGCCTTACGTGTCATGTACAATAATGCGTTTAGAATGCTGTTGGGACTGCCTCGCTACTGCAGTGCGTCTGGAATGTTCGCTAATGCGCATACTGACGATTTCTGGGCGATAATACGCAAAAAAACAGCGTCTACATTTGATAGAGTGCGGTGCAGTCGCAACAGTCTCTTGATGGTAATTTCGGAGAGATATATGTCATCTTTCATGGGACACTTTGTGCGTAAACTTGTCCATTCAAAGCGACAGGTTTACGCATAGGGTGCCCCGTCAACTGATGATAGTACTTGAATATTGTACCTACTAACATTAGCTTTTAAGTCACGTACTAACATTAATGGATCCCTGTCATCTAATTGTTTAAATAAAATAAATAAACACAACCACACACAAATAAACCAACAACAAATACTTTTACAAGCGTATCCGAAATGAATTCTTCTCAAATATAATGTCGTGTACATTTTTGCCCGGCTCCCCCATACAGCTTACCCGGTTTCATCCGGTTTGAACCGGTTATATCGCTTTGTGGATCCGGTGTAGCATTTCATATCTCGGATTCATTGGGATGCTTTTAAATGAATTGATCGGTATATATGACAAGGGTATACTAGCTAGTACACGCGGTTTCACTCGTATCAGTATATACCCGGGTAAAAAATTGCTTAGGTTATAATTTGTGTATCAATTTCATGCAAATTCGATCAGCTGTTTAGGCATGACAGTAAAAAACATACACACATACAGTCTACTATTCTTACAAACTTTCGAGTTTTTAATATTACTACCTGTGCGGTGTGCCGCATGTTTTCCATGGACGAAGCTGCGGGCAAAAGTAAGTATATTGCTTATGTGTTATTCTGGTACATAAGCTACTTCACTGCCAAGTATCATTAAAATCAGTTCAGTGGTTTTCGCGTGAAAGAGTAACACACATACATTCTAACTTACACGATTATAATATTAAGTAGCGTAGTTTTGATCGCGAGTAAAACCGCGGGACTTAGAATATTCGTCAAAATGTTCTCACTTATATAAACATTCTGTCTCTTTGTCCAAGTATTTGTACAAATTACACTTAATTGTAATAATACTGTAACAGCTTTCCTCGACTATTCGTCGCAGTTTAAAGTTTTGGTCATTTCGTTTTATATTTATTTCTATGGAACTTAATAGATTAAATTAGTGAAGTAAACAATGATAATTAATTATTAATTACTTTAATAAAACTGGTTTTTGGAATTTTATTGTATTCTGCTGATAAATTAAGTCGTCATTTGTCACTATAATTACGAATAATTTTGTTTATGGAATCTCTTTATATAAATAAAATTGAAGTACATTTTTCTGTACGAAATATTTTTTTTTACTTACTTATATTGAAACCTTTTTTGGTTTCAAACCTGTGGTTTAACGTCTGCAAAGCAAATAATTGGCTTTAGCAAAGTTGATTAGGATTGGATGTTTGTTGCTCTTTCACGCAAAAATGGCTCGTAAGATTTTGATAAAATTTGGAATAGAGATAGATTAATGCCTAGATTATGAACTGTTTTGTTCGGAATGAACGTAAGTGCTAAAACTACATGTCTATCTATGTATTTTAGTCATAGAGAAGGAATACAAAATAAAAATATTTTACAGGTATAAAATTTCTGGCTTATAACTACTAACTTATAACTAAAAATATTATATTCACAAATACAAGCTTCTTTTTTTGACGGTTTCATCGCAAACACTAAATCAAAGTTTTGTCGAAGTTCAGTGTTCCAAGTTAGGTATTCCGCATAACTTTTTGCAAGTTATTTCACTTGTTAAGTACATAAAATTATAAGTTAGGAAGTGTTTGAGATTCATCTTAATATAGATACGTATAAATATATACATGTGATTTGACGTGTATTTGCTTGGGTTATTGATAATATTAGTTTTTAATATCGATAAGAATGGAAATGTCTTTCTCATTATTTAAAATTTAAAGTTTCAAGTTTTTCATATTATGATATTTCAGGCTTTTCAATATATAGATATCATATAATTGACCGCCTGCTTGGTTCAGTGGTTGACGGATGTGCGTAGAACCGAGAGGTCCTGGGTTCGATTCCCAGTAGAGACGAAGAAAAATATAAATGTCTAGGTCTGGCAGGACACAGGAAGCTGATCACCTATTTGTCCCTCAAGAAAATAAATTAGTGAAACAGATGTATGAATAAGGCATCTGTCCCTTACCCCACTAGGGGGCATAGGACTTCACTTTTTAATCCATACTAATATTATAAATGCGAAAGTAACTCTGTCTGTCTGTCTGTTACTCAATCACGCCTGAACTACTGACCCAATTTGCATGAAATTTGGTATAGATATATTTTGATACCCGAGAAAGGACATAGGATAGGTTTTATCCCGGAAATCCTACGGGAACGGGTTTTTCTCTGAAAACGCGGGCGAAGCCACGGGCCGAAAGCTAGTATAATATAATTCCTAGGATTTGTATATTACCTAGTTGTTATAGAGTATCGTCAATTGTATAACAAAAAAGGGCCAAACTAATTAATTGTTTTTATTTACATTTTCACAAAAGAGCGTCATATATTATATTTACGTTGGATAAATATATATCCAGTACCTTGGTCTCTGGTAAACATAAAATGTCATACAAGAGACGGGTCACATAATACTGGTTATGTTTTCAATGGAAAAAACATTTGTGGCGATTTCACATTTATTCTGATACCTTGCTTTCAAATGCAAAATTCCGCGAAATGGTTGTTTAATCAATTATTTTTCAGGGAAATTTTTAATTTCCTTGAAGTCGGCTTCGCTGAAATCATGCTTTTTATGATAGTGTTTGCTTTTTAATAATGTTTATAGAGGTTATGGAAAAGTTTTTGCTCATTAATATTTATTTTACTATAAATAAAAGGAGATATTCTGTTTATATTGCTAGCTAGAGCCCGTGGCTTTGCTCTTGTTGAACCCATACAATAAATGTCAATTCAGACTAATTTTAATACCGAATATTACAGTTATCTGAACAGATTTATATGAAATTCAGTACTAAATTTCAAGTATTAGGCTGATATTTAGGTACAACCTACTATTTGGTTTCTATTTGGTAAATTTATGTAGTAACAAGTTACGTCGATTCAAAAGTGCTTCTTTCCAAAATAAACCTAAATGAATTAATGCAATTTTGAGTTGGAATTTGAAATAGACATCTAATCTAGCGTATGATATATGATCTATGAGCGTATGGTATATTTTTAAATTTAATATAATATAATACCAATAATACTATACTAGGTATCACGTACGTTCATGTTTACATTTTTCAAATTCAGTGAAAACAATCACCGAATGTGAACAAAGAACCACAAAAGTTCTAGCTTAACAAAGGTGCATTATGATGGTAATTCATTGTGTTACTAGTGTTTTTATTAGCCAATTATTATAACTAGTTGTGAAGTTTCCATAAAAATCAAAAAAGGGGTCGTGAAAACTGTTTATATAAGAATTCAAAGTGGTATAACAATCCCTTGAGGTGTCGTGTTTATTGTACAATATTTTTATCGAATTTAACCACCAGGTGACCAAAAATGATGGTCCACAAAGTCGGAATTTATCTTTATTTTTAAATTTGGTCATTTGATTTTGTACGGCATCTGTATCGTACTATTTCTATACTGCTTTTAATCCATCATTCTACAACTCCGTACAAAAAGCATGGAGACAAGGGGAAAAAATCTCTACATGTACTTTCGAATTCTCATCTCCACTCAGGTGGACAGCTTACAAGTGACGGCATAGTGCTGAATCTTATTATTTTATGCTCTTATATCGTTCTAGATAGGTCACCCTCAAATGACCCATAATTTTTTCAACATGGGCCTGTAGTCTATTACGCTATGATATTTATTTACGTAGGTAGGTATCAATACTTAAAGTTGAATAAACTTCAAACTAAGCTGACAGCATGCTTGAAAAACTGTGTTGAATATCAAATTCATTAAGCTGTTTCGGAGGTAAGTAAATAACACACTGACAAACATAATAATTGTAACTTAGTCTTATCTATTACACCATATAACTAAGTTGAAAGGTGAAGGGAAATTTTGAGTAAACGTGAAAAATAATTTAAGTTTAAGTTTAATTCTGATTAAAAAATATACCAATGAGAATAAATTAAAAATGAAATATACCGCTCGTTCTGGGTAGTTACCTCGCAATTTCGACATTGGATTTAAGAGAACTTAATGAAAATTATATCTTCCAACGTTTTTGTACGTACTATTTATAATATCGCATTTTTGAGGGTAATTTACCTACGTTTTTAATTTTTAATCGTTTTTTCTACCTTGTTTATTTAAGCATGATTACGTTTTTGGGAAGTGATGTTTGCGTTTAACAGGAATTCATTTTATTACTATGAGCTATTTGCTTTTGAAAGTTTCGTAGAGGTTGGTCCAGTAGTTTCGGAGTGTAGCTATGTGATTATTTGAGTTGATGAGGTCAAAATAGATTTTCTATTATTTTTAACATCTTTTGCCTTTTACGTAAAACAACTGAGCTGTTTTTGAAGAAATTGAATTTGAAGATTATTAAGACCATAACAACCCACGTTACCGTTTTAATAATAATTTCATACGTTCGAAGTCAGGTGTGAAACATAGTCGATATATCATTGGACTTAACTTGTAAGTCAATATATTAAATTAAGGCTTAAGTCCTCTCCACTGAATTAAATATCGGAAGATAATATAACAGGCCCGCAGGTGAGAACTAATATCTCAGATTTTAATTACGGGCAATTCATACAATGGAACGGAGGTGGGGTGGAGTAGGCGGTGAAGAAGTGATATAATATTTTTCGTGTTGTCAGAATGGATTATATGTTTTTGTAAGTATTTTAATGTTAAACGTTTCGTTGGTTAGGTTAGGTTGTGAAACTAAAAAATAAGAATCTTAAATAGGTAAGTAAGTAAATTCAATAAACAATGATCATCTCTATATCCTTTTAATTGTTCTTTAATTCTTCTTCAATTTATTACCATTGTTGCAGCGAAACATTGTGATATTTCGTTGAGTAAGTACTTCTGGAATAGTTCTTAAATACGATCTCATTGACGTAAGACTCCTAAATAAACACCTACTTCACAGTTTTCGCTGTTCCAAGCCACATATCTCGAACCATAATTCCCTCAAATTCAGTGGCCAATAAAAGCCACGCTGGCCCACTGCCAACCATCACTGGTTGTCCCTTATTGTCTCCAATAATTGTGTTATACATATAAGTGTACGGTCACGTATTTTTGCCTTAAAAAAAGTCACATGTCTTTTTACACCAACAATAAAAAAGCACAATCTACTCCATTTCTTTCGCTGTTCCAAGTCACGTATCTCAAACCTAATTCCCTCAAATTCAGTGGCCAATAAAAGCCACGCTGGCCCACTGCCAACCATCACTGGCTGTCCCTTATTGTCTCCAACTAATGAGTTTTGCACAATGAAATCATTCTATCCCATGAATATGAGCTATCGCATTTTCTATTGTCTATAGTCATTGTATGAGCGCTTTGTTTGGCTAATTTTATATTTGAAACTAATGGTCTATATTCTAATGTTGGTAGTTTGGTACTAAATCATCTATACTAATATTATAAAGCTGAAGAGTTTGTTTGTTTGAACGCGCTAATCTCAGGAACAACTGGTCCGAATTGAAAAAAATATTTATAGATAGTCCATTTATTGAGAAAGGCTATAGGGTATATATATCATCAGCCAACAGGAGCGGAGCACTGCGGGTAAAACAGCAGGGCACAGCTAGTCATAGATAATATGATTTGAGGTAAAAACTAAAAATAACCGAAACTCAAGGATTTAGGAATCAATATAATGTGATAGTAAATCTAAATTGCTTCCAAATGAACACACAAAAATATCAGATTCGGCTATTCTATTACAAATAGTTCTGTCACTTGGTAATTTCATCAGTCTGTTTTAACAAATATAACACACTAGCTTCCGCCCACGACTTCGTACGTGCATCCCCGTTTTTCCCCGTTCCCGCAAGAATTTCGGGAAATCCTTTCTTAGCGGATGCCTACGTCCTAACATCTACCTTCATGCCAAATTTCAGCCCGATATATCCAGTGGTTTGGGCTGTGCGTTGATAGATCACTATATCAGTCACCTTTGAGTTTTATGTATATAGATTTAGAAAGTACACATTTCAGCATTAATTCCAATTAAATAAAGACTTTAAAATTTTCAATCATCTATCCAAAGCATCACAGCCCTTTACGATATAAAAACCCGTACAAAAAAAGCATGTCAGCTTGTTAAAACCGCGCTAAAAAAGTTACTCTACAATAACACTACAACGCTCTCTATTACATACACATGACTGTAAAAAAAACCTCACAAACATATAGAAAATGTGTGTTCATTAAAATGCATTGTTTGTTCATTCAAACATGTTTTTTAGGGTTCCGTATCCATAGCGTAAAACGGGAACCTATTACTAAGCCTCCGCTGTCTGTCTGTCTCCAGGCTGTATCACATAAACCGTGATAGCTAGAAAGCTGAAATTTTCACAAATGATGTATTTCCGTTGCCACTATAATAAAAAGTACTAAAAATAAAAATAAATATTAAGGGGGTCTCATACAATGAACTTTTTAAGATGACTAGCTGCGCTTTGCGGTTTCACCCGCGTGGCTCTGCTCCTGTTGGTCTTAGCATAATCATATATATTGGGCCTTCCTCGATAAATGGGCTATCTAACACCGAAAGAATTTTTCAAATCGGACCAGTATTTCCTGAGATTAGCGCGTTCAAACAAACTCTTCAGCTTAATAATATTAGCATAGATAGTACGGAACCATTCGTGCGCGAAACCGTCTCGCACTTGGCCGGTTTTATTTCACTGTTGCCAGCGAACGATTAAAATGTTTTCCAACCTGCGCTATGACGATTTCACGCTGCCGATACGAGATGAAAATTTGATTCTATCTCTTGTTTTGAACGCAAAAAGTTTTGTATGATTTTAACGTTCGATCTGTTTTATTAATAGATGCGTTCGAATAGAAATTAGGGACTTTGATGTATGAAACTTTAGTATGTACCATAGAATGGGGCTTTGAACTGTATGTAATTTTATAGTGTTACTAGCGGTCCGCCCCGGCTTCGACCGTGGTACATATGAAAAATAGATGTTGGCCGATTCTCAGACTTACCCGATATGCACAGAAAATTTCATGAGAATCGGTCCACCCGTTTCGGAGGAGTATGCAGACTAACATTGTGACACGAGAATTTTATATATAAGAGATTAACAAAATGTACATACTTATCTATATGATTCCAATAACTATTGTATCTATATATTATATATGTGTATTGTGTATATGTGTACATGTTTACATATATATATATACATAACATTTTTTATTTCAAAATAATAATTGCATGAGATTTATCTCATGAAATTATTACTTTGCACAAAATGTTTAGTACGTAGGTAGTGATATTTCTGGACGTTGGCTAATGACCAGTCATATCTGTTTTTATTTGCAGTTATTACTGTATATCTTGTTAAGAAAATATACTTTTGTTTGCAATAACTAAGAAAAAGTTTACCAAACGGTGTAGCAATTAAGACTAGTTTATGTATAAGTTTTTGGATACTGTTTTTCCGTCTGTCCATCGGAGTTTTTCCCTAGCAACTGTAGATGATTTAATAAGTAATAATAAAACACAAATATATATATATATTATTTGTTTATTAGAAAAACACATTATTGCTATACCTAGTACACACAAAGACCGTTTTTAACACATAAACAATGCCTTACAAAACTATGTACTATCTTTTAAAATAGAAAAAAATTGTATCAATAAATATAACCATCGCTTTCAGAAAAAATAAAAGACCATCTTCTTTCAAGAGAGAGTCGAGCATACTTAGTCACGAATTGGGCCAGTTCGAACCCGGAAAGGTACCACACCACTAGAGAAGAACGGCGTAAAATGGTCATCATTATCATCTTTCGTACCTATTCCTGTTTTTAATCCATCTTTTATCCTTTTTCTGAAGTCAAACATATTCTCAGAAGGCGGAACGGTAGCATTTATGTAATGTGACTTCGATTCTAAAAGAAGGCAAGTTTTATAAATACACTAGTTGTCCAGTCAAACGTTATTCTGCCTTACCACTTAGGGGTATGAAAAATAAATAATAACCAATCCTCAGAACTACCCAATAGCCAATAGACACACAAAATTTCATGAGAATCGGACCAGCCGTTTCGGAGGAGTGCTACATTAAAGCTATAAAAGATACAATAGTTTAAACTAGCGAATACTAAGTATATTCAGCCCAAATCACCAATATATAAAAATCAAAATCGTATTGCGCTTGTGGGTTAGCTGAGTTAAATGACATCGCCATTTTGTTGTAAAGAAGCGACAAGCCGGATAAAACCAGTCGTAACTGGGTCAGAATGGCTTTGTAGGCTAGGACCTGACATCTGAAATTAATTGCTTAACCTAGTAATACAAAAATAAAAAATAAATCCTACTTATAATTATGAGTTTGTAGGAATCTAATATATCTAATATATGTATATAATTAATTAATTAATTAATACTATTATAAAGGCGAAAGTTTGTTTGGATGTATGGATGTATGGATGTATGGATGTATGGATGTATGGATGTTTGTTACTCTTTCACGTAAAAACTACTGAACCGATTACAATGAAATTTAGCACACATATAGAGGGTAACTTGGATTAACACATAGGATAGGTTTTATCCCGGAAATCCCACGGGAACGGGAACTATGCGGG
The DNA here is from genome assembly GCF_061535395.1 of Colias eurytheme. NCBI lineage: Eukaryota > Metazoa > Arthropoda > Insecta > Lepidoptera > Pieridae > Colias > Colias eurytheme. Next base: position 6,155,357 of record NC_143006.1, read on the forward strand.
TTTTCGTTTGAAAACGCGGGCGAAGCCGCGGGCGGAAATCTAGTATATATTATAAAGGCGAAAGTTTGTATGGATGTTTGTTACTCTTTCACGTAAAAACTACTGAACCGATTACAATGAAATTTAGCACACATATAGAAGGTAACTTGGATTAACACATAGGGTAGTTTTTATCCCGGAAATCCCACGGGAACGGGAACTATGCGGGTTTTCCTTTGCAAACGCGGGCAAAGCCGCGGGCGGAAATCTAGTGTTATATAAGTGTATGTTATTCTTGAACACGCGGAATCCACTGAACTGTTTTCATCAACGTTGGTTCTCAGTTTAATGGCCGGTATCAGAGCTGCTAGATATATTCTGCTATAATTCTCTCACATAAATTGAAGAATAATGCATGAAAATATGTCAATAGGAACTTGAAAGATAAGCAAACGCACTTGATGTATTTTTCGCTTATTCTTTACGAACTAGAATAATCAGTGTGTGTCCTGCTAGACCAACATATTAGTTTTATCGTATCCAGAAGTGAACTATCATCTAATGGAGGGCGAGGAATACCAAGAGGGCAAATTGCTAAAAAACTATTGATAAAATAATAAATGTTCGTAAATAGTTTCAGCATTTTGAGCTGTACTCTGTACTCACAAGATTTGACAAGACGGTATTAAAATTTACAAAACTCTATTGATTTAGTAATAAATTATTATGCACAATAAAAGCTCCAGCATCTCTCCGCTTATACTAACTTGGACCGCTATATAAATCAGCGCACTTTTCTGCCCCCACTCTAATATATTCACAATTGGATGCCAATAAATTCAGATAAATTAACACCCTGAGTGTAAAGAGATTTAATACAACGATAAGCGGATCTATTACTTCGCCGAATTAATGATATTCTTCTAATAAACGGCCTTATTGTGTAGGCAATAAGATCTAAAATTGGGAGGATTATTTGAGAAACTAAGTACTAATGGGACTCTGATGGAACTTTAGTTTTAGTAAAAACTAAACGTATTGAAGTTTAATCCTTGTAATTCAAACACTTATTAGTTAGTATACGCATTATATATGACGATTTCATAATGAAGATGAAATGATTTATTTTCCATCGGTTCGGAAAGCAGTTTTTACAGATAAGAGTCGGCAAGAAACTCCATAGTCTTTTTCTATATTTCTACTAGCTGTCCGCCCCGGCTTCGCCCGTGGTACCTACATGTTTAAACTATCCTATCTCTCAAGTTGGATCGAACTGCACATGGTGTGTGAATTTTATTATAATCGGTTAAGTGGTTTAGGAGTCCATTGAGGACAAACATTGTGACACGAGATTTATATATATTAAGATAACTCTACGAAATATTCAGCGCCTACATCGACGCTTCTGAGTTGTCAAAAAATATACTATCAAAAAATAACGGATATGTCCCAATGACTCTATTATACTAGATATGTCCTCACAAAAAGTCTAGTTATGTTTTTATGTTTGTTATTATCTAGTTCTAGGGAATACCTATAGACATAGCAGTGTATTTAGTCAGGATAAATAAAACAAAGTACAATTTTATAATACATTTTATTTTAAATTTAAAATAATACACAGATCGCACTTCACAAATCATTTAATCAAGAATATTATTCACAATATAAATATAACTATTTACAATTGTTATTAACTACTTAATTAATAAAAATATGAAGATACTAGAAATAGAAATAGAAATAGAAAGCGTTTTATTTGCCACCATGTAACTCTTAGTAATTAATACACAAAACAGAAAAAAAAAGATAGTAATGGAGGCAAAAAGGACTCCCCGTCAGCAAAGCAGCAACCATTATTTAAAATGTATTGCTGCACTGATTTTCAGAGGAGACCACGTGACTGTACAGATGCAATGATTCAGTATTAAATGATACATGATATAATTATGAAAGTGTGTTTATGTAGCATAGGTAGAGAAAAAATATAATGTGCACCTTAATTTTATTTTGCGAACAGTGGGAGAGTGTTAGATATTATATAAATACACAATAAAATACCTTAAAATGATCAATGGCTCAAATATGTGGCGACGTTACTATACTGTGTTTTTTATATCTATCTAGGTACATTCCGTTTTTTTTTAGGATGTTACTTTTGTAGTAATTCTAATAATGTAATTTCGAAAACTCTTTCAGATCTTGAAATCGAAGAAAACAATATTTTTCATAATTTTAGTCTCTATTTTTTAATATTATGAAATTGGAGAGTTTGGTTCAACACTTTTTTTGCTTTTTTGTTTGTGTAAAGGCCCTTTTTTTAGTTTTCTACAGTTTGATTATATAAGGCCATATTTTAATTATAATTTTACATTTCAGCCCACTGAACCTCAGAAATCATCTGGCATCTGCTCACAATGTTCAGTTTAACTTCGACACTAAACTTTTGGTGTCCGTAGTTTTAACATTTTATCATGCCTGCAATTTAAATTTTAAATTCATACTTATTCATTGTTAAGTTTGACTTGTGATACTCGCGTTTGAGTTGTGTTTCTGTATTTCAATGTTTTATGTTTTAGTTTCTGAATTTATTATGAATCAATAAGTATGTACTTAGTTATTGGTGATAGTGTTTTTATAGATTTGAGGTTGTTGCCTCAATGGTTAGCATGTTTCATCATTTTAAGAGGATAGGTAGGTACCTGGACTGTAAAAAAAGAGCGTGTGTGCCGAGCACATGTGTCAGAAGTAAAACTTCTTTGACAAGATTCAAAGATACAAAAATCGTCGCTTATGACGTGACGGTAATCGGTATTGCCATGACACTTGAAATTTTGCTCTCAACTCGCCGTAAAAAGTTACACTTCAAAAATATTTTTTCATATTAAAATAGTAACTGCAGTTAAGAATAAAAATAACTGCGTTAAAAACAACAGACTTCATAAACAGAAAAGTAAAAAATAAAAAAGATTTGATATTATTAATTACTACATATTATTTAGATGTGCTATTTACTAAAAAGGTTTGATGTCGGTGCACGGGCTTAATACTAGTGTTAGGCACCGACTTCAAACCTATTTAATAAATAGAACATCTAAATAATATGTAGTAATTAATAATATCAAATCTTTTTTATTTTTTACTTTTCTGTTTATGAAGTCGGTTGTTTTTAACGCAGTTATTTTTATTTAATACTTTTTAGTGTATTTATCAACACGAATCAAACGAGCCCAATCTCGATATAATTGAGTCAATATAATATTACTGAGTTCCTAAGGCCACCTTCCGATTCCATCATCAAATCAGCTCTATGTCATGATAATGTTTCATCGCTATCCAATTTACATAAGTATACAAAATTTCAGCTCAATCGGTTACCGGGAAGTGAATCAAAGTTACTTGCTACATTTCAATGAAGTCATCGAGTACAGACAAAAATGCTCATAAAATAAAAACTACTGGGTTTCCCCGAATAAAATTTTTATGGGACCAATTCGACACCATCCCGCATCGAACAAAAAAAGAATCACGTAAATCGGTTAAGAAACCTAGGAGTAATCGGTGTACATACATCCAAAAAAAAAAAAATTATACCGGCCGAATTGATAACCTCCTCGTTTTTTTGGAAGTCGGTTAAAAATAGTTAATACTTCAATGTACACGTGTTCTCTGTGACATAGGTAAATTGTTACATATTGTACACTAGCCGGCAGCAATAATTAAACTTTTCTTTTATTTATATGATAGTTTCATATTTAGTTCATCAAAATCCGTTCCTGGTTTACGTATTAAACTTTTCAACCGGGTTTAAAAGTGTATGTATGTATGACAAAATATACTTATTACTTACATAGATAGTTAAATATTTTGGATATAATAGTAACACTAGAAAAACAAAGGTAATATTCATCACAATATATTCGTAATGTGTCAAACTACACCCTCTGGTAAAATAAATATACCAATTTCATATTGATATTTTTAACCTTTGTGAACGAACTATCTCAAAAACTATACAAGTTTTTTTATACATACAATAACAATAAAAATAAGCAAGAATACAATACAAGATTCAATACATAAAATATCTCGATTTCGGTCCGTTTATCGCGAATATCGGAGTAATTCAGACCCCTGTCGGACCCGCATATTGTTTCAAATAAACTACTTAGGGAATGTTAACTATGGTACCGTTTGCAGACAAAGTTAATTAATTTTTGTGTTTTATGGGTAATCTTAAATACGTGTGTGATACGCTATGATTTATTGTGTCAATAAAGACTTTTTTGTTGTTTTATTTTTATTTTGGGGATGGTGTGGATATTAGTAATTAATAATTATATTATGTAGTGATTTTGACTTGATTCGTTATATTTTTACAAGTAAGCTAACTATTTTTAATTTTTTAAGAAAATAACGACTGATTCAAATCAATTTTCGATGTTATTTCAGCAGTAGGTAAGTTACACACAGAATGAAAGGTCTAATGTAACTACCACCTAGGTACCTACTTAATTATTTTAACTAACTTATCACAAAAAATATCTGTTTGTTTAGGCATTATATCTAAAACGAACATTTTCAAAGTCGCTGAAACGCCAAACAGCAGTTTCTCATAAATTAATTTGAATTTTTATGACCTGTCTAAAAATTCAGAAGCCTATAGCAAGCTGGGCGTTATCATTCAAACAACGGTAGGCAGTTTGTGCCGAAAAAGTGACTCAGCGGCAGTCACGTGCATGTCAGATATTGTGTGCATAATGTAGAGTTATGAATTTTTAGACAAGAGATTTTTATTCGATTTTTAATTGTTTTAAATTACATTTAGATGACTCTGTAAAGAGTTAATTTCGCCATATTATGATTTTATTTTCAGTCCTATGGGTGAAATAAATAATTAATTTACAGAGGAGAATGGTATCAAGATTATCATTTTTTATTTTCCTTACATCTATACTACTACTATAAAAATTAAATTTTTCGTAAAACATGTTTCAGTTTTTTATTTTAAAATTAAGTAACTATAGTTCTTTGTTATAGTTGTTCCTCTTTTAATCTAGTGTGTTTTTAATTACATTTTAATTAAACTTGTGTGCGTATAAGTTATTCAAACGAACATAAACCAAATAACACATATCGTATTAACAGGCTTGTAGTTTGCGCAACAATACGTGCAAATAGACAATATATTAAGTGTAATTGACGTAGTTTCAGTCAATTTAGGTACCTCGTGTTCATCAGTGTGATGCTATAGTTGTGGTTAATTTGCTTTGGCTGATCGAGATTGTCACTTCATGTTCATTGAAGATCAGAGATATCAATGCTAATGTTTATATTATTGGCTTGTCTAAACCTTCATAGGTCTTCTTGTGTGAATGGGCTGATGATGAAGTTTTTTATGTAGGTATTTTAGGCTATGAAAAGATTGGTGATGATGACGATGCATTTAATCTACCTATGTGAAAAGACAACGACGATGATGATGATGATTAATTTATATTACATAATAAGTTCGTGAAAAATTACTCTTGAAATATAAAATATTATGTAATACGCTGTAAAGTTATTATGTATAATAGAGTATAAGTATATTATACTCGTATCTACTTTTATAGCTGTATTTATGTTTTTGTATGATATATCTCTATTATAATATTACGAAATCAAAATCCAAAGATAGGGTTATTTAAATAACGATTCATTATATAACAATTTTAAACTTAACTTTTCTTGCTATCCGTACATTTTAAAGACATCAGTCGCAAAGTAAAAGCTACCTATCTTTTACGGGGTTTAAGCTAAACCTAGCTACAAATCAGTTTTTATGAATGTGCGTAAATCGTTTAAAATATTGTTATTATAATGTTATGTTACAATGAAGATTGTATGTGTTTTATAGTTTCACTAGCTTTCCGCCCGCGGCTTCGCCCGCTTTATCTAAAACATAATAAATTATATTCTAAAACCTTCCTTTTGAATCACTCTATCTATTAAAAAAACCGCATCAAAATCCATTGCGTAGTTTTAAAGATTTAAGCATACATAGGGACATAGGGACAGAGAAAGCGACTTTGTTTTATACTATGTAGTGATATTAGCTCTAGCCTGTGGTTTTATTTACTACTACTTACTTTAAGCTTATGAATGTAGGCTATATGTTATTAAAAATATTTATAAATTAAAAGTCTTTTATTTCCTTGTAGAAACAAGCAATTTTTCACTTATGTTCATGTTTATCTATACCTAGAGAACTTGAGAGATCATTTATTACGGCAATGAATGATAAAATTTAAGTCAAAAAAAAGGTTTAGCCTAGAGATTTAGCTTACACTTATTCTGCTCTTAAATGGAATATTTTTCTTGAAAATCACACAAAACTAACTGAAATTAAATTCCAATCAAAACAAGGAAATCTTTCTCCTCTAAGGGTGCATTTAGTTCAAACGAGCGAATGCTCATTCTAACCCCACTATGTCAAATTATTTTAGTGTACTGGCGTAGAGCATTATTTCGTTTGTTCTTAGTGGATTCGAGAAGATTCTATGCAATGTTCTAATACTGAACAACACTGAATTCGTTTACACTAAAAATCACGAAAGAATGCTCTTGCTCTAGCTCTATGTTCGTTTGGTTTAAGTGCACCGTAATATATTTTTTAAATATATTATCTAAGATAGTATTTGAATTTCAAAAATAAACTGTATAGACTGCTACAAGCTAAAAATTATTATAGTGTTTAGGAATATTTAAATGATCGTGATATTAATATACTTAATATGAATCTTTATTTATTTATTTATTACACTTTACTATGCTAGTTATACAAATTACTTAAAACTAAAACTTATAGCTAAACTAGCACAGAGGGCGGCCTTATCACTGAAGAGTGATCTCTGAATTTACTTAATTTAATTGTAATTTTATGTGTAATTTTTGTAATTATTTATTAATGTATTTTATAATTATTTGACTGTATTAATTGCATGTTTTAATTTGTTAAAAAAGAATTGCATGCCATTTAAAATGGCAGTATATGCGAGAAAAAATATTGTATAACACCCTTAATGACCATATACGAGCAAATTAATATATTTGAATTTGAGTAACAGAATACCTAATCGTCACTTTAACCTTTTATACCAAACTAGCTGTTCCCAGCGGTTTCTCCTGTTGATCTTAGCGTGATGATATATTACCTATAGCCATCCTCGATAAATGGGCTATCTAATACCGAAATAATTTTTCAAATCGGACCAGAGATAGTAGTGGTAGTTCCTGAGATTAGCGCGTTCAAACAAACAAACTCTTCAGCTTTATAATATTAGTATAGATAATCATCAATTAATCTTGTAAATAACCTTTTATACACTGTATAAAAAGAGTCTGGTAACTTTCGCCTTTCAAAGCACTTAACCGTATTTACTTAGCACAGGTTAAAAATCCTAATCTCGTACAGATTATAAAAACTTCTGCGAAGTTGTCCAAAGTATTACCAATGACGGATATGCTACAGGTATATGCTTTTACGATTTTCAGAGATTGATCGAAGTTTAGTATATTGCGTTAACTTGTTGAGTTGAGATTTGAGTTGAGATTATTTTGCGGAGTTTTACATACATCCGTCATCGCGAGGAGTTTTATAGGCGGAAGGAAATAAGGGTTAAATAAAACTACATTAAATATTAGAACAACATCTATTTATTGGATGGAATGACCGGTCGTGGTGGAAAACCCTGAGGGAGGCCTTTGTCCAGCAGTGGACGTCCCACGGCTGAAACGACGACGACGACGACGACTAATCTTAATCTAACTTAATACTAACTAATCTATTTGTAGAGTAATAGCTCTAGCTGCGCTTCGCGGTTTCATCCGCGTGGCTCCGCTCCTGTTGGTCTCTAATCTAATACCGAAATAATTTTTCAAATCGGACTTTATAATATATAGAAGATATTCTTAAAATTTGTATTCCTACATAATACTCAATTTTCATAGCTACCTATATGATACCTATCTTTTTTATACAACTACCAAGGAAGTTGTCATTAGAGTCCAAACTCAAACTGAGACAAAAACCATTTCACCAGAATTACATTATTCCAATCAAACTTTCAAGAAAAAGTCATCCCTCATTTCTGAGAAAAACTCCCAAAAGCGCTTTCCTAGGAACCTTTCCGAAAAATAAAATATTTTAGACTTTTCAACGAAATCTTTAGAATATAGATCGATCTATTGCATTACCCTCTTTACCATAAATCGGTTAAAACCACTTCCATCATGTAGAAGGCCCATTAACATATCAATACAAACTCCTTCTTAAGCAGTATTTTATAGTACAAGTGACGAGCGGTAGCGGCTTTAATTCTGTAGTTATAATAACAGCTCATTTGCTTTCTGTGCAATGTGTTTAGTTAATTTGAAATTTAAATCATAAGATTCTATGTATCCACCTTGATATACATCTATGACACCTTTATCATTATTTTGTCTCTTTCAATTGCAAAATGTATTTAACCTTATTTATTAAAATTAATAGAAATATAAAATTTTAGGTAATACAAGTGGACAATATAGAAAAATTATTATTGGTACGGATACGAATCCATTTTACACAATCAATTCATAAAAATAGGTACATCTTTTCACGGTAGCCATTTTTATTATAACATAAAATGATAAAAAACGTATACGTAATGTTTGAAAGAGCCCCAGACGAGGCACGGACGGGGCGCTGAAATGTGTAAGGCCCGTCCCCGGAACGGCATGAATCATGCTATACCTATAATCACCTATAAATAAAATCGCTTCGCTTTCAGCACATAACTTGTACCACACTAACCTATGGATATCTGCATTTGACGTTAGATCCGTATTTAGCATATTTAGGTCTAGATTCAGATTTTGGACTTGAATATTAATTCGACTTGCTGAATGCGATTTGCGGTACTTGGCAAATAAGCTGAGAACTGCTGAATTGGTTTTGATGGGATTCAATAGTCAGCGGAAGATTGGTGTTTTATGAAATCGTCGGTTCGGCTTTCTCATGTTTTTATAGATAAAGTAGGTAGGTAGAGTATTTGCAAGTAAACTCTGTATACAATTTTCAGTCATTCTTATGTAACAAACACTTCAGAACTGTGTTCTAATTCCCTTGCCTTTGATATTTTATACATGTTTTTTTTATATTATTGCGTTTTAACAATAGTTAAGTTCATCAGCCCTATGTTATCAATTTAAGTGCATTTCTATTTACCTGGTAGAGATCGCTACCTAGCGATAAGGCTGCCTGTGGCTATTATTTTAGTGTTCAGTTTTTTGTTTATTTTTTGTACTTATTTTTAAATAAAGACTTTCCTTCATTAATTCATTCAAACTTGGAAATATAGACGACTTTTTACATTATTTTCCTTAAATTTCAATATCATTGCACCACACCAAAAATACAATTCGGTTGTGGACATTTATACGAGAATCCATACATTAAGTGACATATCACACTAGCGGATTGCGAGCGGTTTCAAAGCGGAGCGGGTGCGCAACGAATACGTTGCGGTTGCGCAGCGAATTCGTTGCGGACGCGTGGCAGATGCGCAACGTTTACGTCGCAGTCATGTACACTCATTAACAAAATGGAATCCGTGCTGGTTGTTACTTATAACTTGTGATAGTATAATATTTATGAGATCATTATTTTTTACGAGTTTCATAACATGTTAATGTTTAGGGTATTGTTTTATCTATTAAATCTTGGTCGAAATGCAATCAGATAACTTAATTGCTCATTAAGAAAGTTCATTAGTGAAATAAATGTTAAAGCTCCTTAACTAAAACAGGGCTATCTTATTATTAGATAAATAGCAGTGAATAGAAAATTTTATCAAGCAACCAGCAACTCACTATCACTTTGCTCATAATTAGGTTCACAAAATCTCTTTATAACATACGTTGCTATGGGAGAGATTATACTGGTCAGTCGTTACATACTTTTGGAATGTATGGTACATTCTAAAAGTCCTAGTAATTCAATTTTATAGCACCTTTTTTTAACAACTCCAGTTGTTATTACATCTTTAGTTAACTGTTAAGTAAGTGCATTTCCACAGTACGGTTAAAAAATTGAGTGCTACAGAAACGATGGAAATATTGAATGGAAGTTAGGCAAGGCGGAAGGGCTGGCTTTTGTGCGAGAGTATACAAAATGACGCGTCCGCAACGAATTCGCTGCGCAACCGCGGCGTGTTCGTTGCGCGCCCGCAACGTATTCGTTGCGCACCCGCTCCGCTTTGAAACCGCTCGCAATCCGCTAGTGTGATATGTCACTAAAGATAGGACGGTCGGGTGGGATTCAAAAAATTCGCGTCCCATTTGAAGTTTCATAAACAAAACTATGTTTGCTTTGTCTGTTGGTGCTTTGTGATGTAAGGCGGGGTGAGACGAGCGGTTAAACGCTTGAAAAACGATGTAAAATGTTTTTAATAGGTTATAATTGAGTAAAGTACTAGAAATACGCTAATTGGTAGGACATATTTTTTTTTAATAAACGATAACGAACGAAACGACGAAACGGTAGGCCAGCTTTAGTTGCATCGTAACTAAATATTTCACATTGTTTGCTCCCCTTACAACCTAGTCAATATATATGTAGTAAAGTTTCTATAATTCTATAACATACAAATTATAATGTAATTATGTATATTGTATATTTATGTAATATGTTTTTCTTTTTTAATATATGAATTATTTATGTATACCTATTGCTTTCTCTTCTATATAAATATATTATTTAAAAATTTACACTGTCCCTTTGACTGTCGAGGAGGGCCCACTGAAAACCGGTGCTGCGATGCCTCTGCATCACAGAATATCACCGAGTGGTTCCCTTTTTTAATGTTTGATGCTGCACAGACCCTATGTGTTAATGTTAAAATCAGTATTGAATATAATTTTCTGTTTTCTTCGCACTCCAAACTTTATTGTATTTTACTATTCTCTGTTTTTTTCCTGTGTGGCAAGACATTAAAATAAATGTATTTTCTTTCTTTCTTTTCTTTCTTTCGATATATGATTTGATATCTTTTGGGTGTTTATAACAGGTAGGTTAGTGTAATGTAATGATGTAATTGAAAAATGCAAAAATTTTAAAATCTGCTAAAATTAAAAATAAAATATGATTTATATGAACATGACTTATATTTCAAATTATATTATTAAGCCTACAGCAGAAATGATATCTATACGTATGTATGTCCATAAATTCTTCGAAGTTAATTTTATTAATTTATATGTGTCTTATTTGCAAATTTGTTTGAAAATCAGTTTCATCAAAATAGGTATGCTAAGAAGATATTACAACCTAAAAAATGTGAAATCTACGACTTGTTCAAAATATTAATTACTATAGACTACAATATCAAACTCGATTATTCACATTCTAGAAAGTCGCGTTACTTTTGCTCGTGCACAAGAGCCCTAAGTTGTATTAAAACCCATTTTATACTCCCTCAGAAATGATTTCTTTAAAATATTTCGTGTGTGCAACCTATATAATTATGCAAATGTCCCATTTAACATACGTCTTGTAAGACGTACATTCATTACTTAGTACTTAATGCATTTAAGTTATTAAGTAAATGGTATGTTTTTAACTTATTCATCGTATTACCTGCTTTTAATTCTGGGGCTGCTTCGTTGGTTGAAGTGTGTTGTAATGTAGACTAGCTGTGCCCTGTGGTTTCACTCGCGTCACATCCCTTATTTCATCCCTATATAAAAAGCTTTCTAAAGAAGCATATGTTTGACTCTATTTTCAGTTTAAATTTCATAAAAATCGGTTTTTACCCGTGATTTCGTAGTAGACAGACAGACCTTTGCTTTTAAGATTTACCTAAGTATGAATATTGAATATGTAGTTTATATTTATTTGTAGTATCTAGTAGGCTTTACTCTTTAGACTTGGTACCCAGAAGTACTACAGAATGAAAGAGGGTGAATACACCACACTAGTTAAAGTCCGTACATCTTAGTGATTTTATGTCTCTTTCGAGAACTATTTCTGTACTAGGTACAAATTGGTCTAGCCGTTTTTGAGAAATTAAATGTTTTTTAACAATTATTCATTCAATTCAATATTAATTCTATTCTTTATAAATTTATGTTTTTAAACAATCTAAGCCAACCGGTCAGTCAATTATTTAGGTATATGTTGTATTTATGTTTTATTTATAACCAGATTAGCCCTGATAGTTCAGATTTTCAGCGATTATTTACGAAACTGTAGCAAATTAATGGTAAAAGGGATAATTAAAAGAAATGTTTAACATATATGTTTTAATCCAATTTATGCTGATTACACATGAGCTTTACGTAATATCAAAGTCACATTTGGAATTACCGAACAATTTACAACCTTATTCCCTTAAATGTGAGTATATTTTACAATGAGCATGAGACCAATTGATTTTATTAACGTTAACTCAATAAAAAACTTAACAACCAAAAAGGTTATACGTTAATAAAACCAACATTTACAATACAATTCAAAATTCATTTATTCAAACAATAAATGTAATTAATTAATTTACATTTATAAATAAATTAATTCATTTACAACTAAAGTCGCTTGAAAAACATTTAATTACTACTGAAATTACGTATTTATTGAATTATTTAACACTGACTACCTAATTTATTTTAGAAATATTGACAGTATGCTTTGAACATTCGATAATTTTAAGGGGCACTAATGAATCTTGATGTTTTTTTGCAATTAGTCTTACTTTTTACATTTATTAAAAATATACTCATATATTCTATTTATCCATTGTACATTGAAAATCTTTATGAAATAATAATAATGTGTAGGTACGTGTGTGTATTTATGCGTAAAGGTATGTGTAATATCACGAGAAATAAAATTATATTATGAGAAAATAAATTTCAAAAACATTCAATTTCAAAATAAAGCTTCACATTTTATGTTATATACTCAATATTTAAAATAAAAATTTTCCCTAATTCAAGAATAGTAATATTCTCGCCATAATTTAACTAAAGCTTAATAATATAATAATTTAGAAATTCATAATTCTAAATTATTATATTATTAAGCTTAATATCGAGTTATGTTTCATATGACGACATCGTACTTTTTATTAAATTGTTGTAGAAATAGATTTTAATGTACAACAAAATACAAAATTATATAATATGACTCACATTCTTGAAAGTCGTGGCGTTACTTTCGCTCGTTTATAAGCGTCCTACGTTTTATTAAAACCCATTCTATACCGCCTCAAAATGATTTCTTTATGTTTTACATGAACATAAGAAAAACATCCAGATTCACTAGTGCTCCTACACTTAGCCTAAATGACAAGCTCTTGAATTGAAAAACACTCATCTTACTTACATACTTGATGTATGCAACAAAATATAATGAAATTACCCTATTAATTTAAAAGTATCAAAATTTAAGACGAGGAAGAATTTTTCTAGGATTAAATAATTGAACAAAAATTTTGGGCGTTAATTGTTCTAATTCAGTTTTTAATAACTACGGAGATAGTTTAAATCATCATCATTAATTAATGTCTCGAATGACGTCAAAAAATAAGCCAATCATAAGATTCCATTGCGTCATCATTCCCCTCTACCTTTGGCTGAAATAGACTCAAATTATCTCCATAGTTCATTTTAACGTACTAGACTTATAATCTAAAGAAATTTTCGTTTCAATTAGTATAGATTTGGCAATACCTTAAGTTATTTTATTCTCAAAATGGCGTAAAATTATAAGGCACGGTTGAGTACTTGACTAAATTTTTATTTTAATTTATATAGAAGGACGTATAACATAGCTACGATGTCTACCTAAAAGTAAGGTTGGCAAAAATATATGAGGATCAACAAACTTTGGCACTTTATCTTTAAATGTACCTATATGTAAATGAAGTTACATTTATTCAAATAGTAAATGAATTACTTGATATGTCCACAATTGCATACAAAGGAAAGGAAAAGGAAAAACAAAAAATAAAACAAAACAAAAATACAATTAGCTCATTTTTATTTAAATTCGAAAATGTAACATTCAATGTTTTGTAAATATATTCGTATTTCGTCGTTGGATGGACTTTCGAAATTTTCAAAATGATTCACAAATTGTTACATTATTGTTCTCAGTTCATCTGCAATAATTTTACATTAAAATAAACGTAATTGAAATAAAAATAAAGAATTAAGTAGCTTAATAACTTAAAAATAAAATTAATAAAAAGAACTTTGGTATCTGTATTAAAACCGATTAATTTTGTATTTAAAAAAGCTATTATAGAGAAATAAAAATTACAATTACATATATAATCTATTTACAAATAATTGTAAGCGGAGTATAAATTAAAACATTTAATTAAAAACTTATTATTATTGTCAGTTCGCGCTTGAGTATATATTTATTTACAATGAGATTGTAGAAAGACAACTGGCTGTATACAATATACAAATGTGAAGATCTCGCAGTAAATGCAACACATTTCAAAAGAAATAGTTTTTATTCATTTATTATTCATTTACGCCATTCATTCATTAAAACTAAGATTTTCATTTAACAATAAATGCAATTCACATGAACATTCATTTTCATTCAAACATTAACTTTGGGATTAATTCAAAATTTTCCCATAAATTTTGTAAAATAGAATCAAAATCATTAACAATAATCACTATTCTAAAAATCAAAGAGATCCGTCAAGGGAATCATTATAATCGGCAAACGATTAAAAATTACGTACTATAAAATAATTACAATAACAATCAATCAATCACCAATCAATTTGACATTGATTGTTTATCAATCGCTAATGTCTTTTGGACGTCCTAATGTACAATATTGATAAGTCAGTCAAACAAGGTTTGATAAAAACCAAACGGTTAACTTTCATTCCTATCTAAATACCATGGACACATAATTTGGAGTTCGATCATTGGTATCACAATAATGAATTAATATCTATCTAAAATTTTAACTAGTCCGTGATGTATTTACACTGCACTCGTAATTGAACAATCACTTTACAATCCTGAACAGTCACTTTACAATCTTACACTTTACAATCCCGGAACAATCACTTTACAATCCACGAACAATCGTTTATCAATCAATCACGTTTGACACTTACACTACATGTGTTTCACTTCGCTGGTTGTACGATTCATCGATAGTGACGTTTTGTTTTTTGTCCTTTTTGATAGTCCCGTATTGAGGGACATCTGATGTTAGGTTTTGGACAGTTAGGATTTGGTTTGAGCTATTCTGTGGCGTGCTAGAAGACACTGGGCTGCCATATTGGTTGCCGTATTTATGCCGCGATGGGTCTTTTAGTATCGATTGCGGTTGTTTCACGGTTGGTGTGTGATTCATCGGTTGGTGCTGGAACAAAAACATGAGGTTAGAACTTGTTGGTTATTTAATACTAATTTATGTAGCGTTTGTAAGTTTTTATAGACATATATATAACTAAATTAATTTGATGTGATCAGCCTTCTGTGTCCTGCCAGACCGAGACATTTTTTTTTCTTCGTCTCCACCGGGAATCGAACCCAGGACCCCTCGGTTCTACGCTACCGCGTCAACCACTATACCAACGAGGCGGTCGGTATACCCGATAATCGATAATGTATAATTTTAATAGAATTTTTTCCCGAAATAAGGGATGGTTCTCAATGTATAGCGTAACTACTACATATAGGTACTATGTACAATGTACATATTTTGTAAAAATAAACAATTATCTCGAATCGTTAAAACTACTCTGCTAAAACGGCTAAAACGGAAACGTTCAAGTCATTTCTTGACTCAAAGAGTAGTTCGTCTAGACTCGTAATTCAGTAATAAAGCACAGAATTACAAAATATTTTTCAACAGAGAGAAATGTCAAAATCACGAAATTTAACTGTGTAAAAAGGAAGTTTTTTGCATAGCACTTTACATAATTTAGACCGCTATTGCGTTGTGCATATTTTAATTCCTTTTATTATTTTCTTTCTACATAACATATTTATGTAAATGAATGAGGAATGAACTAAAACCTGAATAAATCCTAGATACAGAAACGCTAGTTTTTGTATTTGTGCCACATTTTTTGTAATACATAATTTCGTACCAGCTGTGCTCTATTTTTTATTGATAGTAAAATGTTCAAATGAAAAAGCTTTTTTAGTCAATATGGTGTAACGGAAGGCTTTTAAGTAATTTCTCAATATAGATATAGTTTGTATGTATGTATGTATGTGCTGTTTTCACTCCAACACAGCTAAGTATCATAGAAATTATGTGATAGGAATAATCTTGATCGGATTCAATTTTAGAATCATAGAACTTCGATATACTATTGGCGTAAAATTATCTTTATATTTCACTAGCTTTCCGCCCGCGGCTTCGCCCGCTTTATCTAAAACATAATAAATTACATACTAAAACCTTCCTCTTGAATCACTCTATCTATTAATAAAAAACAGTATCAAAATCCGTTGCGTAGTTTTAAAGATTTAAGCATACATAGGGACATAGGGACAGAGAAAGCGACTTTGTTTTATACTATGTAGTGATATATTCGTGTAACTAATTAAGGAACCTACTTGGGAAGGAACTAGCTTTCAGAAAAAAAACATCAAAATCGGTTCACTCAGTCGAAATTTCTGAGGTAACAGACATAAAAACAGTTAAATTGAGAACCACCTCCTATTTTGAAGTCTGTTGACAGAATTATCTTTATTATTATAGAAATAAATGGGACAAATATCGATACTACGTAAATAAATATATTTAATCTATGAGATTGCCTGTGGATAAATTCATAGATATCAAAGAACACAAAGGTCTAAACAAATTATTAATATTGCATGTTCAAACACACGGACAGGACAATCCTATTTCATATTTATAAGTGTTTAAGTTCCTTTGACATTTACACTATACGATACGATGTCGGATGCAGATATTAATTTATTGTCTACTAGATTTCCGTCCGCGGCTTCACACGCGTTATCAAAGAAATCCCGAATAGTTCCCGTTCCTGTGGGATTTCCGGGATAAAAAGTAGCTTATGTCTTATTCTCGGTATTCAGCTACCTACATACCAAATTGCATTGTTATCGGTTCTGTAAAATTTGCGTGAAAGAATAACAAACATCCATACACATCCATCCTCACCTTTCGCATTTATAATATGAGTAGGATTTTCATTTATATACACTAAATATTAAATTATATCTCATTTAAAGGGAATGAGAATAAGACTCTAACTATAACAAAATATTTAGTCCTTAACACAATAATCCACATCCGATATCGTTCCAACATATCGTCCATTCTAAACAAGTTCTAAAAATACGTAGACCGGAGTCTTTGTGAAATCGTATAAAACAACATGTATTGGAAAATGAATTCCTTGAACACAATTAGTTGGTTCTCTTGGCTTCGGGGAATAAAGGGAAAGGTTTTAATACTGGATTTATCTTAGAAAGCCATTTTATTTTATTAAAGTGCTTGTACAATTAGTTCTCGGATGTTTTGTAAGAATTACGTATTGATTTAGAATCGATTCTTTATCTAATGATAGAATGGGGGAGGTATATAGGTATAATATTAATGTTTTACCTGTAAATGTACCTAAATATATAGTTTTTTTCAATAATATACTTGTTGCTGTTGAAGTTAAAGTTTTAAGAAATAACTTTTCAAGGGATTTTATACGCGTTTGATTCAATCTATAATTCATCATGTTTCAAACAGTTTTAACATAAGAAAATAGTATGAATTAAAGTTGATAAAATACGAGGTAAAATAGTAGGTAACGAAACTCCAAATGAAAAGTATTGTCTGGTAATATACTATACTCTATGTCCAATTTCAAATACAAGATGGCGGACAACACAAAATGGTGACGTTATATTATATAAATTATAATTCATTAAAACATTATTTTTACACCATATTTGTTACCGTTAAGAGATGATTTTATAGAAATTAATATTTATTGTTTTATGGCATTCAAATGCTTTATAAAATGTCCAATGAAAAGGTGTGTTCTTAGACACATAAAACTGAAAGAATAGAATAAATTCGATCGCTCTGGCGGGTCACGAGTGGCTGAGTTGGTTAGGCATCCGCCCCGGAATTGCGCGAAAGGATGCGGGTTCGAGTCCCGCTGAGTGACCGAATTTTTTCTATTCTTTTTTATAAATTTATATTGATGATTTTATATTCAAAAACACATATTTTTTTATTAATTACCTGTGCACAGTTCCCGGGATGTAGTACGGTGACGTCAGGGGGCGGGACCGCTAGCTTGTCGAACCGACGCCGTAATGTACCGCCTAGTGATTGACGATCTGTATGGGAAATAATTATTATTATTTATTGTATTCAGAAAAACAAGGAATATAAATAAAATTCACAATAGCAAGTAAGTTTCTTGCCGGTTCTTCTCCATAGATACTGCTTTCCGAATCGGTGGTAAATGTTTAAAATATGTTATGACAAAAGTGCTTTTATAAGAAGTCTAATTGAATAAATAAATGTTTGAGTTTGAGTTTGAATATAGTCCAGAAAATATCGAAACGAAACGGTATAGATTATATTCTAACGAAAATAAATGCGGTAAATTGTAAGCCAATGGTTAGGATTGCAATTCTAATCTAATCTCAGGAACTACTGATCCGATTTGAAAAAATCTTTCGGTGTTAGATAGCCCATTTATCGAGGAAGGCTATAGGCTATATATCATCACGCTAAGACCACCAGGAGCGGAGCAAAGCGGTAAAACCGCGGAGCATAGCTAGTGTGACAATAAATATCTTTTTCCTTTCTTTCAATGTTTTTTCAAAATAGAAGAGGTCTAGTAAATAAATACATTAGAATAATATAAAACTTACCATCCATACAGCCCATAGGGCTGGGTAAGTGTGAAGGCGAAACCCCGTTGAGGTGCGGCTTGCTCAGTGGTTGTGCGCTGTACTGCTGCGGTGGGGTTGGGGTTCGACCCGATTGTTGTTGCTACAAATATAAATATACTTTAATATTTATAATAAAGCTGCAAGACTTTGTCGGTGTGGTCTCGTGTGGTGAGTATTTTCTCAAGTTAATGAGATATTTTACTATGGTAAAAAACGTAGCCTAGCAGGCACAAAAATCAGATCAAAAAAAATCTAGTGCAAAATTAAACGACTTGTTATTATAATATGTATGATAGGTACATGAATTGTAACATGTTGTAATTTAATTTATATTAAAACCATATATATGGGTACATATTGTAACTTATTCCAAAACTTCATGGATTTGGGTACATATTGTAACTTATTCTAAAATTTCATGGGTACATTTTGTAACTTATATTAAATACCTGCTGTAAATATTCGCCAATCAGCGGTGGATATGACAGATATCGATCCGAAGACATGTTATAGTACGATCCGTCGAGCGGGGGCATGGGGCTTGGTGCCGGGATGTAGTTCTGTTTGCCTGGGGACAAAGGTTTTATTAGCATTTTTGTTGAAAATATTTATTAATTAATAAAATGATCTGAGTTTTTTTCGCAATGTATTTTTATTGAGTGAGCTGAAAAAAGAACTGTTCTTGAATGATATTAATTTGTAATACAACCGTCTAAAAAAAAGTGAAGTCCCATGTCCCCTAGTGGGGTAAGGGGCAGCTGTATTAGACATTTGTTTCACTGATCGAATTTCTTTAAAGGTGATCAGCCTTCTGTGTTATTATTATGCAATAGCTTTACCGCGGCAGTCCCCGAATGCCACACGTCTTTTTTTTATTACAATTTTGAAATTCATATAATAGCATCTTTGTCTTTAAGAGTTAGTAACACATAAGAAGAGTATAACACTTACCAGCACTCCGTCCCAGCGTGCTATGTCCACTAGAATCCCTGTTCCGGTGCGGGTGGGGCAGGGTCCGCGCGTGCTCGCCCTCGTACACCGCGTAGTTCGGTGGGGGGTAGTCCAGGGGAGGGGGGATTAGTTGTTCGTCCAGGAGATATTCCGTCTGGAGGAGAAATAATCGTTTATATTTAATAAATGTATAAAACATAAAATATAATGATCGGAAGTCAGTCTCGCATAAGACGTGCACCGTTGCACACGGCCTTATAAAAAATTAATTATAACAAATACAGTTCATTAAAAGTTTTTGTGTGGGCTTTTATTTCACCAAAACCAGCCCCTACTCACAATAAAGGTAGATTTATAAACATATTAAATTTACGAAAGAAATTAAAAATAAACAATCCACGAGAAGGTATTCCGTCTGTTAGGAGGTTGGTTGGTTTTTAAAGATAACAATGATGAAAATAATGATATTATGATAAACATCATTGTATGAGCTTGATATTGCTTTTTTTTTCAAATTTATCAAAAAACTAGCCACGCCCCGCGGTTTTAGCCGCGTGGCTCCGCTCCTGTTGATCTTAGCGTGATGATATATAGCTTGTAGCCTTCCTCGATAAATGGGCTATCTAACACCGAAAGAATTTTTCAAATCGGACCAGTAGTTCCTGAGATTAGGGCATTCAAACAAACAAACTCTTCAGCTTTATAATATTAGTATAAGCTAAGACCAACAGGAACGGAGCACTGCGAGTAAAACCGCGGAGCACAATTAACAAATAAAATCTTACTTGATTCAACATATGCCTATTCGGCATGCTTGGTACTTCAGGTATTGGCGGCGGTTGGCCGTCTCCATCTTGTGAGTATGTCTCAGATTTCTCCGAAACGGATGAAAGGGTCTCTCCAGTCATTGTATCGTTGTATGAGGATGGGGCATACATTTCGATAGTTGCTGATTTTGACGATTGGCCCGCTTGTTCTGAAAGGTTGTTTGTGTGAGAAAATTTAGATTTTTGCATAGAACAAAACAATAAAAGTTAAGTTGTTACTGGTGAAGTATTTAAGAACTTTTAATTGGTTTTATAGTTTATTTTTGTGAAATAGAAGTAGTAAATCAATATCATAAAGTAAACCCGTAAGTAACGATTTTTATTTACTTACGGTGTTATTAAAATAAGTAGCCTTACAAAATATGGACTAAAAGAATTGATTTAAAAATGAGAAAAATCTTTATAGCAGTTATCCTTCAGGAATCGAACCCAGGATACCTTCATGATTATAAGTTTTGCTAAAGCAAAATAGCATTTAAAATAAAATAGAGAAATTCACAAGAACATCTAAAATCCAAAGATTTACCAAAATTGCATTACTACAAGAACGAAATTGTATGTTATAAGCCGCTTACCTTTGAGTCTTCGGGAGCGTCGTTTCCAAACAAAGCAAGCGACCAAAGCCGCGTTAATAAGAACTAAAACTACACCAGTAATAGAAACATAAATTACTACGGATTTTGATACATCCGCTGTTTCTACATATTCTGTGGACACTACGTTAAGCTCGCCTACTTCTGATGAAGCTAAAATAAAAAGAAAAACAAAAAATGAGGCAAAAATAAAAAAAAAACGTGGAGGTGCTGTAAGTGACGATTTTTTGAAGTGAAACTTGTTTAGGCGCGTTGAGAGTAAAATTTCAAGGTCGCGTCATGGATATACCGTCACGTCAAGGCGATTTTTTTGTCTTTGAATCTTGCCAAAGAAGTTTCACTTCTGACACGTGTGCTCGCTACACACACTCTTTATTTGTGAACGATGAAACAACAAAAAATTACAAAAAATGCAAAAAAATTTTTTTTCACAAACATCAAGTACGATCGCTACATCAAACCTCGAATTCGTTTGTTCGTCCGTCTGTGCAAACAGAAGCCGACCAAAAGTACATTCAAGAGGATAAGTGCCGTGCCCACTATTGTCCCGGTAATAATGAATACCCCGGGCACGTTGTAAGAGTTGTATTCCTCTGAACTCGACTGTACGGACGATGGGAGTACGTCTATGAACAAATGTGGTTTTAACCCATAGTATTTAATAATTATTATTTTACTAGACTAGCTTCCACCCACGACTTTGTACGTGCATTCCCGTTTTTCCCCGTTCCCGCAAGAATTTCGGGAAATCCTTTCTTAGCGGATGCCTACGTCCTAACATCTACCTGCATGCCAAATTTCAGCCCGATACGTCCAGTGGTTTGGGCTGTGCGTTGATAGATCACTATATCAGTCACCTTTGAGTTTTATATAATATAGATTTCCACCCGCGGCTTCGCACAAGAAAAACCCGCACAGTTTATATTTCCGGGATAAAAAGTAGCCAGCTACCTACATACCAAATTTCATTGTAATCGGTTCAGTATTTGCGCATCTATAATAATAGTAGGATTTGACAAAAATAGTAATTTGCGTTTAATTTGCTGCTGATTTGCACGAAATTTTGACAATAGTAGCTTCTGACCACGAATTCGTCTATTAAGTTCGTTCGTTCTAAATAAGACTTTTAAGAAGTTTAAGTTTGAAGATTATTATAGTACTGTAACACTCAAAGTGATACATTAATATCATAATATAATATAATATTAGGTAAATTATTTCTAAAAAAGGCTATTTATAAGGGCTTCTGAAATAAGATCAATTAAATATATTATAAAAGGATCAAATAATAGTCTAATATCAAACTTTAAGACTGTCATTAAGTATATGTTCATTAGGTGAATATTTATTTAGGCTAAAATAATAAATCCTTCAGATTGTGACAGACTTACTTAAGTGTCTTATAAATAGTATAACATCAAAAATAACTACACTTACTCAATGTAGTCGCCTTAGTGTCATCTGGCCGGTATTTACTCTGCCCAATTTTATTTATGGACATTACAGAAAATACGTAATCTGTATTTCTTTCGAGACCGTGAATGGTGAAAGATGTAGCGTTTCTTGGTGTAACATCTTCATATTTGTATGTTTCGTCGTATATTTTTCTGTAAAAATAAGATTAATTAATAAAATTATCACCCATTGATAATAATTTGTTCATAAGATTATCAATCATCAATCAATCGATCAACAAAACAGTACAATCGTCTAAATTTATATGTAAAAGTGGTTATCTAAGCAATTTTAATTTTATTTATTAATTTACCAAAAATACTTCGAACAACACATTATTATGGTGTCAAGAAAATTACTAAAGCAGAAATGTTGTATAAATTACTATTTCTTCATTCAACAATCAAATATAACAACAATCAATCAACCAATCAACACAATCAAACAATCATTTACATTCAATCATTCACACATCATTTTTTCTATCTTAGAGAATTTTTAACACAAAAACTCACCGGAATCGAATCCTATACCACGAGAACAGGCCACCATCGAACCCGGGCACCCACTCCAATGTGACTGAGTTATGAGTCACGTTGGTTACAACTACTGATGTTACTGGATCTATAAATGTAAGAAAAACATGAATTTTGAGTTAAAATTATTGTTTGAGACCTGTGAGAGAGATTAAGTTTAAGACTAGCTGTGCTCCGCGGTTTTACCCCCAGTGCTCCTGTTGGTCTTAGCGAAATGATATATAGCCTTCCTCAATGAATGGGCTATCTAACACTGAAAGAATTTTTCAAATCGGACCAGTAGTTCTTGAGATTAGTGCGTTAATGTTCAATGATAAACACATTTTGAGCAAACACAAGTAATCTTAGACAAATCAAAAGTTATGTTTATATAAGATATGTTTATGATATGTAAGAAAAAGACCTGGTGTAGTATTAACTCAACAAAACATTAAATACATAAATTTATCAATTTCGCTCATGAAGGACATTTAAACCTAAAAGTAAATATTACTAGCATGTCGCCCGCAGCTTCGCCCGCGGGATAAAAACTATCCTGTGTTAATCCAAGTCCTCTATGAGTGTACCAAATTTCATGAAAATCGGTTTTGCTGTTTTTGCGTGAAGGAGTAACAAACTAACCTACAAATTTTTGCTTTTATAATATAAGTAGGATTATTTTGTTTTTTTTAAATAAAACTTACCTGGGGCACTAGTAACATCCAATTTAACCGACATTTCCCCATAACCCAAATGGTTTCTAGCCGCACACTGATAAACACCATAGTCCATAGATGTGACGTCACGCACGAGCAAAACCGACGCAAAAGTTAATGCGTCGATCCGATGGAACTCGGATACGTATTTTGTTGACGTGTTTGTGGGTAGTTTTATGCCGTTTTTCGACCAAGTGAAGTTGGGAGGTGGTACTGATTTGCATCTGTTGAAAATAGTAATTATATAATAAATAATAAATATAATAAATTAATATTTTAGGAAAATTTTCACACACGGCACAATCTGATCCCATACTAAGCTTTCGCATGTGTTATGGAAACCAGATGGCTGATAAACATACATATATGTATAATTTTAAATAAATACTTTTATAGATAATTAACACCCAGACACAGAGCAAATAATATAATGATAAAAAAATAATACAAATCATATTTATTTAATATTTTAATTTATTTAATTTTAATCAAATCAATTAAAATCTACAACAAACAGTTAAAAATATCAATTCACTTACTTGCAAACCAATCGCCCCACTTGTCCAACATTCGTAGCCGACTTCACTATATTCGGCGAAACATCCATTTCCGGTTTGAACGTCATCACCAACGTCACCTCCCGTCTCTCATCACCGATCCCATTGTTCACCACACACGTGTAGTTGCCAACATCATCTCTCGTCACTTTGTCGATGATGAGAGTGCTTGTTTGGTTTCTGGTGTCGAAGGTGATGGATCGAGATGATAGGTCGTAGTCTGGTCGCTCCCATTTTATGTGGTCTGGTGATAGCGGGTTACCTGTAGATAAAATTTACGTATATATTAGTTTAAATTAAAATTAATTATAATATAAGTGGAAAAAAAGACGGATTGCACTGGGGGAGTGCCGGCAGAAGTGAAAACTTGATTATTAACGTTGAGCATGTTTGATATTTTGGAATGGTATCCGTCTTACGCTTTTTCGATCAGGTCACGTGTCCTGACGCGAGTTTAAGATTTTATACACATTACAGAAAAAGTGCTCAACGCCGCTAAAGAAGTTTTCACTTCAAAAAGTTTGATAAAATGTATCAAAATTGTAAAATGTAATAATGAGTTCGATACATTGTGAATTATCGAAAAAGTGCATTGAATTCGATTGATAGTCATTATTAAAGTTAATAATAGATGCATATATTCTAAATTACTAAATGGCTTCTTCAAAATTTATCGATTCGGCTACGTAAGAAATGTAATAAAATTTTGAGCTTTTTAGAAGTATTTCGTGGTTTTTATTTCATGTTTTATGTAATCTGTGATATAAATAAAATAATAGTATATGTACTCATATATGACTTACCATTAGCAGCGCAAACCAGTATTGCATCTTCATTAGCACTGGGTACTCCCACTTGATATACTGATTTGATCTCCGCTGCATCTGTTACAAATACATTTGATTTTTTCAAGTTTTTAATTATTTTTGATTTGAATGTAATAAGATACATGTTTGTATTTTGTTGTAATAAAAGGATGTTTGATTTTGCTTTAAACATATTAGTTGCAATAAATGTGTTGGTTCAATCAATACTTGGCAACATTTTGTCAAGAAAACGTTTGGGGACACGTTGTTTAAGATATTATCATTTGGGTACATGTACTAAATAACGTTTTGACACGACATGTTGTTTAAATATTTGAACTCATGTTGTTTATATCTCTTGGGCACATGTCATTTTAAATAATATTAGGGTACATGTCTTCAATAACCTTTGGGTACATGTCATAAAAACGTTTGGGTACACGTGTTAAATAACATTTGGGTACATATCTTAAAAAAACGCTTGGGTACATGTTGTTTAACCACTAAACATATTAAACAAATACTCACAATGCACAGATACAGTGATGTTTATAACAGCAGCGCCTTGCGAATTGACAGCTTCACAAGAGTACACGCCAGCGTCATGGCGTGATAGTCGCGTCATGTTCAACATGTTGCCTTCGGAGATTATTCTGTCATCTGTAAGAGATAGGTATTAGATCCAAGAAAAAAGCCAAAACTAAAAGACTAAGGGCCGATTTTTCAATCCTTGGTTAAAATTTATCTGTCCAATAAAGTATTACACAACATTTTGAAATGTCACCTGTAAACTGTCAAATACGAACAATTAGAATATATTTTTGAAATGGTAGTTTAATACGTTATTCGATGAATAAGTTTTAACCAAGGATTGAAAAATCAGCCCTAACAAGAATATGTTCGATGGAAAAAACTAACCAACGTCCTAGTAAAGTAAGAAATGAAATACATATATAAAGAAGCTTTTAAGTGTGCAGAGCTGGGGCGGATCATTGGTACTAAATTACCGATACAAATATTATAAAGCTGACGAGTTTGTTTGTTTGAACGCCCTAATCCCAGGAACTACAGGTCCGATTTGAAAAATTCTTTCGGTGTTAGATAGCCTATTCATTAAGGAAGTCAAAAGCTATATATCATTTTGCTAAGACCAACAGGAGCGGAGCAATGCGGGTAAAACTACGGGGCTACGGGGCACAGCTAGTAATAATATTGATAAATAAGAAAAACGTTTCTCCGGTAAACTCGTATAACACTAAATCTTCTTAATATATATAAATCTCGTGTCACAATGTTTGTCCTCAATGGAATCCTAAACCACTTAACCGATTATAATAAAATTCGCACACCATGTGCAGTTCGATCCAACTTGAGAGATAGGATAGTTTAAAGCACAAAGCGGGCGAAGCCGCGGGCGGAAAGCTAGTATTATATAAATAAATACCACACAACTATTAGGTGACCCATATCGTTTACAAAGCGACTCCACAAACATGTTATATTAAATCGAAAATCCCTGAACTAAAGCCATACAAATTATTATTGAAAATCAAATTATTGAAGCGAATATTAAATATCCTTTCGCATTAGATATTTCAATGATTCCGTTAGATATTATTAGCTTTTGAATCTCGGTTTGTGAATGCTCTTGAAAACTATTAAAGAGGTATATAGTTTATGTCGCCCTGGCTTTGCGCGTTATTTTGAACACTACGTCCGTTCTTATATCTTTCTTTATAGGTAACTAGATTTCCGCCCGCGGCTTCGCCCGCGCAGTCAAAGAAAAACCCGCGTAGTTCCCGTTCCCGTGGGATTTCCGGGATTGCGTCATTTTCCTGAGATAAAAAGTAGCCTATGACCTTTCTCGGGTATCAAAATATCTCCATACCAAATTTCATGAAAATTGGTTCAGTTGTTTAGGCGTGATTGAGTAACAGACAGACAGACAGAGTTACTTTCGAATTTATAATATTAGTATGGATTTATATTGATGAAAACTACATGAAAATCTGTTCAGTAGTTTTTGAGATAATCGCGAACTAAACATAGTGATGGATCTAAAATAAGAGCAAAAAGCTGATGTAGAAAGCTTTGACGTAGTTTTATAGTATATTACGCCGAATATTAAAGTTAGTTTATTAGACCTTATTTTTCAAAAAATAATTTACTATATGCAACTTTACAGAAGTACGTCGAATCAAAGATGGCGCGTAACGGAAAAATGTCACGCATAACGAAAAAATGTTACACTAAATTTTTTTCCAACCCCGATAAAGAAGTTTCACTTCAAAAAATGTGGTCGTGTACTAGTGTTGTGTCTATGTACACACGTTAGACGTGAAATAGTGAAGTTAAATTTTTTTGTGACTTTATTTTTCAAAAAATAATTTACTATATGCAACTTTACAGAAATACATCGAATCACGCGTGGTATGGATAACAAAAAGATGGCGCGGAAAAAATGTCACGCGTAACGAAAAAATGTTACACTAAATTTTTTTCCAACCCCGATAAAGTTTCACTTCAATAATTAATGATGTAATTAAATAAAATACTCACTACTCGTAGTATAAGAAGCCTGTGTGATCGGCAGACCATCTTTAGTCCAGGTATACGCAATACCAGACGGGTTCCCATCAGCTCGAACAGACACTATCAGTTGTTCATTTTCGACTCCCACCGCTGTGGTCTGACTCGATTCGTCGAAAATTGGCGCGTCTGTTGAATAAAAAGTAGTATTATTCTATTATATATTAAACTAGCTTTCCACCCGCAGCTTCGCCCGCGCAGTCAAAGAAAAACCCGCATAGTTCCCGTTCCCGTGGGATTTCCGGGATAAAACCTATCCTATTTCCCGGCGTAAAAAGTAGCCTATGTCCTTTCTCGGGTATCAAAATATCTCTATACCAAATTTCATGCACATTGGTTCAGTAGTTAAGGCGTGATTGAGTAACAGACAGACAGACAGAGTTACTTTCGCATTTATAATATTAGTGTGGATTAAAGAAAATACAATTTTTTCAGTTCTTCCATGCCACTATATCTAATGTTATAGTGAAGGTTGAAATTTATGTTGGTAACGAATGAACTATGTACTATGAACTATGAATGTTGGTACTATGAACTATGAAAAAGGAAATTTATTAATAATATACATAAATATTTTTTTTTGTTTACTTGCTTCAAGAAAGTCCTGGTCTGATTTGAATTTTTTTATCTGTTTTAGACAGCCCATTTAATGAAGAGGAAATAATTTATCATGCTATTACTAATATGAGTGGACCGAAGCGGGTTCCACCACGAAGCATATATTAGAAAATGTTTCTGCGTATAACTTTGTAGTAATTCTCAAAGTAAATAGGTATAGGAACTATCGATATCGATGAATGTATTGAGAAGTAATTTAGGCTAAACTGGCTTTATCCGAAACATTCAAGTGCACTGGTCTGAACGATTCGATCCTCTATGTCTCCAATATGGCCGACACACAGTTCAAACTTATAATTCCTTCAGCATTTGGAATGCTTTGAGTCAAATTTCTGCGAATTTCTGGAGATATATGAGATTTTGTCGTGCAATAATGAATTTGGATACTTACCTATTTTATCAAATATTTAATAAGATGGTACTTTTGGGAAGAGTATTAATATTTCAGATTTAACTTTTAATACACTTAAAACTTCGTGTATAATATTCATATTATAAAGGCTATATCTATACTAATATTATAAAGTTGAATAGTTTGTTTGAACACTCTAATCTCAGCAACTACTGTTCTGATTTGAAAAATTATTTCGGTATTAGATAGCCCATTTATGGAGGAAGGCTATAGGCTATATATCATCACGCTAAGACCAGCAGAAGCGGAGCCACGCGGGTGAAACCGCGAAGCGCAGCTAGTTATAAATATAACGATGTAAATATCGATCTTGTACCAAAAGAATATATAGTTTAACATGCTAACCATGTTTTCCTACATATAATAAACTCAAAGTGTTCTCAATATCATTTAGAAGTTAGAACAAACATAGTTTCTACTACGTCGTAGAATAAAATTTTATTTGTGCAATGGTTATAGGAATTCAGACATTTCATATACTGAACCCTAAGTTGATGGAAATAAATATAAAAATAATAGTTTAAAAAAACTAAAAAACACGCTTTTAGTTCGGTTTTCTATAAAACGCGTGTTTTTTATTCTTTTTTAACTATTATTTATTTTATCAAATTAGTGTATTGTCATCGGTCCTAAATAAATCTACAAAGTTTGAACGAAATCTGGCCATTTAAAGTGGGTCAAAATCGCGCCCAAAGAAGTCGGTTACAAACTTACAAACATACAAGTGAAGCTAATATAAAGCGTGTAAAAAGAAAGAAAATTAACTTAAATTAACAAAACTACCATTTTTAAGCTGATGATAAAACCAAGTTTAAACGCGTAGAACTTTAATATATTATTGACGATGTATTGATCAGGCCTAAGCTAGGTACTCAACTTACTGATGATTAAACCAAAGTCACAACATACTTACCCTTAACTAGAGTTTAATAAACAATACACTTATCTTAAACATAAGTAATGACATATGATTAATTGTTCGTTACAAAACCTTTAACTTCGGTTCCACAACTTAAACCCCAGTTACAAATTTAAACCACAGTTACTCACACAAAACTTTCAGCGTCAATGCATCATGTACACTCCTCTGTATCGCTTCGTTCATCGCTTGACAAGTGTAAACCGCGCCGTTTAAATCTTTGGTTATGTTTAACTTGAGTTCGATGGTGGATACCGTCCCGCCGTGTAAGCCTTTCTTCATTTTTGTTGGTTGACCTGACGAAAAAACGTGATATAAATTATAATATATTATTTATTTGAATAATATAATATATGTTTGAAAGAATGAGGAATCTGCACGGTACCTATTGAAAATCTATAAATTCAAACTTCAAAAAATCACTACATAGTATAAAACAAAGTCGCTTTCTCTGTCCCTATGTATGCTTAAATCTTTAAAACGAAGCAATGGATTGTGATGCCGTTCTTTTTAATAGATAGAGTGGTTCAAGAGGAAGGTTTTAATATAAAATTTATTATGTTAAATTGTTATTTGAATTAAAAATTTTAGTTTAGTTACGTATTCAGATGATTCAGAAGACGTCATTAAGAAGAGATTTTATATCGTAACAATAAGTTATCTACCACTTGCTCCGAAGGTAGTAAAATTAACATAATATTTTATTGAAATTACAATTTTCTTAGCCAGGGTTTAAACGGAAGATTAAACGAACATACTTAACTCACTAGTTCAAATATATCTTTTTTTAATAATTAAAATTAAACTTTAAAAAAGATTTTGAATTGATTTCCTTTAAATTCCAGAAACACCGAGATAAATACGAATAAAAATAATGAAAAAGAGCTACAAAAGCGAATGTTTAAACTGCACACGAATATTTGAAATGTCTCTCGTAAATTCAACTTTATCAAGTTGATAATAAAATTCAAAATCAAATAAACGTGACGCTTGAGAGATATATCAAATAGTTAAAAGAAACTTGAAGTGGAAATTAAATTTTACTGCGTTCTTTAATTGCCTTTCTGAAGGTTTTTTAGTATCTCTTTTTAGAGACGTAAAAAAGGCAATGTTTGAAAAGAAATAATTATCTAATATAAATGAGAAGATCGATTTCTTTAAGGATTATTAAGAAAAGTGTTATATAATCATATTTATTTATAAGTATACATGAAAAAATATCGCAATTATTAAAAGCCAATCCTTTTGACAAATATAAGGAATTTGAACAACCACTTAATTATTGACAAAATACATTTTGACATGAAACGAGGTAGTAGTTGAATTGTTATATGTTATTAATTTGAAAGGTATATGAGCACATAACTGTATTTAAATAAGTATGGTGTGCAAAAAAAGTGAATTCATTTATTTATAAATGTTTTTTTTTTACATATTGTTACTTCTGTTTTTAATAATTACGAACATAATATGTACGGTGTGCAAAAAAACCTTTCGATAATAATATTTATACATGGTGTTAACTTTTTACTAGTATTTAAATATTATTACGGTGTGCAAAAAAAGTTATTTATTAATAATTTATTAATGTTACATTATTACGGTGTGCAAAAAAACTTTTTATTAATTAAATAATGTTAAATACATACTCTGTACAGGAATCCCATCCCTCCACCAGGACAATGTGGCCGGTGGGTTACTACTGGCTGCGTCACAGTAGAGCGTCCCTTCGATTCCCGGTCGAAGCTCTTCCGGTTCTGCCCGCACTTTCACTGCCTCGGGGGCAACTGGGGGCAAATACATGTATTACAATGATGAAGGCAATGCAATATGAGATCATAAAAGCAAAGAACTGAAGTTTTTAACGGGGTCACAGAGAAATTTGGATAGGTATATAATTTCATTTTTAAAATATAGGTTGGTAAATCCTAAATAAATAAATTTAAAAGTGATAAACGTGATTAAAGGCATTGAGTGTTGTTTTTTGGTAACAGTAGGTACTATACCTAAATGTAAGGATAGCAAAAATATTATAGATACCACATTTAGGTATATTATATACCATAATACCAAAATACAAATATTTCTTTATAAGAAATAACTTCAAAATAATCTCAATCAAGAATTATTAAACGAATACATTACCTTACTAAGGGCCGATTTTTCAACGCTTGGATAAAACTTATTCGTCGAATAATTTATAAAACTACCATTTTAAAAACGTATTCTAATTGCCCGTATTTGACAGTTTACGTGACATTTTAATATTATCGTGTAATACTTTATTGGACGAAGAAGTTTTATCCAAGCATTGAAAAATCGGCCCTAAACAAAATAATCTAAGTACCACAATCTCCACAATATAATTTAAACGCAAGAATAATTAAAAATGAACCCTATCACCTAGATCTTAAGCGTTAAAATAAATCAATTACCCCACAAACTTGGAAACTAACGATTAAACTTACATAGCAAAGACTTGTAAATGAAATTCCTTAAGTTTCTAGCTTAGTTTAATCAATATGAATCTTGGAACCTACGAAATTAGTAAATTCTTCAGTATTATAATTATTTTGGTGGTACTTTTACTACGTATTACTAACTAGATTTTTACCCGCGGCTTCAACCGCATAGTCAAAGAAAGAGGTATGTCATATTTTTATACTGGCCCGGGTTTAGTATTCCGAGATATAAATTCGGATCGCAAACTATCTTCGTAGCAAATTTCATTCGAATCGGTTCAGTGGTTCATAGACTCGACCCACTTTAAACGGACAGATATAATTTAAACTTTGTACTTATCAAGAATCGGTGAAAATACAATAATTTCATGAATTAAAGCATGATTAATATTAAACTACTGGTTAACCACCCGCGTAGTTAAAGCAAAAACCATCATAGTTCCCGTTCCCGTGGGGTTTCCGGTATAAAAAATATCCTATGTCTTAAGTCTCAAACTATTTCATCAGAATCGGTCCAGTAGTTTAGGAGCAAAAAAAAAGACAGAAAGACAGACCGACAGACTCAAGCTATTTCATCCGAATCGGTTCAGCAGTTTAGGAGCAAATAAAAGACGGACAGACCGACAGATAAAGCTACTTTCGCATAATATTAGCAGAGATTACTTTAAAATATACTCACAATGTACATTCAAAGTGACAGTTTCAAATAGAGGTATCTCCGTGGCACTATTGGTAGCTTCGCATCTATATTGAGCCAAGTTATCAGTCACATTTGTAAGTATTGATATTTCGGCAGATACCGACTTATCAGACACTTTTGTTGTGGAGTGGATCTGTAAGGAAACATTAGTTAACATAATACACATAAAGAATATAGTAAAAGTTGTAAAAATAAAACACGAATGTACACATACACACACACGTATATTAGAACACGCATATACAGAATTATGACATCTACACAATCTGTTAAAGAATAGAAATCTGACAATACTCATTTATTCGAACACACATAGAAAGTATAGTTTTTTTTTTTATATTTAACGTTCATAATATACGCACACACACAACAGTATAATAATATCATACCTTTTTATCATTTTTAAACCAAGTGAGGGTAGCCAAAGGATTCCCGCCAGATGAGATGCAAGATAGTTTCTGTACTGTTCCCGCAGCGAGCGTTGTTCCCGGGATGTACCCGGTTATCATTGGTGCTGAAGGAGGATCTGTGAACAAATAAATAAATAAATATTTTTTATACAAAAGGTAATCGACGTTGCTACCAGGTACTTACCTATATATTCTAAAATGGGACCAAATGACAAAAAAACAGTATAAAGATAAATTTTTACGAAACACAAAAAAATCACGTTAATCGGTTGACAAATCACATTGACATTAATGTTATTAATCTATACTAATATTATAAAGCTGAAGAGTTTGTTTGTTTGTTTGAACGCGCTAATCTCAAGAACTACTGGTAAAAACTCAAATAAATGTTACGATATACTATGTTTGGTTCTACACCTAGGGTTGCCAACTTTTTTTACAAGAAATAAAGTATATTCAGGTCTATGAAGATTATTAAACAGTATTTTAGCAAAACAAACAGTATTTATTGTAGTGTGCGCCCTCTGACTAAATAAAAAAAAATTGTGAGCGTCTAAATATAACACATAATAATGTGTCTGCACTTTGATGCTGAAAAGAGTATTTTGTATACTTTTTTTTTGTTAAACAGTAAAAAGTATAATTTAGTTAAAACAGTAGAATACTGTTTAAAACAGTATAGTTGGCAACCCTATCTACACCGCCTATGAACTTCCCACTTGTAATAAACATCAGTATTATTCGCATTTTATACATGCAAATGTATAATATCTATTTAAACTTCAAACATCTCCATGGACCACCAACAAAGATCCTTGAATAGCCACATCAAGTCTTATAGCGATAATTAATTTTAAATTACTGGATTAACTTATAATTACAACTATACAGTACGGAGTAATATCAATTAGTGATTAGGAAGTGATTAGGAAGTTTATCATATCGCGACTAAAATAATTAAAAATATAATTCACTTTTTAAATTAAGTTAAATAGTAAACACTTATTATTGTATTACAAACGCTGTAAAACACTTTGATGGTAAAATAATCTATACTGATATTTTTAAGCTGAAGACGAAGTTTGTTTACTTGAACGCGATAATCTCGGGAACCACGCGTCAGCTTTGAAAAATTGTTTCACTGTTAGATAGTCCATTTATCGAGGAAAGCTTTAGGGCATAGGCTATATTATATTATCGCGCTAAGACAAATGGGAGCGGAGCAATGCGGGCAAAACCGTGGGGCACAGCTAGCTATATTAATTTTGTAGTTAAGATACACAGTTCATAAGTATTCCAAAGCGATGTAGTATTTTAATAATTCGATAGAATTAATGTTCATTCAACTTTATTGATCAAATCCGTATGAAGTGTACATTGCGACAAAAGTCGCTTTTTTCGTCAAATTTGCGTCTTTAAATCGCAAGTACATCACAGCCTTAGCATTGTTTGCATTATTTTAATAACAGCCGAGAGACAGCGAGTTCTAATAAAATTATATAGTGTAGTTACCGACCTAATGAAGTTATAATACCTACTGTATTAATATACCCGGGTTTTCTTTGTTTTTCCAACGAACTTCCAAATGTTTTGAATGTGAGTTTTACATTTGTTTCGCGAGAATTGGTTTAATGTTTTCGAAGTGCTTGTTTAAGAAATTGCGGATAAATATCTGAGAAATTGCTTTTGAGTTTTCATTATGGAGACCCTTGGTACAGTGATTGGGTTACATCATTATATGAAACGAGTTTTTGTCAAGTTTGATGCCTGTTAATGGTAACATTTTAAATTTTATTACATTAGTAAGTAATTGTATGACCGCCTCCTCGGTACAGTGGTTGACGCGTGAGCGTAACACCGAGGGGTCCTGGGTTCGATTCCCGGTGGAGAAAAAAAAATGTCTTGGTCTGGTAGGATACAGAAGGCTGATCACCTACTTGTCCCTAAATAAAATCGATCAGTGAAACAGATGTATAATGCATCTGCCCCTTACCCCACTAGGGGACATGGGACTTAACTTTCAAGTAATAGTAATATGTTCGATTGTATTAGACTAATTGAATTGCAAATAATATCTTTGATAATTTTTTTATTGTAAACCTACTTATGGTATTATACAACTAAAATGGTAATGATAACACTAACATTGTAGATACAATCGTGGTTTTATGTGGAAGAAAAATGTACATTTTTTAAATTTTGCTAAGTTTTACACTATAGTGAAATTCCCACTTAAATTGCTACAGCCATTTCGTATATAATCTGGAAGTAACAGACTGATATTTTTATTTATTTAAACCTATATTTGATATTGGAAATAAAATGATCAAACTATTTACATGACATGAAATCAATAATTTAGATTCTAGACCACCCTGTACAACTAAAGTACTAAATTATATATCACTTAGATGCAATCATTTTGTAATAATAACGGTAGTGTATGAAGATGAATTATTTATAATCGTACAACGAATTACTAGAAATTGTATACAAGAATAACTCTGTGCCTCCAGTGAATAAGGGAATAACTCAAAAACAGCACTTTTCAGGAGAGACAAAAAACTATATATCAATACTAAATCTTTATTAATTCAAAATTTTATGCTTGTATGGGTAAGATATGATGTTAGACTATAGTTTTACATATGAACACATATTGTAACAACCCCATAAATATACTTTTTTCGTGTTTTTTTGTAGTTGTTGCCTTATGAACGAGTACTTCATGGAATAACTCAATGTATTCACATAATTTTTTTTTTTACTCTTTGCAATATAACGACTTATGCCCTTATGCACTATGTTCATAATCGCACAACACGACTTATATTATTGCCAGTTTTGGTTTTATAGAAATGATGTGACTTATTATGCTTGAAATTTGTGTACTTTATGACTCAATTGAGGCATTTTAGTGGAAAAACTATGCACGTAGCTTGAAAAACGAATGAAATCAACGGGTTTTTTTATCGTTATTAGATAATAAAAACAAAACAACATTTAGGTATTTATGCATTTAACCCTAGAAGTCCAATCTACGTAAATTTGACATATGAACTCTTCTATATTTACCATCGAATCGCTGCAAAATCCAGAACCAACTTATTAGCCGTCGAGACCTAGCAGCACATAGTTGGCTCATCCCGGTAAATTCCACCATTTGGTTGTAAAGAGGATGTTGTGCGTCATTTTGACGTATAATTGGGTTTTTCGTAACTTTTAAGATTGTTTCAAATTTTTATTTTGTGTTTTATTTGAATATTTTTTTTCAAAGTCACGTTTCACATGATATCTATAGTATTATACTATAGATTGAGTATAAAATGGGATCCAGACAACTTTTATACTAGGACGAAAGCCTTCAATTTTAGTAAATGACGATTATTGTCCTCCGCTGGATTTGGACTTCAAGCAAGGGGATTGGGTGCCTGAAGATGCTGTCAGGAGTAAAACCGAATATGTTATGGGGTTTTGTTATAACCCATGTATAATGAAAGTCGTAGATTGTAATATAAACCTTTAATCGATCTTTCAATAATACAGTACTATGTTGTTAATGCTATACAATGTTTCACCAGTCACCACAATGAGTCTAGTCTGTACAGGTTAGCAGGAGACAATCATTGAGTATTGGTATTAAATACGTATCAACTGCGTATTGCGTTTTGCGTATTAACTATAATTGTCCTAGTGAAAATTAATCGTCGAATCAATTTAAAATTCGATCAAGTGCTTTCCGTTTCGGAACGCCACAGATAATAAAATACAGATAATAAAAGTGGCAACGCCACAATGTCATGGTGGTATACATTGAGGATACAAGCACTATAAAGAGATAAGAGAAGCCCGAAAACCATATTCCTGTATGTTCAGTTAATACAGGAAAAGTTATAGTTGGTCAGTGGCGATATTTTACGGCATGATATAGAATTTTAACAATTTCTATATCATATAATATCAAAATAATGTAGATAAATAAAGAAAATACAATGAGCCGCAAAGATTTTATGAAAAAATTAAGCACAGATTTGAACGTGCCTTGGATGCAAATACGACTTGTGGCACACACTTTGAAGAGACTCTACGTGACAATAGCCCAATTTTTTCAAAATATGTGGTACCAGAGTATCCATAAAATGTTTACGAAAATGCAGGACCAAAGAAGTATCGATATTGCGGATTTTTTTCCTATAAAAAAGGCAAATTACCAAAGCACAGTGGCTAAAACGCTATATAAATACTTTTTTTTATGCGACTATTATAGACTATAGTATTATTGTCTTGATTATTGTAGTTAGATATTAAAAAAAAAAAGATTGAAAACGAGTTATTTTTTAAAAACTTACCCAATTATAAGAAGAAAATATAAGTTTAACATTTTTGTTGGCTTTTTTTAGATGATTCAATTATCGTTCTGTATTTATATAAGCAAAGAGTATAATATCATTAAATGCACTTAATGTGTTAACTGTATTTTTAATATCTATTGCAAAAAATAGTTAATTTCCATAGAAATATATTAGTATCCCAAGTTAACTGATAAATACCTTTTTTTAAAAAATATAAAGATTTGTTGTTGCAGATTTATTGAAAAAACGATTTAAAAATAATAAGGAATAGTGTGTGTTGTTTCCGTGCAGTATTCAAATAGACCAATAGCAACACGGCATTAATGCCAAACTGTCTCATGTCGTCACTTGAACCAATGACACTAAAAGAGTTGTTCCTTTATGCTCATGTTAGAAAAATGACACAAATGCATTTATACTAAAATAGTGTTAGGACTGATGGAACAAAATGAATTAAGTCTTTATTCAAAAAGTATAACTACACATACGTCTTTGTGTTCGTGGGTACTTTTGACTCGAGACGAATAGTTCCTTTGCGATTGCCTAAAATGATGGATAAGGTAACTTATACCGTTAATCACACCCTACTTTTACCGTTTGGGTCTGTAGTGTATGTCCTTCCCTATTATCGGCTCTTAGACGCACACGACCTCTCACTCCGACCGCCTGCAGCCAACTGAGCTGTGTGAGCGGTGTCACCGTTGCACGTGCGCAAGAGATGACATAATACTTCCCTCTCTTTCACTCACATACACTACATCCCTCCTTTATTTTAGAAATTTTTAATTTTTTCAATTAATTTTATTAAATAAAATATTATGTTCTATTCGGGTATGTTATATGTATGCTTCTATTCTAGTCTATACCTAAGCACCAGTATCAGTCAATGACCTATTATACTAGTAGACGCGGCATACGCCAACATCATTGCACTAAAAAAACAGCGTAATTAATACATACCTACTTACTAACGCATTATCACCAATACAGTTGTTCTCTCTTTCACTCTCACGCACGAGACATAATACATGTCTCACTCCTGTACTTCGTAATAACAACTGCCGATTAAAATATAAAAAGAACGTCCAGCCACGACGCTGAATGGTGCGGGACTAAGTGAAACTCGGGCACTTCGCTGAGTTTTTTCTTGCCAAAATAGAGAGCGGGTAACGTATCTAGCTTTTTTATATATCATAGGTATCAGTTAGTAAACACAGCTCAGGGACACGTCCGCTCCATACCAGCGATAGAGTAGAATGTGTCACCTGGCCTAGTAATATTATTCTATCTATATGCAACATCTCTCCTTTTCATTTTTTTTCTTTTTTTTTCCATTAAGTATATGTATATTCAAAATTATAATAATTTTTACAATATATGTATTCAAATCGATATTAATTAATAATTTTTTCAAACTCAAACCTTCATTTATCAACCATACCTCGTCCAGAAACGTTTAAAACGTTTCGTCAGTATAAGGACAAAATATGAATTTACCACTGGTTCGGAAAGCCGCCTCAACAGAGAAGAGCCGGCAAGAATATAAAGGCATATAGTCGCTCCTTCAAAATCATAGAAATGTAACATCTTACATAGGTATTTATAATAACAATAATGACAATTTATTTAAGTATACGACAATCTATCATGAATAAGTTGTATACTTATATTTAAGTTTATTAAGTCATTATTTATTTATTAACCAATGGGACGAAATCGTTTTCAGTAACTTAATGTTCCTTCTGTAACTTAACTATACTTTTGACTAACTGTACCTGTACTGTACCTGTACTGTACCTGTTCTGTACCTGTACTGTACTTAACCTGTTTTATTTTTTCCTTACATGACTATTGCACTACCTTGTTGATATGTTTCACTCACTATTTATCATGACCTGCACTCCAGGTCATTTAGAAGAGGTGAATGCTGCTTCTTCTGACGCATAATTTAATTCACTTTACCTGCACCGGCATCTGCACCATCTAAGTAATCACTGTTTTCCCCACATATTAAAATTATTAATAAACGATAGCTGCAAACCGAATTATTACCAAGTGAAATGCCTATAGACTGGGTACATACTTAAATGCTCGGTTATTATTTAATATCTATATTCTGTATATGTACTTCGTTACTAAAACAATATATGTTATTTATAGCGCATTAAATATATTTAATTCATACAGATACATAGTATTACAACGTTAAGGTTCATAATTATCAATTATTTAAATACCAACTTTTGGGTATAAACCACTCTGACAGAATTATAGTATTAGTGGAGCTTGCTCTGCAACAGTACAATATCATACTATACTGTGCCATTGACTTCTATTGAACCGCTTTTAGCTTCACCTGTATGTTTGTATGACTGTATGCAACCGATTCTTTTCGATTCGCTTATGATCTACCCAAACCGTACAGATTTAACTTCAGTGACAATATTACAACAATTTATTGACAATACAATAATGAATATTTAGTAAAGCGTGATTAATAATGTATTACTTTTTTTATACTTCTTATTGTAACCTCAACACACACGCGGTGTTGTTCATTGTATGATTATTACATTAATAACACATAGGTATTTAAAATTCAATTAATGTAACGAACCTAAAACGAATCAAAATGTATCATTTTGTTGATGACTTTTTTTATTTGTTATCTATGATAACATTTGTATTTGTATTACTGACAACTTATTAGCCACTTGAAAAAGAAAAAGAATATAACTTAATGACAATAATAATGGCTAGACATTAATCACACATTAATGGTCTGAAAATAAGTAGTTGGATACATATTTTTTTTAACTGTACAATGTTAACTGTAACAGTCAGTAATACAAATTTAACTGTAACAATCAGTAATACAAATTTAACTGTAACAATCAATAAAAACTTTGTTTTCCCATAACTATATAAGTATTTGCATAAATTAAGTAATTAACTTGAATTTACAATATTCAATTTTGCATTTCGAAATCAATACCACTATACCACCTCAATATTGTAGAGATTAATACTTGGACTTTATATTCTGACTAAGGCACGAATGGTGACCTTTTCGCGATAATACATTTTTTTTTTGCTTTGACAAGAAATCTTTACCGTATTTCTTAATTGATAATCTTTTATTCAATCTAGTACGATATCCATTATTTTTTCGCAGCGGTGTTAATGCATTAGGTGCGATATTTAATGTTCAAAAGATGAGCTCTTAAAAGATGTATTACGTAAGTACCTACTTTATGACCTTTTGTGAGACCAGTCTTACAAACCACCATTAAAACTTGGATTTTATATGAATTACTACGTTGTACATCTTATTAAATTCTTAATAACTTTTTAAACTTGTAAATAAAATTATTAGTGTATTGACTTTTATAATACTATTCACGTTGATGTTTGTGTTGCTGATTTTCTCGTCTATTATAAAATTGGTGTTTTTTTAATTAAAAACAGTCGTTATTAATATAGTAATAAC
Organism: Colias eurytheme; assembly: GCF_061535395.1. Classification (NCBI taxonomy): domain Eukaryota; kingdom Metazoa; phylum Arthropoda; class Insecta; order Lepidoptera; family Pieridae; genus Colias; species Colias eurytheme. The sequence goes on from NC_143006.1 coordinate 6,196,659, forward strand.
TAGATGCACATGGTGTATGATTTTACCATGGTTCTTACATATACCTTGCATATACCAATATTTGCGGTATGATGTGGTTATGATCCATTTTTTATTTTACATTAAATGTTCGTCTTGAAATTGACCTTTATTATCTATCTAAAAATTTTAAGTGTATATTTGACAGGTCGTTTGTCACTATACACTATCTATCAAAGTAATCTACTATATAAAAATAAGTCGGGTTTTCCTTCCTGACGCTACAACTCCAGAACGCACGAACCGATTTCCACGGCTTTGCACTCGTTGGAAAGGTCTCGGGCTCCGTGAGGTTTATAACAAGGAAAAGGTGTTTCTGGTGCGAAACGGACTTCGCCAGGTTTGCTAGTTATTAACAATTAACGATTCATATTTTATGCCAACTGTCTATTGTCCAACTTTTGTCTTTCACGGTATATTATTGTATAAATTACGTAAAAGTCGTTTTCAACGTTCCAACATGTAATGATTAACAGTGTGTTATACCTAACCCCAAACCGGGGTGCTACATTTCCGCTGAGAGAGTGGTGTTATGCTACTGCTACATTCCGTTTAGAAAGCTTCTACATACCCGCAACGTTCCCGCGCAGGGAATTGTCGCGTCCTTGCCACGTTCCGATAAGGAACCTCATACGCTGCTACATACCGCTTAAGACCCATCTTCAGTAGTACTACGACATTGCTACGATTGCCGCTGAGGAAATCCTTCTACGTCTTGCTTGCTTCGGCTCCTTAATTCCTGTTGAAGGAATTCAGCGACCAACCCTAAAGACACCCTACCGCCTAGCCTTCGCAACGAGACGCGCACTCCATCTTACGTCCACCTATATCAGTAAGAGCCCTACCGGAGGGTTTGGACCTAGGCACACCACGACCCTTATTGTTACTGATATTTGTATTTTATTTTATTAAATAACTAAATTAATTGCCGACTGTATGGTGAGTATTAGTCCAGGAGGAATCGGCGCATGAGTACCGAAAACTATTCCACCTCAATTTTTTTACGTGATCCTCTTCAAATTGCCCTACTGATGATATAAATGCATGTTGCCATGGGGCAACCCGGTGCCATATTGTTTAAACCGAAATTGTTTAAACAATTGCAAGGAATTGTTATTTTTCAACCGGACAAATTTTTTTTATATTTTTTATCGAAATACCAATAAAAAAGGTCCAATTACTTTTCACGATAAAGTTAATATTTTCAAAGATATGAATTTTTTAAGGTTTGAAAAATCTCAAATTTGGGTACTTTCGACCCATGAAAAATATATTTAAAAAAAAAATAATATATAAGTAATATTTTTTTTTCAATTCTCTATACAATAGTTAATAATATTGTTAATAGAGATTTAAGAAAATTTCATTGTTTATATCTGTTTTTTAATTGTTAACTTCGCGCGCTCACAAGTACGCGCCGCTTACCTTTAAGTATCGCCGTCTCTCTCTTACTCATGCGCTGCATCGGCCTCTCTGTGTCTTGAATCATTATTTATCATTTATCTTAAAAACTATCAACTTTATCAAGATTTCTAAAGAGAGCAATCTTATTAATAATTAAATTGTCTACAATTTGTTTCTTATATATTTTTTTCTGAAATCAATTTTTTTAAAGTTATTTAAGCATAAATTGAAACATGTAATTAAAATTACTTTTTTGTCAGTTTATATTACTTTTTTGTTATTGAAACAGCAAGTAAGGTAAAAGACCCAGTTATTGACACTGGCCTAGTTGTTTGACACTCGCAATTTGATTTTAATTAAAAGAATGAAATGTTCTCAAAAAACCAAAGATCTTAAAATTTTTAATTCAAAAATTATATTTATTAATTTATTAGAATTGATTTGTTTTTTTTTTAACTAAAATAAAATTTAAAGTGTCAATAACTAGGTCTTTTACCTTATTAATTACATTGAATAACTTCTTCAAACGAAAGTTATAGATGGAGAAGTATGAAATAATAAAACAAGATTTAAAAATAAGTATTTATTTATTATCAATATTATTTTTATATATTATATTCTTACAGTCTTCTGAATCACAACCACATAGAAGTATGCAACTTATATATTATTTGTGAGCGCGCGAAGTTAACAATTAAAAAACAGATATAAACAATGAAATTTTCTTAAATCTCTATTAACAATATTATTAACTATTGTATAGAGAATTGAAAAAAAAATATTACTTATATATTATTTTTTTTTTAAATATATTTTTCATGGGTCGAAAGTACCCAAATTTGAGATTTTTCAAACCTTAAAAAATTCATATCTTTGAAAATATTAACTTTATCGTGAAAAGTAATTGGACCTTTTTTATTGGTATTTCGATAAAAAATATAAAAAAAATTTGTCCGGTTGAAAAATAACAATTCCTTGCAATTGTTTAAACAATTTCGGTTTAAACAATATGGCACCGGGTTGCCCCATGGCAACATGCATTTATATCATCAGTAGGGCAATTTGAAGAGGATCACGTAAAAAAATTGAGGTGGAATAGTTTTCGGTACTCATGCGCCGATTCCTCCTGGACTATATCTAGTTCTTATTATTTTTTTTTGTTTCCACCTCACCTACAACGCCACATAGTATATACAATAAAAATGAATAGCCAAATATGTTGCTAAGTGTAAAACTCAAACCTCGGCACGCAGCGTATCGGCTCGACCAATTCGGATAATATTCATGTTCCAATTCGTTTAACGAACCGATAAAAGGCGAAAGAGCATTACAACGTCTGCCAGGTGGGTAGTTTGAAATAATGAATATTGAGACTACTCTGTATGTCTCTCATTCCATTTATTTTTGTTTTCGAATATTCATTGTTCTATTACCTTACCCTGTTTATCATTATTATATTATCACTTAACCTGTCTAACTTTATAGTTGTCGGTTAAATGTGCAATACCTATCGCAGATATTTTAGGTATTGTTATCATTATGATTATTCTTTCGTTGTTTAACAAAATCTGCTATGAAATTATGAAAATATTAAGTCACTTTTAGATAAGAATAATAAAATCTACTGTAAATATTTTAGTATTTACTGTATGCTCTTAAAAATTGTATTATTCCATTTTTTATTTGGATATCAATACTAACCGTAAGTAATTTCGAAGATACAATCTATCTTACGAACAATACTTCACTGTGAAATGGTGACGAACTATCACTTTTTTTTTTTTTTAAGATCGCGTATTTAAGTGCATGAATTCGCAATATGGGCATCACCCAAAATATAAACATTTTATACGAGCATCACCCGTATCACATCACTACAGGCATCACCTGTATTGTAATTATATTACGACTACCAGGCATCATTTGGTATAAAATTACAATGTACACACGGGCGTCACCCGATTTTTGTTTTTGCACTACCAGGCATCATCATCATCTGGTATAACATTACAAAATACACACGGGCGTCACCCGATTTTTGTTTTTGTACCACCAGGCATCATCTGGTATAACATTATAAAATACACAAGGGCGTCACCCGATTTTTCTTGACCACCAGGCATTATCTGGTAACACAGTAAAAATTACGTACACGGGCGTTACCCTTTTTAAAGTGAAACTTTTATTACATCGTCTCAAACTTTTTGGTCTGTGTAGCGCATGTCGCGTGACGGTCGGCTGCCGAGTAGGTATAAAGCAGTGTTCGGAACCGTTCGAACAGTTTCACTTTTACCGTGGTTTCATAAAACCACACAACCTTTTTTTTTGTCAGGCTTCATCTTGTAACATTATAGCTTAACAACAACAACTTTAGAAATCCCTTGTCGTGGTCCACATCACCATCGAAACACATACATCAACTTACATGAACTTCCATAATGTTACTATATTAGCCTGTCCAGGAAACTTACGTTCCTTGCATGATAACCATTAATTAATTCTTTATGCAATAATGAATAATCTTAAATAATACTCACGCAACTTCACATCGAGTAATTAAATAAGATATAAGTGAGTATTTGGTATAATTATATTTTTGTAACCAGACAAATCTATTCTGAGCTGATAGGGAATCGAACCTTCTTAGCTCATTTAATCATGTTTAACCAATCCTTTAAGCAGGTTTTTACATATCAGTATCAATAAATTTATATGTAAACAAATGTCCCAAAATAATAATCTACAGCCTCGACTAAACAAAATATCACATTTAGTCTTGCATAACGCAGTTACAGTCCTATGCATGACTACGTGAGTACATATACTGGACGACGCTAGCTGTATTCCCGTACACTGTACAGTGTATTTATCAAACAGGCACCATACGCTCGAGCAATAAAGACAGCCCGCGTATGCATTGGTATCAGTGTAGTTATGTATACGAGAAACAATTGACAACACCTACTTTATCCTTCTGGCTACAATTATTTAAGAGGTTTTGCTAAATCTTTATGTAAACGAAACCTTCGTTTTCTACGGCGCGGAGGCCGGAGGCCTCTCGAAAGGCACGCACATGTTATTTATCTACTTTGTGCAGATATTTTTTTTTTATATAAGCGGCACAAAAAATCATAATGAAAATAGGTATGTGTGTATATTATTATTAACTTTAATATTCCCTTCGATGTAACTCGACTGTGGATATAATTAGTTCAATAGTTATCACAGCACACCTATTTCCTCCCTTTTTTTTTTTTTTTTGTAATTTTTTTTTTATCAAAAAAAAAAATTACTTACATTTATTCCCGATTTACCTCGTCGCCAAAAATGTAGTGTATGTCCTTCCCTATTATCGGCTCTTAGACGCACACGACCTCTCACTCCGACCGCCTGCAGCCAACTGAGCTGTGTGAGCGGTGTCACCGTTGCACGTGCGCAAGAGATGACATAATACTTCCCTCTCTTTCACTCACATACACTACAGGGTCATTCGAAAAAATGGGTTAGGACGCAGCTAGAGATATGACCTTTTGATATGTTGTGTATTTTGACGAGCTGAATCCAATGGTGCAATAAAAACCAAAGGGAATAACTCGTCTTACTCCCTTATTCACTGGAGGCACAGAACTGTCCCCAAGAAACTACTGAACAGATTTAACGTTATACGATATACATATAACGCAATTATTAGGAGAAAATGTTAAAAATAATTGTCTAAATAAATAATAAAATATGTTATTATAGGACTGTGTTTAAATTTTGTTGAGTTCTGACAATTTGAAGGCGAGAAATTAAAAAATAATTGATCACGAGGATTCGAACCCGCGTCTTTTTGCCATGCCGGGGCAACGCCTAGCTGCTCGAAGAGAAGGAAACAGACCTTTTTTATCCATTAACTCATTTATGATAAATACTATAAAACTAAATATTAAATTCATTTCTAGATGAAAACTGTTAATTATAAAAAAAATATTAATTTACCTAATATTTCCAAAACATCAGTTACCACACCACAACATAAACATGTACCATTAAAACAGGCAATAGCCAACCCTAATTCAGGGAAATCACGTTACAAGGCAAATATCTAAACGAGGGTTGCCAATAAATAGGTTAACGATATGAACCGATTTCTATATATTCCCCTCACGTGCCTACAGATCCGTCGCCATACTGTTATGTTTGACCTTAATTTACGGGCCTCTTTTATGGTGGGGATAATTTTTATAACAAATTAGGCGTAGGTATGTCCTTTGCTAAAAATAATATCTTAAATTATGTACATAGGTAAATGTAAAGAGTACAAATTTTATAACAAATCAAGGGAAGGTATAAAAGTTCTCTGTTAAAAATAAAATCTTTAAATAGTTGGAGGCGTGTGTTAAATGTTAAACGGTCAGTCCTTTAAGTTATTACTCGCCCGCGGCTTCGCCCACTTTGTCTAAAACATAATAAATTATATACTAAAACCTCTATCTATTAAAAAAAACCGAATCAATATCCGTTGCGTAGTTTTAAAGATTTAGGCATACATAGGGACAGAGAAAGCGACTTTGTTTTATACTATGTAGTGATGATAATTATCATTTATTTATCTATTGATTTGATTTCTATTTGATTCGATTCTATAGGTATTGGAAGATAATCTTTGGGCTATATGTTCTTATACAGTCATTTTCGTTAACGATGATAAGTAAAATGAATACATAAATATTCAATTTACAATGTACAATGTTTTCTGGACCTCTATGACTACGTAAAGCTTTCCAAATATTTACTAAGAAGGAAGCAATTACGGACCATATTAGAAACCTACAAAAGTAGCATTGCGTAAAAACTATGTAAAAAAGCGTCACCACATCAAATACACCAGACCAACAAAGGCAAAAGGCTAAAAATCTATACGAGTGACGCAGCGAGGAGCAATTAACTCAGCCCTCATTATATTAATGAGAGCAACGTGCCGTCCAGAGGCTGTACAATCGATAAATATGTTTTACATAACGTTGGTTAGGTTATTTTGAAACTAAATTAGTTAATAGATACGAAACAGCAAAGAAAAAATAAGTTTAGCATATTTATGGAAGTATCTTATATATAAAATTCTCGTGTCACAATGTTAGTCTGCATACTCCTCCGAAACGGGTAGACCGATTCTCATGAAATTTTCTGTGCATATCGGGTAAGTCTGAGAATCGGCCAACATCTATTTTTCATATGTACCACGGGCGAAGCCGGGGCGGACCGCTAGTATCTATTTACTAATATTATAAAGCTGAAGAGTTTGTTTGTTTGTTTGAACGCGCTAATCTCAAGAATTACTGGCCCGATTTGAAAAATTATTTCAGTGTTAGGTAGCTCATTTATCGAGGAAGGCTATAGGCTATATAATATCATCCCGCTAAGACTAATAGAACGCGGGTGAAACCGCGGGGCGCAGCTAATACTTAATAGATACGAAGCAGCAAAGAAAAAATAAGTAAACTTATTACTAGCGTATTTATGTATCCTATTTATGTAATACATGAATTATATTTATGACTTTATTTTTATCGATTTATCAAGAAAAGCAGCTGATGGAAAATAGCTGTCGTGATCGAATATTTTCTACTCTCAAAATTCTTCAAACTTTTTTTTCTTGGGCGAGTAAAGTAACATTATTCAACTATGTTTTCTTGTGTTTAAAAATAAACATTCAAGGAGCGTTCCCTGAGGGTAGATTGAAGTTAATTGTTCGCATTTAAATGTTTTAGACAGGTGTACTTAGAAGAATTTTATTCCGTCTCGACTCTAGCTCTGGGTCGTTGGGATTAAGTGTTTTTTATATTGCTTAGTTTTTTTATTGGTATGGTTCTTGTCTCCTTGGTACAGTGGTTGACGCTTCAGCGTAGAACGGAGGGGTCCTGGGTTCGATTCCCAATGGGGACTAAGAAAAAAAATGTCTCGGTCTGGCAGGACACAGAAGGCTGATCACCTACTTGTCCCTTAAGAAAATCAGTGAAACAGATGTATGCATAATGCATCTGCCCCATACCCCACTAGGGGATACGGGACTTCACTTTTATGGTTCTTGGTTCGATATAAGTTCTTTCTTACAGTTTTCTACTAGTCCTTAATAAAGGTTTGATTCTGTAAAACTATTTTCTTAGAAATTATTTCCATAAAGCTCAAAGTCTGGGTTATGCTCAATTCGGTTAAGTTATTTTTTATAACAATTATCGTATAGTTTCGTAAATATAATAAAACAGACCTTTCGACTTCAATCATTTTACTATCAAAGTAAAATTCATGCAATTCATCGATTATTATCTATCTGCCTGCGTAATTTCATCCGAATCCCTCTATCCATTTAGGTGTATTTATCATACAATCATTCTACAATACCGCGAAACTATTCCCAACTAACAGACAACATTATAACATTCCAAACAGACACATTTACATGTATATTAAAACAAACATACAGTTCCAAACACATTCATAATATTAAAGAGAAATTGTCGCAAGTACGAACAAGACACTTAAGTTTTTGCGAGCAAAACCGCGGCACGTAACAAATGTCTTCTCTGTCTATTCATTCCCATCTGAATACGGTTTTTTGTTCGCTTTTAATGGTTTGTACTGAGTTATAAGCGGTAGCGGGTGCTTAAGCGGAGCGGTGTGGCAAAAAAATGTGTGACATGTGTCATCTACGTTCTACGCTTAGCTTGTGTTAAAAATGGCCTAATTCTTCATAGTAGGATGATGCTTTCATCATCATCAAGAAAAACTAGTAAGTTTAAAATATGCATAGTATTTTAACCATACATACGTGCTCAAAATGGATCATGTACAATGAATTTAACAATATTAAAAGGTACCCATTGTACCCTGGTTGCGAATGTTCTTATCCAGTTTCAAATGCTTAATATAACTCCCACGTGCAAAAATGCAAAATATCAGAAAGTGGTTAATAATTTACTAATTAAAATCTTATCTTAGTAGATAGTACATTAATGATGAAGCACGATTCAAAATTAAATTTGAACATAATTTATGCTTTAGAAGCAAGTTTAAATTTATCTTAATTATTAATGTTAAACTGTTATTGTAGACATATAGAGCGACAAAATCGACATTCAACTCAAACTCAAACATTATTTATTTAATTAGACTTCTTTTAGAAGCACTTTCGAATCGCCAATATATATTTTTAACAATTACCCCCGATTCGGAAAGTAGTATATATGCAAAAGAACCGGCAAGAAACTCCATAGTAGCTCTTTTAAACTGAACTTAAATAAAGAAAAAAGCAATGTTTCCCCTTTTCCCTCACTTTCCCTTTTCCGCGCTTTTCCTGTCCCTTATTCCACAAAACAGCAGATGATTAATGACACATAGATAACAAGTTAGCAGTATGCTGTAAAGAGATCGCAGATAGCGGCCATCTTGGAAGCCTTTCATTGATGAGGCTTTTAATTCGTGATTATGTTTGGTGAAAACAATGATTTTGATTTTTTATTTGTTTATAGTCTATTTAATATTTGTATATTTTTTGCTTTTAAATGCGATTTATTTTTCAAACGACACAAAAATTGTCACATCTTCCTATTATTCCTATTTTAAGATGAAATACCTTCCTAATGAGTGAAAATTCAATTCATATTTTTCAAATAAGAAAATTGTTGTCGGTATGCTAATAAATTAATACAAAAAATTCACAAAATTATGCGAATTTCTTAAAATTCGAGTTATCAGGTTAAAATTGGTACTTCTAAACCTAATAACCTAGTCACTTATTGTTAATCTATTTAAGAGTAATATGCTAGTACATACATAAAAACAATTGTAAAACATAATCACAAAATTATTGTTTCAAAATACATATTAAAACTAGCGGTCCGCCCCGGCTTCGCCCGTGGTACATATGAAAAATAGATGTTGGCCAATTCTCAGACTTACCCGATATGCACAGAAAATTTCATGAGAATCGGTCCACCCGTTTCGGAGGAGTATGCAGACTAACATTGTGACACGAGAATTTTATATATAAGATATTCAGTATTGAACTTTGTTTTAAGGTATCGATTAACAGTGAATAATCAACTAAAATTATTTCTTATTTACAAAGCTTGTAATTAGCGGGAATTATATAGGCTTTTAGTTCGGCCGAGGTTTTAATGTTTAAATGCTTTTGAAGTTTATTTTTAAACAACAACCAAAAGGGTATTAACTGTATATTAATAAGTTTACAAATTGTGTAATTTAAGTAAATATTATAGACTAGCTTTCCGCCCCCAGCTTCGCCCGCGCAGTCAAAGAAAAACCCGCATAGTTCCCGTGGGATTTCCGGGATAAAACCTATCCTATGTCTCGGGGTAAAAAGTAGCCTATGTCCTTTCTCGGGTATCAAAATATCTCCATACCAAATTTCATGCAAATTGGTTCAGTAGTTTAGGCGTGATTGAGTAACAGACAGACAGACAGAGTTACTTTCGCATTTATAATATTATTATATTAGTATGGATATATACGTATGTTTCTCTACGTTTTTAAAGGAGTGGGAATCGTGACGATACTTTATTTTGTCACACATGGTAAGTTAATGTGCAAGTTTCATCAAAATCTGTTCATTTATTACGAAGTTCCTATAGACTGAAATATTGGATGATTTATTTTATTTATTTGGAGATTTTGCTTTGTTGAATAATCTAATTCTCAGTTCAATGTTAATTCTCTCAAAAGATCAAGTTAAAACTTTCATTTTGATCTATAGATTACATAAAAATTCTTTTAAAGCCATGAATGTCACATATAGTTACCAAAACTAAAGTCGTCCATTCACTCCAAATTCCAATACTTCAAGCTATATCCACACAGAATATCTACGAATTCGGAAAAAAATTTTTTCGTGATTGAATATTTTTTTTCTCAAAAAACAACCTTTTACTGGAATGGTCCTTCAATAGCGAATGTTCAGAGGCGTCATGTGCAAGGAATTTTGTAAAGTTTTTTCGTTATCGGTATTTCGGTATCGGTATTGGGTATTTCAGTGTTCAAATTATATCCAATGCTGTAATGTGAAATTTACAATATAAAAACTAAAGTTTCAAGAATATAAATAGTTGTTTGAAATAAACGAGATACTATTAAAAATAAAATGTTTTCATTTGCTCTTGTTACATCGATTTGTTACTATATAAACGAAATGTATTATTTTGATGCATAAATTTATTCAAAACGGTTTAAAACAATCATCTAACGCCCATAACACAAACGCACACAGAGACAAACACATTAAATAAAAGCGCACACTTTCTTACTAAAATATTATATAGAACTCGTTCTTAAAATATAATAAGATAAAACTCCCTAAAGCTTAACAAAAATCACGGTCAAGTTAACTTAAAATTAATGTTAACCCGTTCACTTAATCTAAGTTAAAGAACATAACTTGGGGGTATTATGAAGCTCGTATTTCAACACCCGAATATAAAGGTGGTTGTACACCAGGCAGCTCATGAATATGCATCGTTACATGCTATTACAAGCTCAATGTAGTAGAACTTTATATCGCGGATTTATCTTTAAATTATTTTATAATGTTGGTTTGAATATTTAGATTATACTCGAACTTTTTTATGTCTCTCAGATGCGTCTATTTAATGAGAAGATTTCCCAGTGAAAAGAATGCCATTAGTAGGTATATAACTTTATTGTCTGTGTTAATTTTGTGTGTGCAATAAAGAATTATTGATCTATCTACCTAGCATTCATGCTTCGACATTCATGCATCTCATATACATTATCCATACTCGACACGGCTCTAGCATGCATTAACACTATACTAGCCAATGACATTTTAAGTAAAAAGGTCCTATTTTCGCAAGTGGCATATCGCAATATTCCTATTCATCCATTGAATATTTTTCGCTTTCTTGGGGAGCGTTAATAACCTAATTAATGATATATAACATCTACGTTTTGACTTATTACCTAATATCATAGATCCCAGCACACTTGATACATATCGCACCATGCATGCACACTTAGCATGCCCTGTCTAATGTACGTACACCCTAATCCTCACAGTTTCCAAGCACGCGTTCCAGTGATGCCGCATCGTTAAGAGACAGTCAGTTTCGTAGCTATAGTACGACATAAAAGAGATGAAATTAATTATTTTGGAACTAATTCATTTTTCATTACCTGGCAACCCTGAATTGGCAATGTAGCTGTCAAGTTGAATAAAAATTTGTTGTTTTTTTCGTGAAGTGGAGAATTATTGAGATAAAATTGTTATTTAGAACAAGAAATTTAAATAAAAAAGGAGACATCATGAAAAAGGTTAAACGTAGCGGTGTCCGTGATGTGGTGTATAAAGTTTTTATTCGGTGTTTGTCCGAATTTCAAGCTGGAAATTTATTGACTGATTTGGAAAACGTTTACAAACGTACAGCAGAATATACCGGTTAGATTCCATTGATTTTTGCTCAGTACTACGTAAAATAGAATATTCCATTAGTAACGAGTGTTTAATGTATGTATGTATGGCGATTATTACGTTTTCGCAAATTAATTTGAGGTTATTTGTATGTAAACAAAAACTAGTTTTTATAGTGCGACCAGCACAATTTGAGTCAAGAAGTTATATCCAATCCAACCAGCCTCAAATAAAGTACCTAGTTTAGATTTTACTACATAGTATAGTGATAACTGTTTTCATACAGCTATCTTTCTATTAATCAATCAAACCATAAGAAAAAAAATCATATTTACTGTATCATATTTACAGATACTGAAGATGCCCCGTACCCTCTTGCCAGTACTTCGAAACAGAGTGATGATCAGTCCTTTGAAGGAGTAGAATATTTAGATTTTGATGAATTATATTAATGTACAAAATTTATCTACAAAAAAATAAAAATATGTGGTTTTCAAATCGCCTTGTTTTTTTCTACCCGACGGACCCAGAAAGAGGGTAATGTGTTTGAGCTGCATGTATGCTTGTTTGTTTGTATGTTTGATTCTATGTGCGCCTCTGCAGTCTAAACACTTGACCGATTTTTATAAAATAACTAATTCCAAATACATTTAAGTAAAATTTGACCTAGGTAGGTCAATTAAAATACTAATGTATTTTTGTCTTAAATTACACTATTGCTACACTGAAACAATTATAACGGTTTAAATCGCGGTATTTATTTTAGATTATATTATATACATTTTTGGATTTTTATTCTATAGTATCAAGATCGTTTGCGTCGCAGTATCAGTGTTGCTATATGAGCGACGGTGGCGCCCTCATTTATTTTCATCTCTTTTGTGTCGCACTGTATGTATTATAATATGAATATACATACATACATGCTCTGCATATTTTTGTTTTGTTTTATTAAGTATGTTAATTTTAGAGATGCTTCTTGAACTGAATTTATCAGGAATGAGATAATAATCAGAAACATAACCTATATCATTCGAAAAGTAAAACCTTAATCAAATCGACATAGTAGTTTTTAAATGAAATAGTAAAATTTTATATTTGCTTAGATTGCTTACTTCTTACTTCGGCTTTACTCGGACTAAATGTTATATGCTTTTCCAGAGGAAAATATATCTCTATACCAAATTTTATTTATATTCGATGACATATTATTACGTAAATGAGTAACAAATATTCATACGCACGAATTTTCGAAGAAACGATATTTATTTAGATTAGAAGCAATTATAATAACTACATCAATACAACGAAAATAATCTATAATAGTAATATTTTTCATGAAATCTATACCTTACTATCTTCTACGCAACGGATGACAAAAACTATGTTATTTCATATATTAATACAATGTCATTAAGGTTCATTTTTCGGTAACCACGTTAAAGTAATTCAAAGGATGACTATAATGCTATCTCACATTTTTCAAAGCGAAAGAGCGAGACAGCGAGAGCATTAATTCGCTAGATAACGTCAAGTGTGCATTGAAAAATCGACTCTAAGACTTTCAAGGGATTCGGGATTATTTTCCTGTGAAATTGTTAGGCTTAGTTCATAGTTTATATTTAATCGTATTAAATGGGATAGAGTTTGTTTAATAACTGTTTTGTTTTGATATTATTACGTTTTAATTAAATAGTTTGAAGTTTCGTGAAAAGGTATTTGGTTATTTTGATAAGGTTTCTATATATAGAGATGGGAATTTTCATTATTTGTTAGCTGGCGACATATTGTAGTATTATTTAGTAAAATAAGAATTTATTTTTATATACAGGTCTATAGTATCTAATTTTTAATCAACATTCCAGTAAAAGACGGAAGGTTCTAGTCTAACGTCATGTATATTTTTATATATCAGAAAGACGAACGAAATATATGCAGAAATTGTGTTTATTTGCTTTTATTTTAACTGAAGTTAAAATTTTGCATTTTAAATACTACGGTTTGTGCCGAGCACACATGTCAGAAGTGAAACTTCTTTGGCAATTAAAGATACCAAAATCGCCTTACTCCATGACGTGACGGCATTGCCATGACGCGACCTTGAAATTTTACTCAAGAAGTTTCACTTAGGTAAATATCTTAGAAATACTCACATAAAACGTTAATAGTATGTGTAGCGACGACATTCTCAGTAAGTTGAGCGTTGATCCCGTGGCACACGACTACTATGGATCGCCGGTTCGGTTCCACTACCACTGTGATGTTAGATGTTGTTATCCAACCTCCTGTATAAAGAAAGAAGTTACAGTTACAGTTAGTTATTAAACACCCTGTATAATATACTAGCGGTCCGCCCCGGCTTCGCCCGTGGTACATAATATTTACGTTTTCTCTACATAAAAACCATCCTCGTACTTCAAGGAACATAATAAAAAAAGAATTATCGAAATCGGTTCAGCCGTTCTCGAGTTATGCGCTTACCAACACATTTTGCGATTCATTTTTATATATAAAGATATATAAAATGCAATTAAATAGTACCTACTATGTTTACGGAAAGCTACGTTATAAAAATACACACTGTATATAGTGACAAGTTGCTAAAACATCCCGCATAAGAATGTCTATAATTAATTAATTAGTAACAATCTTTATAGGTACATAAACATACAAATAAAAACATATAAAGAAGTAATTATGTAATTACTGAAAATTCAAATATGTCGACTGTCATAAATCAAGATATTTCTTCTAGGTATTGAAAAAAAATGCATCTCCTTATCTCCATCACTACACTGTACACAAATAAAATATAATAACATATCTTACTTGTATCACACACATTGTTATTTATGTGTACTATCTCCAATTTATCATTTATCTTCTCCTATGATTTATAAGTCGTACAAAAACATCGGTTTTTCGAACGAGTAAATGCAAAACAATATTTTCGTAAACAATAATGCTATATATCCTTTCATATTCGTGGAAGAAATAAAACTTACAAACAGGACAATTGAATAAGCTATAATAAACGAAAATAATTAAAATATGAGGGAAAAGCATTGAGATATACATATGGAGACGACACCGCCTACATCACTTATGTTCCGCTCACCATAAGCCATATGGCTTAACTGCACGCTCATTTTTTATTTGTTTTAAAGTGAAACGCATCAAATATGCCTTCGTGTGTGTTACGATATTGCACAAATAATACAA
The DNA here is from genome assembly GCF_061535395.1 of Colias eurytheme. Classification (NCBI taxonomy): domain Eukaryota; kingdom Metazoa; phylum Arthropoda; class Insecta; order Lepidoptera; family Pieridae; genus Colias; species Colias eurytheme. The sequence goes on from NC_143006.1 coordinate 6,211,726, forward strand.
ATAATACGGAAAAGTGCAAAGGAATAACTTGAATAACTCTCTATATTGAAAAAAACTGCATTGAAATCTGTTGCATATTTTTAAATATTTAAGCATAGGAAAGAGAAAGCAACTTTGTTTTATTATAGTGAAGTAGAATGTGAATGCTAAAAATAAAACGAAACATCGAATTCTTTACGTAGTTCTTACCTTCATGGGATATAACAGTCCGATTGCTAGCCTCTCTATGATGCTTCCCGGAGACCAGCCACTTGACTTCCGCAGCCGGGTTCGAAGGTGCCGTGCTGCAGGTGAGCGGCACCGGGTCTCCAACACGGGCTTCTGATGGTCCAGATATAGTGACGTGCGCGGGGGCGACTAGAAAGGGAAAACATACATTTATTAATTAATTTTAATGGAATGCGATTTATCTATACTAATACTAGCGGTCCGCCCCGGCTTCACCCGTGGTACATATGAAAAATAGATGTTGGCCGATTCTCAGACTTACCCGATATGCACAGAAAATTTCATGAGAATCGGTCCACCCGTTTCGGAGGAGTATGCAGACTAACATTGTGACACGAGAATTTTATATATAAGATTTATTGTTATTTATTTAAAACATATCTAATCAAAGTTACTAAACTGCAAGGGTAAAGGTATATCCACGCATATTTTTCAACACGGAAACTATCAAACTTGCTCAATTTATCTTGCTTAAAGTTTGCACAAAATTTCAAACTAGTTTCGCTATTAGTTACACTATTCGTTACTGTTGTTCAATTAACGTTTATTTCTTCGTTAATTTTGTAGGTAAAATACTAGGTAAAACCTGCGGATTTGTTTCTATTTAATCTATACTAATATTATAAAGCTGAAGAGTTTGTTTGTTTGTTTGAACGCACTAATCTCAGGAACTACTGGTCCGATTTGAAAAATTATTTCGGTGTTAGATAGCCCATTTATCGGGGAAGGCTATAAGCTATATATCATCACGCTAAGACCAACACGAGCGGAGCAATGCGGGTGAAACCGCGCGGCGCAGCTAGTAATATATATAAATCAATCGCAAAATGTGTTGGTAAGCGCACAATTCGAGAACGGCTGCACCGATTTCGTTAATTCTTTTCTGATATTATTCCTTGAAGAACGAGGATGGTTCTTATGGAGAGAAAACGTTAACATGTACCACGGGCGAAACCGAGGTGGACCGCTAGTTAATAATATAAATAGTAAATACATACCTATTAATAATACAAATACCTACTGTGTTTATTATAAAATCAAAAATTTTCACAATGTGGTCCATTGCTAATACAACGATATAATTTATCTTAAACATCAAATTGAAAAAACTGTTAAATGTTATTTTATTAAAATTCTTTAAATCATCAATAAATATGAAAATATATTATTAATAGATATTATAATATTTACTCAAGAACCACTTACAGAATAAAAAATAGTTTATTCTATATTCCCTACAAATCCGTTCCCGAGAAATGAAAACGCAAACATAACAGTATTACGAACTGTTACCTCGAATTCAAAGTTAAATTGTCAAACGTCTCAAAGAAAAAGTAACCTAATTATGTTTAGAGTAAAGGATAAAATCCTTTGATGCTTTGGTCGGTAGAGTGAAACGTTTTTTTTTCTAACTTTATAGTTTATATACCCAACGGGCGTGTTAATAAACAATAAGATTGTATGGTGTAAGTATATTCTAAATAATATAAAAATGAATAAAAGAGAGCGTGTGTAACGAGCAGACGTGTCAGAAGTGAAACTTCTTTGGCAATATACAAATTTGAATATGTAGGTACTGCGATTCTACACAGCTTTCTAATTGATTTAAGTAGTTCAGCAAGTCAACGACTATTAATTAAGTGAGGGTAGTTGGGTCAAACGTCGTATAAACATCGTACGAGCCCCTAGGCACGATTCGTACGAATGCGCCACGAGTCAAAGGAAAGCGGCTTTTTATAGTATTCGACACGACAGCTAAGCAGGGGCCTTAGACAAAGTAACAATTAAAAAACGATAACGAAGTTAGAAAAGGCAAAAATGTATGGGATTGACAAACGCCGCGTTAGATCACGTGGTCTATCTAATGTCAATCCCATACATTTTTCCTTTTCTAACTTCGTTATCGTTTTTTAATTGTTACTTTGTCTAAGGCCACATGTTACATGAAATAATGACAACTACATTGACAACTATTCATCCACAAAAATATTAAATCAAAAGTTACGTCTAACAAAAGTTAGAAATAATCGCTTATCTCTTGAATTTGGACCAAACATCCCAAATACAACATTTGACTACACTTCTCTGTGATTGAGTTATTCAGTCAAAGGATTGCTTAATGTATGGGATTTCGAGTGTAATTTTAAGTTAAATAAACTATGTTTTCTAGTAATTAAGTTTGTATCAAACGTTTGTAAATACGGGTAAGTTTTATTAAGGGCCGATTTTTCAATGCTTGGTTAAAACTTATCCGTCCAATAAAGTATTACACGATAATATTAAAATGTCACGTAAACTGTCAAATACGGGCAATTAGAATACGTTTTTAAAATGGTAGTTTAATACATTATTCGACGAATAAGTTTGATCCAAGGATTGAAAAATCGGCCCTTATTTGAGTTATTTTTTATCGCAGTTATGTTTATATCAAAAAATTTTAAATATAGGTACATCTACTGTGTGAGAAAGTCAGTATAATATTATTCTTTTAAAATATCAAACCATACGAATCCCCTTTGCAAACTAAACTACGTTATTTTCCAAAGTTTCCATGTATGTATTTAAATGTATGAAAATTCATCCCAACAGTAATAAAAAGGTAGATAAAAACAGTTACAAAATATAGTATATTTATTTAAATTAGTACTTATATTATATTATATATTACTGATTATATATGAAAATGATTCAGTTTCGACAATTTTTAAATTATCTCTAATATATATAAATCTCGTGTCACAATGTTTGTCCTCAATGGACTCCTAAACCACTTAACCGATTACAATAAAATTCGCACACCATGTGCAGTTCGATCCAACTTGAGAGATAGGATAGTTTAAACATGTAGGTACCACGGGCGAAGCCGGGGCGGACCGCTAGTGTTTTTATAAATTTATCAAGGTACCTTAATACTTACATAGTACAGTCAAGTCGATTTCAGCTTTCAAAGTGTTGCTTATCATGATGTTCTTGGCTTCACATGTGTATCTCGCCTTATTATCAGACGCGTCAGCCTTAAACGATAAAGCATTCTCCGACATGCGACCACTGGTTCTGTAAAAAAAGAAAAAATATATTTACTTAATTTATGAACAATATTTGTATAGGAGATTGGAAAAAATTAACAGTTGTTCTATGGAATTAAATTGATTTATTATATAAATCTCATTATTAACTCGTTATAATTTTAGGAAACTTGTTAAAGTGACACTTCTATAAAATAAAAACGAATCGTCAAATGTTGCTCGTAAAACTCGAGAACGGCTCGACCAATTTGGCTAAGTTTTTAACGTTATGTTACTTATGGAGGGAAAACACGAAAAAAGTACATTATAAAAGTAATACCTATATTAACAGAAGTTGTATCTAAGTATATTATTTCTTATTCCTAATTTAAGAAATAGAGGATTATTATCAGACTACAATAATGGAATGTAATCTATTAAGATCCTGTGTGACAGAGACACATAATATCTCTATCCCTCTCAAACTCAATTACTTCCGGGTTAGCCAGGTTAACTAAAGTTTATAATTTGCCAACAAATAGTTGGTTTCAAATAGCAAACTATGTCAATATAAATTATATTCAAAACTTTGTTCGACTTAAACTAAGGCCTTAGACCTCTTGAATTTGCTATAGAGTTATATAAGCATAGACAGGACCCGGAATTTTTATGTATTTTTAAAGTGTTTTAATAATTGTATAAGCCAGTATAATGAAACAGTAGCTTATTAAATAAACTGATGCGTAACTTGGAAAACTTAATTAAAATCTGTTTAGTAAATATTTCGTATACTTCAAACGCGTTCTCTAATCATGAAATTCCCGTGTAGGCAAATATTTTGGTATTCTTTAATTACGAGACAAAAAATATAAATACAAACATTTTAAATATTTCAATACGTAACAAAAGTTACATTCCAAATTAAATATTCGCGTTTAAAATCCATTAACATATTTTATTTCACAATGCAAAAGGTGATTAGAAAAAAACAGTGAACTAGGTACATATTTTATTTATCCCATACAGCACATCACTAGACTTCCCCTTACCCATAAAATATTCAACTCTAACATTTAATTAAATCCCGCGTTAATTGTCACTGAATCCCATCACAGGATAAATTTCTCGGAAAGCCTTTAGCAGAACCTAAGGTATCGACTTCCTTGAAATACTAAATCTATTACGTTCCAGTTTCTGGGAATTATTACAGCTTATGACTAGCTACGGTCCAGGTCGATCCGGGAAAAAAAACTTATGCCATTCAGGAATAGAATAATTTCCTCTGATGAAAGTATTTTCAAAAATAAATACTATGTCTCTCTTATATAATAAAAGTTTGTTAGTTTGGTTAATCGCGTTAATCTCAGACAATGGTTCGAATTATAAAAAAAAAAATATTGGATAGTCTATTTATCGAGAAAGGCTACAACATCACGCGACCAATACGAGCTGAACCAATGAAAATGTTGCTAAATCGGAAAATGATAGTTTTTTTCAAACAATCTAATCCTTAGAAGAAATATAGAACAGAAATTGGTACATAAACGATTATACAATGTGTCCAAAAGGGTAGTGACTATATTTTAAGGTCGGATTCTATTAACAATTTTATCGATAAAAACACCCCATATTGGGGGTGCTAACCTCACCCCCTCCAAGACAGAGCTGTTTAAAAAATTTTTGGTCGAGTTTTTTACCTTTGTCTATTAAAGCATCCAAATTACGAGTTCTAGACATCCTGTATAAATATCACGAGTAAAGCCATAGCCTTAAAACTAGTATATTTTAGTAAAGCTGCACTAAATATTACAACAGTGTATAAACAAAGTTTATTAAAAAATAACCGCCACGTTAAGCTTAAGCGGCATTTAATAGTTTAAAATTTTTCATCGCTGCAGCGAAACATAAAAAGCAGTAATCTGCACTTTAGCCCACTTCATTTTCTATGTGTATTTAAATACTGAAAGTTTTAAATAAGGATTTAAGTATGTTGTGAATTCTTAATGCTGGAGGCTTCTATGCGAAGTTGTGCCTTTGTTTTGTGGTAGGAATAAAAAACTTAGGGAAACTAAAACTACGGCCTATGTAGGTCAGTGAAAAATATAATATGATATATTATATCTATTTATATGCCGTTAAAATAAACAATCCTAAAGAAAGTGTGTCTTAGCGTGATAATATCATCACGCCTATAACCTTTTTCGATAAATGGGCTATCTAACACCGAAAGAGTTTTTCAAATCGGATCAGTAGTTCCTGAGATAAGCGCGTTCAAACAAACAAACACTTCAGCTTTAAAATATTAGTATAGATTCCAATATCTAACCCTAAAACCAATTCAAGTCTATTTCAATCCCCTACCATAAATTAGTTAATCATATAAGCGGTTAAGTTACTGGCGCCATTAACTGTACTACATGACTATTGGTTAATTTGCAATGTTGGTATCGTTATTGTGATGTTGGCAGCACTGTTTGGCAAATCACTGGGTTATATACTAGCGGGAAACGCGGTTCTGTCTGATGTTAGTACTGTGATTTTATTGTAAGAGGTTAAAGATAGGTTCAGTTATAATTATCGAAGACAAAACAGTATTTAGAACTATTAATAAGCTTGTTAATAAAAATAACAAGTACCTATGTATAAAAATAGCTAAATTACATAATAATAATTGTGATAGATAAGTAAAAAAAACTGCAATCAAATGGGCTTATCTGTTCCACAGAAATTAAACTAATAACACCACACTTTTTGTAAACAAATAATATTCTTTCAAACATATTTTCTTACCTCGATGGGAATCAAACTCACATACATCCAACCATCCAATTACGTATGACCCCAGGTCAGCTAACAATGCAGAAAAACTTGCGTTTCTAAGTATAATAGAAATTCTCAAGCGAGCAAACACCGTAAAAACGATTGAATTATTAAATTGTTTATTTCCTATAAAATTATGTTAAATGTTGCTCTGTGAAATTGCTTGTACCTATTATTGTTGTAATAAATACGTGAATGTGAATGTGTAGCTTTATGTAACTACTGAATCGATTTTGATTTGAAATGTTGTGTAGAGATAGATTTGCAATGAGCATTTTTTTGTTCTACGTGATAAAATTCATCCCTTAAAATACGTACGATAAGAAATATGATTTCGTTACAAATATTAGCAATTGCTTAAATAATATATCTTGGTATATCTGCTAAAATTGCATGGGTAGTCCCATTTTGATATATAAGAAGACAAACATAATATGGCTATATAAACGATGAACATATTATTATCTTCTCTGATATATAAAAATGAATCGCAAAATGTGTTGGTAAGCGCATAACTCGAGAACGGCTGAACCGATTTCGATAATTCTTTTTTTATTATATTCCTTGAAGTATGCGGATGGTTCTTATGTAGAGAAAACGTAAACATGTACCACGGGCGAAGCCGGGGCGGACCGCTAGTATAAAATAAAAACACAAAACTATTTCTTAAAGTCTTTCACTTTATCCATTAAACATTACGTCCACAAAAATGTCCAGACACTCCGAAAACTAAGAAAGGAATCCTAAACAAATAAAGTTAAAAATTGCGAGCTAAAGAGCGGAGAGTTGTCACAATTTTAAATAAAAGATGCTTCAGAAGTGTCCTTTTATTTCGCCGCTAATAGTCGTAGAGGGTTATAAAATATGTATGGTGGCCACACTTTGGGAAACTGTGGTACACATGTTTGATAAATTTTCGGGAAATTATGTAAGTTTTATTGAATAATTGAACCTTTTTATTTCACGTTAAATGTTTATTACGATCGAATATTTCATAATTCTAAAATCGCATTGGTAAATTTTATTTATCAGAAATTGATGTTACAATATCATAAAAATAATAATTGAAATTACACATAAACTTATATGCATCGACTTATACAGATACACCACTATTTTCTCAAGTATTATATCCCTTATAATAGACTCACTTTTAAGCTATTATAAAAGTTCTTTATCCCCACCCATTATGTCACTTTAATCCAAAGTGAATCCACTTTAAAGTTATCCCCACTTTACCCAACGCATTGTCACCCTACACCGGACAGTACGTACACGATAGAAGCATTACTAGGAGAGAATTCATTTAAACCGTCTCATATAAGACCGAATAGTTACTATTTCTCTTTATATTTCTTGAGTGTAAGTTATCATCATTTGAGTGTATTTCAGTTAAAATATATAATAAGTTGTTACTTTAAATTTGTTTGTTTGCGTGCAATCGAAATTGTTGAATCCATTTTTTTCTTTTGTGAATTGAAATGTTGCTCATTTGAATCGAAGCAAAAATGATATATATAAAAATGAATCGCAAAATGTGTTGGTAAGCGCATAACTCGAGAACGGCTGAACCGATTTCGATAATGGGTTTTATGTAGAGAAAACGTAAATATGTACCACGGGCGAAGCCGGGGCGGACCGCTAGTTTGGTTATAAATGTTACTTACATTCTTGCGTAAAATATTATATTATTGTGTGTGATTTATATTCAAACTAGCTTACCGCCCGCGGCTTCGCCCACTTTGTCTAAAACCTAATAAATTATATACTAAAACCTTCCTCTTGAGGCACTCTATCTATTAAAAAATACCGCATCAAAATCCGTTGCGTAGTTTTGAAGATTTAAGCATACAAAGGGACATAGGGACAGAGAAAGCGACTTTGTTTCATACTATGTAGTGAGTAGTGATGACTTCGCCTACAATTAATAGTAATTAAGCAAGCCTTTTATACACTTTTATTTTCGACCTCACATATTAGCTTCCACATTTTTAAACTATCCTTCCTAAATAAGTAATATCCTAAAAGTCACATTACATATCTATCCCCTACAGTACCAAAACGCTTAACTACACCCGCTACCTCTCATAACTCGAGCGCCATCATTATAAATTTCCTCTTAAATTTTCCACAGCGTTATTTATTACTTAATCTGGACGCTTCGCGAATGTTTTTAGGAGTTAACTGCTGTGATATTATTCGTTGAATGATGGCCTCGTCTCCGTTTTATACTACAGGGTCTTGAGCGTATGGTGGGGATAACAGCGTAGGTAATTGTAATCTGTACTTGCATGTGTGATAGGGATATTTTATATCTTGAAATGTATGAAATGAAACGGCTTTACAGGATATAGACGGACAAAAAATAAGTTATATATATATATAGGTATATTGAGTAGTCACTTTGGTACATCTTTGGTAGTGGTTAAAGCGTTAGTGTAGAACCAAGGGGTACTGGGTTCGATTCCCGGTAGGGAAAAACAGTTTTTATTTTTTATTTTAGGTGATTGTATACTATCTAGTTTAGGTATATATTTTTATATTTGATAACAGTTTCATTGCATTTAAACACTTATTCTATCAAAACCAAAATAAAATATGTAAAAAGAGAAATATCTTTTAAAGTCCGTTCGTTTAATTCTATTACGTTTTGAAATGTAATTTTGAACATAATATTATTAATTAATTATGTCCAGTAAAATGAGCATTTACAAGAGTTTTACTTTTAAATGAATAACACTCAAAAGGTTACAAAATAAATAGGTTTGAGTTCGAGGAATAAAAAGAAAATTCAAATAAAATTCTTCTAGGAAACGTATTGAATTAATATGAACTATTCCATTTATTTTCATCCTGTAAAATATTATGTTTACTCCATTAATTAAATAATCTTATATATAAAAATGAATCGCAAAATGTGTTGGTAAGCGCATAACTCGAGAACGGCTGAACCGATTTCGATAATTCTTTTTTTATTATATTCCTTGAAGTACGAGGATGGTTCTTATGTAAAGAAAACGTAAACATGTACCACGGGAGAAGCCGGGGCGGACCGCTAGTTTATTAATATAATTCTTCAATGGTATTCAAGGTATGAAAATTTTTATATAATTGAGCTATATAACCTTTAACAAAGAAATTAGATGGAATATTTGGTCACCTAGCGCCTTACAGGTAATACGAAAAATATATTATTACGAAGTTTTTCTTCTTTTTAAACTTGTAAAACTTTTACAAGTTTTAAATGTGTTTAAAGTCTTCTAGTGTCTCATAGCATTTTTAGATGAAATATATGATGATAATTCTACGTAAATATTACATTTTAAACTTTAAATATTGAAATATTAAAAAAAAAAACACTCTTTAGGCCCACAAAAAAAATTAAAAATTAAATTCATTCACACGTGACTAAAACTAATTGGATTCATCGCTTAAAGTTCAAAGCCGGAACTAGAACCCGGGTCCTTTTGACGACTAGCTCCATTTCGTATCCTTGTACAAAGAAAATATTTCCCTTATACACGATATTGCATTACGATAGTACAAGTTATGAGCGAGGAGCGGTTTAATTTAATAATTTATTAAATTTCAAGAAGCTAATATTTCGAGGCTTGCTTGTTGAGGTACAAAATTCTAAAAATATTATAAATGTCAAATGTGTGATATATTGTTATAAATGTGAAAGTGTGTTTGCTTTTTGAAGTGAAAATTCTTTATCGGGGTTGGAAAAAAATTTAGTGTAACATTTTTTCGTTACGCGTGACATTTTTCCGTTACGCGTGACATTTTTCCGTTACGCGCCATCTTTTTCTTATCCCTACCACGCGTGATTCGACGTATTTCTGTAAAGTTGCATATATGTAGTAAATTATTTTTTGAAAAATAAGGTCATAAAGAAGTTTCAATTCTTACGTGTGTACACTAGTATACGCACACATTTTTTTTTGTTACATGTCGCCAAAGCGTAATTTTATGGTATGTTTTTGTGACTGGATATTGCAGCTAGAATGATGTAGGCTGCTTTTTACTGCGGTGAAACATCGGTTTCCCATGAGAATTTAGAATTAGACAATATAACTATCTATGTTACACATAAAGCTGTCTACAGGTGAATTTTAACAATTTGAACAATTAAAAATAACCATTAAACACCCTCCAGTAAATTAAATCGAACAGCCATACAAAATAAACATTTCAGTTATTCAAACGAAAACGAAAGTAATTCTAACGACCTAAGTGTTTAAAAATCGCTACGCTCATCGCTCCGCTATATCTCCTCACTTGTACCACAATCTCAGCTACGAAGGGATTGTCTCACATAACCTGTGATGCAAATTAAATATCATTTTATAATAGAACCCATGTTATAAAGGAAGCTTCTATTTCAAAGCGATTTGTTTTATATTTTTGTGTTTTTATATACATATTATAAAAAACTAAAGTGTATTTGTTATTGTTAAGTTGTTTTATGATTTTTACAAGAAACGACATAGGTATAGTTGTTCGAAATATTGATAAGTAATACTTACATGTGTAGATACCATTCATTTTTATGTCTAATGTGTTATTTAGTAGATAAAACACATCATTGCCAAGTTTCACTAAACTTTATTCAGTAGTTTTAGAGCGATACAAACAAACATTCATCCACTTTTCCATTTATAGGTATTTTATGCATAGTATTCGAAATAATAAATGAAATATTAAATTTATTGTACATTACTGTAGTAAAATTAGATTCTAAAATGCAGTTCCAATGAATAGAAAATCTATATTCACTAGCGATTCGACAGTCTTCAAGGCAGTCCCATACGTTAATAAAAAGATTTTTATATCGCACAAAGACGCGAGACAAAATGATTAACGAGTTACCCGGATTGCCGGGGTCAGAGTTCGATCCCGGGTTAAGCCGGATAAGTAGACGTTACTGATAAGATGGGTTTTTGTGTTTTATGTATATGTAATGGATGGTCCGGTTTTGATGTTGGTTTGTAGTAGATGAGAGGTTTGTATTTTTATACAGGTAAACAACAGGTTGATAGGTAGTAGGTAAAATGTTTAAATTAAAAAATGTGTTTTTTATTTATAGTTAAAAACATTGCATTTTAAACACTTTATAAAGAACGTGATTTAAATACATTTTAATGACTTTTGTATTAATAATAGAAAATAATGTTTACAAATTATTACTCACAATATAACATACATTTTAAAATTTAACGTGTCTTAAAACAAAGTCATATCTAACGTATTTTACACGAAATTTTTAAACTTTCAACTCAACCTTTTTCTAAATTTCTGTAAACATCACCATAAACCACATTATTTCTAAAGAATTCTATACATTAAATATTAATATATTTAATTTCCCATACGGCGGAAGCTCGTAAAAATGTCGTCGGTCCATTGTCGAGCCAGCGTTATGTCGATATCGATAATCGATAAGCCATTCCGGCGCGCATCACTAGTGATGTATTCAAGCTGAGACCGTTTTATAAAATTGTATCGATGTATTTTATATTTCTATGACGTAAGGGTCTTTGTGAATTGCAATTTCAATTTATTTATGGGGGAGGGTAGTTGTGAAATTTAGGAAGGTTCGATTTTGTTTGAATAAATTTGCAAGGGACTAGAAGGTTATGCAGCTGTTTTTTATTTAAACCTATTTATCCTTATAGACTTTGATTGTAATTTTTTACATAGAGAAGTCCTATTATACCGACATTTTGTGCCAAAAACATGGTACTATATGAATTATGTATTTATTTATTTATATTATGTATTCATTTAAACAATCTCACATATGAAATACACACAATAATTTATTTTCATATTGAAACCAACAAAAAAAAGAGCGTGTGTCAGAAGTGAAACTTCTTTGGCAAGATTCAAAGATAATAACATCGTCGCCTTATTCCATGACGTGACGGTATTGCCATGACGCGACCTTGAAATTTTACTCTCAACAGGTCTAGATAAAGAAGCTTTACTTCAATAATAATAATAGCCAAAAGTATCTCTGTTTTTTTATATATATATATAAATGTAATCTTTGTTTTGTTCCGAACATGGGAAGGAACTGTCTTCCTTAACACAGGATTTTCTTAGCTAGGAAGCAGAGCCACACTGTAAAATGTACTGTATTAATTTTTGGATTCAATAAAGATATTTTTTAAGCATTGGAATATTGCATAGCTTCTATCGCTGGCCTTGAGCGCTGGGACCGAATCCAGAAATTCCGTAACGAAAAAACCTCACGCTCCCCACTCCGACGGGCACGGAGGTGTGGCTTGAAGGCATAGCATGCAATAGCTTTACCGCGGCAGTCCCCGAGTGACACACGTTTTTTTATTTTATCTATGAAACGCCCTTTTCCCTCCAGTCACACACATCTCACCACCACACTACTCACTTGACCATATTCAGCGCGCACATAACTCGCAGAAACGGGAATTCCAAAGAGAATGTTCTAGCGTGTTCTGAATACCTCCGCTAAGTACGATTAAATCTAAATTACTCCCTCGGGTTGTTTGTTTGCTGGGCTTTTTGTATGTATGTACGTGCAGACTAAATAGCTCGACGTTGAGTTTTATGTGAATTTTTGTAAGTTGATTTTTATTTTGCAAGAAGGATAATCTCTACGTAAATTTTATATTTAATACAAGTAAGCAAATTAAATTATGTAGTCAAATTACTCAAAAACGGCTAAACAGTTTGGAATACCACTACTTATCTTCATAACTTTTACACATAAAACAATCTCAAAATCAAGCAACCAAGCATACACCAAAATTTCGCATTTTACGTAAAAAACCATTTCTATCTACAATAATATTATAAAGAGGAAAACTTTGTTTGATTGTAATGAATAGGCTCATAAACTACTGGACCGATTTTAAAAATTCTTTCACCATTCGAAAGCTACATTATCCACGAGTAACATAGGTTTTATCCCGGAAATCAAACGGGAACGGGAACTATGCGGGTTTTTCTTTGAAAACGCGGGCGAAGCCGCAGGCGGAAAGCTAGTAAAAAATAAAAAATAAACTCATATACCAAAAATTAACGACAATTCAAAACCGTCTCCAAGGTCCAATCTAATAAACTGAACGGTAAGCAAACATCCCAAAAAAACGCTGGCAATATCGAAGCAAATTTATTATGCAATAAAAGTAATTTATAAAAAGTAATAAAGTCGGGGTTTTGTATGGAAACCAATAAACGGAATATATTCGCAGAATAAAATTGGACGCGGTCATTCTAATTTCCTCCGCTTCTTACTATCTTTTTGAAAGATTGTGTATTATGGTAGCTGAAAAACATATTTGTTTTTGTTGTTTGTAAATATAACTTACTAGCTTTCCGCCCGCGGCTTCGCCCGCTTTGTCTAAAACCTAATAAATTACATACTACAACCTTCCTCTATTAAAAAAACCGGCCAAGTGCGAGTCGGGCTCGCGCACAAAGGGTTCCGCAGCAGCAAATATAATAAATTACAGTTAAATCAACCTATCTCAAAAACTATAAGAGATACTTTGATCAAACCAAAAATCGTTGAAAGAGTTAATTAGCATGCATCACCTCTATTTTTTTTAGAATTTTATACCCCGTAGTTATAAAAATAGAGGGGGGGGGACATACTTTTTACGACTTTGAGAGCTGATATCTCAAAAACCGTTCACTTTAAGAAAAATGTTTTTTAGAAAACTTTATATCATTTTAAAAGACCTTTCCATTGATACCCCACACGGGTATGTACATCGAAAAAAAAAATTTCATCCCTCAGTTACATGTATGGGGGGCCCCACCCCCAATTCTTTTTTTTACTATTTAGTGTCATATTTTTGTAGCGGTTCATACAACACATATTCCTATCAAATTTCATCACTGTAGTACTTATAGTTTCCGAGTAAATCGGCTGTGACAGACGGACAGACGGACAGACGGACAGACGGACATGACGAAACTATAAGGGTTCCGTTTTTGCCATTTTGGCTACGGAACCCTAAAAAACCGCATCAAAATCCGTTGCGTAGGTTTAAAGATTTAAGCATAAACGATATCGTACTGTAAGGTTGAGATATTTTTTATCTTCATACCTTTTACAAACCAAAACCAAATATATTTTATATAATAACTCCTTTATATAATAACTTATTTTGAATAAGCAAATTCTCAGAAATTCTCGATCTTAATAACTTCATACTCAATTAAAAACTTTTACGTAGAAAATTGGATTACTCAAACTACTATTATTGGTTCAATTTAGATCAAATATTAATTATAATTTGTCTTGAAATATTTAGGGCGTTAGGTCTAAAATTACGAACAAATTGAATATAGAAAGTATAACTTTAACCCGTGGATTCACACGCTAATTTGACACAAAGAGATACGTTGCAAAAGTTCTACGAAAAACAAAAGCATATAAATATTACTATGTTCCATAGGATGCTAGAATTTAACTCGAAACACTTTAAAGAAAGACCATTAAAATGCACCAAGCAAGAGACCTTAATTTTTTTTTAATCGCCGCGTTTTACCCGTCCGTGTACATACATGACGCCTGTTTGTCACTATCACGCGTCGAACGCGATGTATTACATTACACAAGATCTTAAAAAATAAATTTCTCATGATTTTGTTACTTAAAAGGCGTCAGAGCGCTAATCGAATCCGCGCTATGATACAAGATATTATACTGAACTGACTGAAACTAAGAACGCTTTCATTATTATTTATTTGATGAATAAATTAGAATTTATTCGCAGTAAAAATCAAACAAATAAAAATGCACAAGAAAAATAACAGTTGGTATGGTGGAAACAATATTTAGCTGAGCCTTAAAAAAACGCGGCGTTCCACCCGCCCGTGTACAATCCGACGCACGTCAGTCACTGTCACTCGTCGATCGGGATCGTATTACGTTATTATTGGATCAGATTTCTGGGGATTTTCCCGACTCGCCGAAATGTGACCGCCCTTTATGTATTGTGATTGCGAACGTCACTGGATTTATTTGTTACGTTTTTACAAGGTTTTTTGGAGTTTTACCTTTTTTTAGATAGACTTATTGTTGTTGGAAACTAATGATGATTTGGAAGGATGTTTTATGAAATTTTAATGAAGATAAACTTAGAATAGAACAGGATAGCAGTGAATATGTAACTAATGTTTCTGATAAATAAATACCACAATTTTGATATAATATAAATCATATCTTCGCATATGATCACTGTCGTTTTCACATAGAATATTATATTTTCTGTACTTCATTGCAGGGTTATTTATGAACAAACAAACAAACCAATTTTCATTTATAACACGTGTACCTAACACACCATAAAATATAAATGATAACTCAGACAAATATATTCATACAGGGAAATCAATACAGGTGAAGAAAACAATAAAACGTTATTGTTACTTTCCTCTAGTGTTGTGCGATCGATTATCGATAAAATCGATTGTCAAGATTGAAAAGGGGTGAAAATTGTCGATTATTTGAACTCCATTGTAATGATATAAGTTCAACGAGTTCAAGTCCCTTTTAATTGGGGCCTAGCTTGTACTTAGTGCTTTATTTAGTTAATTAGACTTTAATGGCAGTTTCAAGAACTAAATAAGAGTAGGTAGGTCTAAATGGTTTCCGTTCGTAATCGTCGTAATGATTTTTCTATTTTATTCAAGTAAATACCCGTTTCTGTAATGTCGTAGTTAATTTATTTCCTGTGATAATGTTAACAAAAGATATGCAATTGTCGTATAAATCAAGTTCTGGCGCCGTTTAGGAGATCTTAATATAATTTGTTAAGGGATGTCGTTATTTTTATCGATAAAGTTTTATTTTATATAAAAGTAATATTTCGTGTAACGTTTACGTTACCTATAACGTTGGTGGAACAGAATTTTAATAAAAATATAGATACTGCTTAGAGCATAAAGATACTTTTCTCAAAAATATTCATACAACATATTTTCCTAGAAACTCAATTTGGATAGATTATTATTAATTTTTCACGAAAACTTTCGTAATTCTAAGAATAACACAGCTTTAGAGAGATAATTAAATTATAGATAGTAAATAAGTACATAGATATAGTGAAGAATAAATTATGTTACAAGAAAAAAGAACGTCATCTTCAATTAAAAATATTTCAAGAGCAAATGAGAATGTAATAAGAATTATAATTGGGCACAATTAGGATCAGGTCCTTCGTGCCTTTGAAGTAATACTTTAAAAGTAAAAAAATCTTTTACGAGGGTATTTCAGCCATTAAATAATTTTTAATTATTCATAAATAATAAAATTATAGAAAAAAACTTTCTTGATAAAGGGAAAGTAACGTAATTTCGAGATTATTCTCAGAATGTAACTAAGGAGTCGTCCTACGGGACTTATAAATAAAGGTGGATAAATGCGGTGTTGTTTCTCAAAGAAATATCAAATTATTAACAGCTCGAGTGTTAGGGGAAAATTCGGGAGGTTTTACGGTTTATGGAGATGGAGTATTTATTAAAATATTTAAATGTTCAGAACAGATCGATTGTATATGAATATCAAATGGAATTTTTCCTTTTGAATCGAAGCATTGGTTGTTTCAAAGAATTCAACTGCCAGTATGCTATGATCGAAATAATGTTTGGATGTGTATAAGTCTTGCGCAATCACGCAAAAACTACTAAACTAATTTAGTAGAATTATTGTAAACAGATAGCAGATGAACACGGTTATTGAATTTGTCCGAATATAGCTATTAATTAAACTGTCCATTTCGCAATCATCTTCTTATATATAAAAATGAATCGCAAAATGTGTTGGTAAGCGCATAACTCGAGAACGGCTGAACCGATTTCGATAATTCTTTTTTTTATTATATTCCTTGAAGTACGAGGATGGTTCTTATGTAGAGAAAACGTAAACATGTACCACGGGCGAAGCCGGGGCGGACCACTAGTACTATATAAATTCGAAATTTACATAGTTTTTAACATTCAAGATAAAAATGAGCCACCCTAATTTCGCTTTCCATATTTTATCAAGACACAAAAAGTATTGTGAACAAGACTGACTGATTTGCCAGCTTAAAATATTTGCATTAAGTTACTAAACAAGTGGTTTAATGCAAATTTTATTCACGGACTTGACAGCTTATAAATTAAATTTGAAATATTTTAAGTATAAATGAGAAGGAAAAGTAATGTTTAATACTGTATTTCATGTTTAATTAATATAAAAAAATGTAAGGGTTTTTTTTATAAGCTATACAAAGCAATGAACAACAAATTGAGAGGGGTTGTGAGTGGCCTAGTTAACTAAAACTACGATCATAATCTTGATAAAATTTATTTTCTAGCTTATTTATAAATTACATAGAAATTCAATTGACATAAAGGACTAAATCATTACAAAAGAATGATACAACGAATCACAAACATTATATCATATTTGAACACATTTCATTTTTATCGACAATCCACATCGACACGCCCCATCACTAAGCAACTACATAAATCAAGGAGACATACGCCCTATCTGTTTTCAGCTTAATACGAAACGTCTGGGATAAGGGGAGGGGGTTCCCCCCGGGAGGTTTTTTACCCGTTGTAAGCAAAGTCGAAGTTTTGATAGCATATTCCGTGGATCTGTTTTTGACTTTTAATTTGAGTTTTTCGATCGCAGATTTTTGTCGTATAATTGATGGAGTAGTTTAATGTTGTTCGTTTGTTAGGCTGGTTATATACGAGCGTAAATAAGTTTTAGAGCACTTTCTGTGTAAACGAGTCATTTGTATAAAATACAGCACGCTGGGCAAGGTACATATTATGTTATATGTCGTCGAATTTTAACTACATATTTGGTTCTTTTACATGATATTATGTTGATATTTTATATATTAGATTGTAGCAGTGATTATACAGATAGATGATATACTGATAAAATAAGTCTATTTAAAGTTTGCATAATCATGTAGTTCTGAATCCTAACCTTTTTTAAGCACTACAATTTTTATCAGTAGTTTAGTTTACTTTCTTTTTATCAGTAGTTTAGTTTACTTTCTATCAATTCAAAGACAAAAATTTTGTCTTCGAAAATTAATGGCGACATTAAAAACTAGGCGAAATTTGCCTGCAGTACATAATGTTTAATTTCTGCTATTTCAATGTCCACTACATTAATAATCAAATATTTTTCAAAAACAATTTATCACTATTAATAAATAATTACTCAGAAACGAACCTCTAACCTGCTTTCATTTTTATATCTACTAAATACCTACACATTATCATTGAACAATGAATTTAAACTAACCTGTAAGCCATCCGTATCTGCTCCCCATTCTTGTACCAAATAAGCTGTGCGGGCGGATTCCCGCCCCGACTCCTGCACACCAGCTCGAGGCTCTGCCCCCTGCGGACTGTCTCGCCCTCCGCGTAGCCCTCTATGTAGGGCGCTCCTGGAGGATCTGGAAAGGTAGGGGTGGTTAGACGCGGTCGGGTAATGGATGGGTAGACCTCTCTAAGGTGTACTTAAAATATAGTATTGCAATGGAAGATTACTTCTCGAAATGATTATATGTATGTATTGCTAGCTTTCCGCCCACAGCTTCGCCTGCATGCTCAAATTTGTATACTGTGTACTGTGGTACTGTGTTGTGTATTTGTGAAATCAAAATTAAAATCAATGCAGTAATTTTTGAGATTATCGCTGACAGACAGACGCAACGGATCACTTTGTTTTAAATGTTGTGATAATAATTATATAAGGCGTAACAAATAGTTAAATAATTTTAGTGATTGTAAAGATATTAGTACCTAAAATAAATAAATAAACGCACGTCCTACTGAAATGAGATATATCAAGTAACCAGCAGTCAACGATGATCGAGCAAAAAAAAAATACCATTATTTCCATAAAAACAGACAATACCGTTAAAAATCATACAATTAAACAATAATCCTTAACATAAAAAGCGAACAAATTTCATAGTCATAAAGCCATTCAAATTATCGAAAATTCATCGAAAAATATAACAATACAAACAATGAACAAAAGATTTAACGAAAAAATACAGTCGCGTGCAAAAATGTTGAGCGACTAAAAAAAATAATATTAAAAACTCATTACAATGAGGTCTCGGAAGTTAAACAAAATCTTCCTTTTGAGAGCTTCAAAGGACAGTGTAAATAGTGAAACGGCTAAGCGTGAAACGAATTTAATGAGTTTGCGGACAGGCGCCGTATATTGCTGAGATATCACCCGGTTTAACTGTTTGCTTTCTTTTACAAGTGTTTTATAGGGGTACCTATGTTTAAATTTAGCTAGATTTTAGTCGTGACATTATAATATCAAAGTTTCTATCGTCTATAATATTTATTTTTATATCAATACTAATGCTACTTAATAATATTATTAATGCGAAAGTTTATGAGGATGTGTGTATGCATGTTTGTTACTCTTTCACGCAAATACTACTGAACCGATTACAATGAAATTTAGCACACATATAGAGGGTGTTTTGGATTAACACATAGAATAGTTTTTATCCTGGAAATATGACGGGTGCAGGAACTATTCGTCTTTTTCTTTGAAAACGCGGGCGAAGCCGCGGGTGGAAAGCTAGTCGTTTATAATATTTAGTTTTAAAGCATTCATATGCTATATACATAAACGAAACATTTTGAAATTCGGACCCGTGATCGAATTTTTTTATCCTTTAAAAGTCTAATTTTTCTGTTCTCATAAAATTCTTTACTTATTTGAAACTAACTGACTTTAACTTTGTGGTACCTGTAGGAAATGTTTATATGCTAATCCAGACTGTAATCTATCTCTGCCTAAACTTTCTTACATATGCGAGCTTTTGTTAGAGTAACATTCAGCAAATGAAAAAGAATTGCAATAGATGAAGGATTTATTAAAAGTATATCATTTAGTCTGATTGTCTATTAATAATATTAAGGATTCTGTTTATTTCAAGATAACTGTTAATCGATATTTAAGGTTTACCTTTAAGTATCTACCCTAGCTATTCGTATTTCACAGACTATAAATTATTTGAGCTAACACTTTAGAAGCTATTAATATTATATGCGGTATAATTTGTAATTCTGAAATATCATCTCGAGATATGATGAAATAGTTTTGGTAATAGCATGAAGTAGCTTTAATTGAGATGTTATTACAATACAACTAAAAATAACGTTAGATATTAGACTAACAGCAATTTTAACGCGTTTTTATCGCAATAAATTTAATAATCAATCATCTCTTGCGCGTTCGTTTTTCCCGAAAACTCGACCTATCGATTCGAAGTCCGAGGTCTTCACCATTGAGCCACTCCATTGTTTATATTAGTAATTTATTTTATCTCCATACAAAGCCATCGTAAAATCAAACTCAAGGAAACTACATAAAAACACTTGTAAATTTTTAATTTCCCAACTTAATATTGAAGTTGAGACTTTAAACTCCGTAATAATTTCCTTTCTCTCCGCCGTCAAGACGCCATTTCTCAGCGAACCCTAAAGGAGGGTTTAATTTTTAAAATTGCACGTTTAATTTAAAAGGTCGAGTCATTTTTCTCAAAAGGGAAACCTTATTTACTGCGATGTCACTAAACACTTCTCTACGCGTCTGTACAAAATGTTTTCTTTGAAATCGTGAAATACCAGAGTTCAACTTGTTTTAATTTTCTAAATGTCAAATGCTAATGAAATTTGTTTAGACGAGTGTGTGTTAATATCTAGGTTTTAACTAGGGGTTCATGTGTATATCTTTTATGACGAAAAGCAGGTTAACCTTCCATAGATACTAATACTATAAAGCTGAGTAGTCTGTTTGAAAGTATATTTCACTGTTATGCTAGGCGTCCATTAGAGACGGATCGGGGCGGGTCGCATCGCAACGGGCCGTCTCTAATGGACGCGCTGTTTGCTCCTTCGTCCACCTGTACGGGTCGCGGCGGATCGCTTAGGCGGATTTTATCTAACAGACGCTTGCCGCTCACTTCCGCCTGCCTGCGTCCACTAGACGGGTCGGCGTGTCACAATGCGTTGCGGCCCGCCCCGACCCGATCCGTCGCTAATGGACGATGTTTCATACAAAATATAGGCCGGCGTATTTTTGCGTTGCGATGCGGCCCGGCCCGATCCGCCTAGTGGACGCCAGCCATTATTAGAAAGTCCATTTATCGTGTAAGGCTATAAGCATAACGCTAAGTCCAACAGGTAAGATGTAATACGGCTTAAACCGCGACAACTAGTTACTTTAACAAAATTAGATTGTATTTAGATATAAATATTACTATAATTGTAAAGTTAAATACACATAAATATTTGTATGCCAGTTTGTTGGCGAATTGTGCGGACGTAATTATCATATATAATATCTTTCTAACCGCAATTCTGGCAAATAAATTTTTCATTTTCTTTTTCAGTTTTATTTATAAAATAAACCATTACAATGTGAAAAAACATTGAAAAATATTTTCAACATTTACAGTTACCTAGGTACAAATTCTTTTAAACAAATTAAAAATCAATTGTACGTTCCAAAAAATCGTGATTTAAACCCGTTAAATTCTAAGTTAATTTACTTCACATTTGGTGCAAAGGACGTTCCCAGTCAACTTGAATGTAAACATAATAATTTAACTGAGCGCACGAATTTCTAAAGCTGTATGTTTATGTTTGTAATTATACAGTTATTGTTCTAGAACCTTCTATCACACCGAATTAGAACAAGTGATAGTTATTAGCAGAATAATCAGTATTTCCTTATTTATTTATCAATACACACTACTTGCTGGCTCAAATTACACAATCTGCTTTAAAAAGTAATATGTTCGCAACATTTTACAACAAAAAAGTTTTGAATATAATCCTTCTAGATAACCGCCCGCGGCTTCGCCCGCGTTTTCAAAGGAAAACCTGCATAGTTCCCGTTCCCGTGGGATTTCCGGGATAAAACCTATCCTATGTGTTATTCTGATGTATAAGCTATATTGTGGTAAAGTTTCATTCAAATCCATTCAGTAGTTTTTACGTGAAAGAGTAACAAACATCCATACAAACTTTCGCCTTTATAATATTAGTAGGATTTTTATAAAATTTAACTAATCAAACAAGCTCAGCAGATTTATAAACATTTTAATGAGTTAAAAAGGAACTAAGTGCTGGTTCCAATTTAACATTCGCAAAAAATGTAAAAACATGTGACATGATAGTGGTGATGAGTATGTTAGTTACATAATAAGAACTTGTATTTCGAAAATATACAATCTTTAAAGGTAAATGTACATATCAATGAACCTTCATAGTGTTTATTGTTAGATTTTCCTTCTACCTATCTAATTATTAATTAAAAATATACAAAATAATAAATAACGTTGTACTTCTCTTTTTATTTTAATCTCATGTATATATAATCTACTAGCGTTGTTACACCGATCTTTAAAACATTTAACTATTAAAATACACTTGCAAAGTTCACTATATCGGTACTTACAAAACGGTGTGATAGGCGGTCCCGTATTAGCGTGTCTTTGTAGCGCGAGTTACGAGAATAGTCACTTATAACAACATAGCTCTTAAATTAATAAACTTTACTAATTATTTACTACCAGTTAAGACGGATTATTTCTAAAAATGTCTGAAAATATACACTAAATATAGAAGAAAAATATAAACATTTTAAGTTTGAAAAATCAGATGTTTTGCGCGAAGTGACAGTAGTACCCACCTCAACGCTTCGCTTATGAGGCGTGCAAAAGCCAAGAAACGTACTGCTCTTTCAGAGATTAGCCGTATCCCATATCGTAATAAAAAAAAATTATTAAAATATATTTGTCAGTTGGAAAAAACGATATAAATATGATAAAAAAGTCCGTCACGTCTGGCTGTCTGCTCGGTATAAAGTCAAAAACGACTGGACCTATTTTCTTTCTGTTTTCACAAATGAATAGAATGTTTCTCGAGGAAGGTGTCAAATACATTAACACTGCGGTTTAGAATTAGTTAAGTTTTAGACAACGCGGGCGAAACCGCGACGAAAAGCTAGTAAAAAATTAGACGTGTTTAAAATCCGTTAATTCTTTATTTTCTATACGTAGGGGAGCGAGGGGCTAGTTGTAACAATTTTCAAAGATACTTTTATATCTCGCGATATCTTGGCTAGCTTATCATTAACTAAACTTTGATTGAAACTTTAACTATTCTTCTATTATGTTAAATCGAAAAAATATCAAAAATCCAGATAACTATTCCGCAATTACTGTTTTATTTAAAAAAGGGAAGTGTTACAACGTACCCCGTGCTTGGGGTTAGTTGTAACATCTATTGGGGCAAGTAGTAACATCAATTAAAAACAAAAATGTGACACCTTCAATCATTTATTTTTTTCACATATCTAATTATTTTGCTTTGTTTATAACAATAACTAAGTACTTCTAAAATATGTATTTTCTCATTAAATAATTAACTGAATCATACTTTTTATATACTTAATCAACAAATTAACGATTTAAGTTTTTAACTAGTAAGCTAGTTTCCTTATATCTATAGGAAGTAATCCAAAGTATATTTCGGCACACTTAAGTTTATAATATGTATATAGACATTTTACGTTCTTCTTCTTCTGTGAATACTTGTCTAGGCTTGACATAACCTACTTTTGGACTTTCATTGCTCTTCTTCTTCTTAGTATTGCCCGCTCTGTCTTTCTTTTATACTCTCTCATTCTAAATCAAAACAAATATGGTATGTCCTGTATGGTATGTCCTGTATGGTGGAACTTACAGCAATCTGGGGGCAAGTTGTAACATGTTACTACTAACCCCGAGATTTTGTTACAACTAGCCCCTAGGTATAATTTTTAATATTTATCAAGATAACTATTAAATCAACTTAGTAATTTTAAAAACAATTACAGAACATCATTAATAGTTATATTCTATCATCAAATAAAATACATACAACTCTAATTAGTCGTAAATAGTACAGCCAACCAAAAAGTTACGAAAGTGAAATAATACGTTAACTGGCGCCAATGAAGCCCTTGCACACATCTAGCTAATCATCTGGCTAGCAGGACACTGGCTGTTATGAAGCGGTGTGGCCAGTTATAATCGTAAGATTCAGTAAAAAAAAGACGTCAATAAGGTTTACATTGCTATTGAAAAAGGTCTGTTACTACTTACCCCTGTTACAACTAGCCCCTTGCTCCCCTACTTGCGAAATTCTAAAAGTGTATAGATAAAAAAATAATACCAACAAAAAATAACTTATTTTAACATAAATCTCAACACTCACCACCCCCCAGATATTCGAAGTCTTTTTTGCGACAACCTAAACACTTTTGTGTTACAGTTCGCTTCTTTTTGCATTCCTCTCTTTGTGCTAGTGATGTGCGTAATGTCGATCGAATTGTATCGATGGTTTGGAAGGGACTACTTACATTTATATTTCCTTTTCACGTCAAAGCAGTTGAACCGATTATGATTAATTTTATTAGAAACATATCAGATAACATTTATTATTGCGTAGATTAACTCAAAACGGACGAAAGTTTAGCAAAATAGTTTACACTATTAAACTTTTAACTAAAATCTTTAAAATGACGTGCTTATTGAAAACAAATTAATACAAGAGAATGAATTAAAAAAAAACTGTAATGTCAGTACACATAATTTACCAAGCTACATATTAATTTTGCAATTTACTTCAAATACATAACACATTTAATACCTACCGAAAAAGCATGAATAATTTTCTTTACATAAAACAGCTACAATTTTTATCGACACACGCACATCACTGGGTAACCCGAGTATAGGGGAAAGAAAACATCCATGTAATTATACAGGCTGATGGAATTTAGCATCCATGACACACGCTGTATATGTTCACATAATGGCCTATTAGCTGGCGGCATTTTGAATATCTATACGTAACTGAGAAACGGAAAAATACATTTTGTTGTTTAATCTTGTAATGTTTTATTATATTAAAGAAAAAGAACGAGTTTAATTTTTAACTAATGTATCTAATATCATATTAAAAATATATTTTATTTGATAATATATTATCTGTGAAGAAACCCACAATAATTTTCATTTAAAATCAACTATAGAAGTTATATACCCCAAATATGATAAACAAACAAATTAAAAGATTTAATATTAATATTCAACTCATTATAATCATATTGATGTTGAAATAAAAACAGTCACACAAAAGAGCACACAACTACATCATTACGCGCAGAAAAGCCAAATCTAACACTAAAATGCATGCAAACCATAAATATTTATATCGAATATAGCAGGGTACATTTTGGCCTGTCCCCGCCTGTCCAAACAGTTCGGAATTGCAAAGTATATTTTGTGACGGGAGCCTCGCCTATGAATTATTAATTATCTCCCACCCCGCACCTTGTTAGCGTGTGATTTTACATTTTAAAAAGTGGAAAAGATTTGATGCTTTTGATGTTATTTTATATTGTAGTATTTGAATTGATCGTAATTTATTTTTACAAGACGATAGTGTCGAATAAACATACAATCTTAGAGCTGATAATAAAATCAACTGTTTTTTTTAAAAGAAGCGCAGAAGATTCGACTGGTTGAGTCGATTTTGATGATTCTTTTTATATTTCAAAGTGGGTACCTCCCATGTGATCAATATAAATTTTGTCAAGTTCTGCCTATTTGAAATCGGTTTAGTTTTTTGATCAAAATAATTACAATATGAAATAACGAATATTATCGATACAACCCTTCTGAATATCTACCTACCCTCATTAAAAAAATAAAAATGAAACATCAATGCCCAATTAACAGACGCATTCATTAATTCAACACATTGGATACGGCCCCAATGCTCAAGAGATGAGCAGAATAACAATTACGTAACAGGCCGAATCAACAGTCGATCGCTTATAGTAGTTCAATAATTCATAGGTCGAACGACACTAGACTGTAATGGTTTGCTCGTTATACCCACCGTGCTGCGTTTACCCAGTACTCCGGTATGGTTATTTGAAATCATTAGCTTGCAGTTTTTTCGTATTTGGTGTAGACTGACAAATTTTTTATCCAGATATTCAGTTACTTATTCTATGTAAAAGTATCATTTGCATTTACTGGTCTATCGCATATGCTTATTGCATGCATATATATTTAAATTAGTCCAGTAGATTTGAAATACTGAGTATCGAAGATGGCCTTATCTGTTTTATGATAATTGTGTTCAATTCTAGGCAAATAACATTTTTAGGTGCATTAAATTTCTATAATCGAACTATCACATTCACAAAGCATTTCTCAAATTTATCTAGCATATTCCATAGATTAACTTCTTACATCACAGTACAAATGACAAACTCCCACAAAAACGGAAAGTACCGAAATAAAAATTAACGTCCCAGACGAAATATTATCAAAACAAAACCAAAGACAATGGAGTGAATCAGTGCTCGTAAAATTTAATTGTCCAAGAAAAATATGAGTTGGACATAAGAAAATGTCACTTGGACGTAAGAAATGGCTGGTTATGAATGGCGTCACTTATTTGGGATTAGGAGTGGGATTAGATGTGGGATTCACTCATCTTGTCGTTATGATACAATTACTTGGAGGTAACAAATTGGAATGCCGCGTCTGCGTTTTATCTTGTCTAATCTATGACGTTTTTGTGGTGTGGAATATTATGATCGTACTGGGGAATTGTTTTAAAGAAGAAGACTGGTACAATACTTGTGAAAAATGTGATTCTTAATTTATAAATTGCATGTATTTTTAAATTGACTTACAATATGTTTTAAAATCCATACTAATATTATAAATGCGAAAGTAACTCTGTCTGTCTGTCTGTTACTCAATCACGCCTAAACTACTGAACCAATTTGCATGAAATTTTGTATGGAGATATTTTGATACCCGAGAAAGGACATAGGCTACCTTTTATTGCGAAATATGTACCACGGGCGAAGCCGGGGCGGACCTCTAGTTGATTATAAATGGAAATGATTTGGATTTGAAATTACATCATTTTGTTAGGTAAATATACCAACTGAATTGCACATAATATCATTACTACTGAATTCTTTTCTTTTAGAACAATGATCAAATGTCTTCCGAATTTCATCATACAAATATCTACCAAGTATATACCAAAGTAAGTATGTAAAATCGTCATCTTATATTCATTTTCATAAAAACTAAACTGCTCGCAACGTCTATCATACACATATTGTAAATTATTAAAACAAAATATCATAAAACCAATTAGAAATAGCTTATAGTCTATAGGTAACCTAAATAAATCTTCAGGCCCCCGCGTAGTCTGAAACAAAATTAGGATACCCCATACTGAGTTGTTTTTAGATTACTGATTTATATTTAGTTCCCAAATTAGATATTACTTGGCAATTATTTGAAGTTTGGTGATATATTTGCTCATATAATCTTATATCTTCTTTCTTATATATAAAAATGAATCGCAAAATGTGTTGGTAAGCGCATAACTCGAGAACGGGTGAACCAATTGCGGTAATTCTTTTTTTATTATATTCCTTGAAGTACGAGGATGGTTCTTATGTAGAGAAAACGTAAACATGTACCACGGGCGAAGCCGGGGCGGACCGCTAGTGTTAAATAAAATACATATACAGGGTGTCCCGTATGAAGTACTATGCTTGATAGAAATTATAGTTTTACTTGCGCTGATTACGTAAAAAATAGTTAAACAACTAATTGTTTTGTATTATATAACTTTTTAAGTGAAGTATCCCTTACCCTACAAGAGAAAATCAACTTCTTTCATCGCTTATGTATTTTTATATTAAAAGTAATCTAAAAATGTAACTATAAATTAAATAAATACTTACATAGCACACTAAGTTGTATAGTACTTCGCATTGGTGAATCTCTATGGAGGGCTTCATGACGGGCCTCACATGTGAAATCTGCGTAGTCATCCTCTGATGTCGCTTTAAAATGCACCCTGTAGAAAAAACGATTTATTATTACATATTTCAGGACAATTTTCACACACGGCACGATCTAATCCCATACTAAGCTTTCGCTTGTGTTATGGAAACCAGATGGCTGATAAACATACATAATAATTTTAAATAAATACTTATTAATAAATAATTATTCGATTCGATTCGCCCGCGTTTTCAAAGAAAAACCCGCATAGTTCACACAAATCTATCCTATGTGTTAATTTAAGTTACCATTTATATGTGTGCTTCATTTCAAAGTAATCGGTTCAGTAGTATTTGCGTGAAGAGTAACAAACATACACATACACATCCATCCTCACAAACTTTCGCATTTTTAATATTAGTAGGATATAATATAAATTGATTTTAAATAATATGAACTAGATAAACGAAAAAGACATGTCGGAATTTTTCAAAGGTATTTTACAAAACGGTATCAATCTATTCACATATCGATGTTGAAATTGATACCTTTCAATAAAATATTTCGTTTAGCTGAAGTAAATAAAATTGAATCCACGTGTAGTATTCAATTATACAGGTAAACCGTTTTGAAATTATTTTGTGTTTCTTAAACGGAAAACATATAGTTGAAAATAATATTCAGGTATTTGTACATTTCAAATAATTACTTAAAACATTAGTAAAATATCAAATCTGATATATCATTCAATAATCTATATTTTTTGTAATGAAGATAAGAACCACAGGACAGTTCTTTGGGATCATCATCATGATAATCTTATATATAAAATTCTCGTGTCACAATGTTAGTCTGCATACTCCTCCGAAACGGGTGGACCGATTCTCATGAAATTTTCTGTGCATATCGGGTAAGTGTGAGAATCGGCCAACATCTATTTTTCATATGTACCACGGGCGAAGCCGGGGCGGACCGCTAGTATTATATAACAAAATTATAATGTAATATTGACATGAAAATTTCTTCCGGTGTTAGATAGCCCATTTATCAAGGAATAAATAATAGTATATAATAAATAATAGAATAAATAATAGAAGGCTCTATCATCTCGCTAAGACCAACAGGAGCGGAGCACTACGGGTAAAACCGCGGAGCACAGCTAGTTGAATAAATAAAAAAACATCGACATATCTTCTCGCGTCTCATATAATTGCCTGACGTCACCTAGCGTCACCTAGCCTGGTATTGGTACCTTGCGGCTGACAGCTCCGCGCTTCGCGAAATAAACTCTCTTTACCGGTGGTATTGGATTTAGTTTGAAGATTCTGGTTTAAATTTAACTCGATTAGACGATACTTGAAGATAAGAGAGAAATTTTTATTTCAGTTGCCGTTAAACACAATGCATAAACAACCAAAAACAAAGAAGTTCTTTAACACCAAAATAAAAACGACACTTGATTAAATTCAAAAGATTTTCATACAAAATGGCATTTAAGCAAAATGAATACAAAGATGAATACTAAAGAAAATTGTACTATAACTGTATCCTTAAATCTATTAAACGAAAAATCTGGTAAAACTGCGTGACGAAACGTTTCTAAGCATCACAAATCTAAAGAAAAAGCATACAGTTAATATGCTACTTAATCTTTTGCAACCGTGTGATAACTCCCGGCAAGCTTGACCCAATTATTCCCACTTAAACATGTTTCCAAAGGCTATTCAGGTCAAGCGACACGAAACGTACACCAATAAAATTCTTAAACCATAATCATTATATAGAGAAGAGAAACAAAATCCACGATTTATATTTAGCCCATTTTATAAAATGTGTTGAAATAAATTGCATATTATTCGAAATTAAACCCGTGCTGTCGTGGCTCTGACAAGAGGAATTATGGCGGCTGTAAAATGCACCGAATTTTTGTATTTGGGCATTTTTCAGTATACCCCGTTTGGTGTCCTTATGTTGCTTGAAGATAAAGTGGCTGGAGATTATTTCCTTAACCTTTAAATTAACCGATTTCAAAAGACCTAAAAATGTGGCGTAATTTCCATCTTCTACACCTAAAATGTTCGATTTCCAAACTAGACAATATGGACATAAGACAACTTTTCATAATAATGCCCTATTAGTAGATATAATAAATGTACCAGCAGTATTTTTCCTACACATTAAAAAAACAAGAACAGTCTGGAGATTATTTCCTTAACCTCAAGCACCTAACAATATCGTCCTACCAGAAAATTACCCAATTAACAGGAACTACAAATACCCAAAAAATTTGGTCCTAATCATCATAAGACAAGAAAATTAGAAGTTAAAATAGGAGTAAAAGACGAGGGGGTTTTATAGCCTTTTATGCCACAGGAAGGCAAACGACATCAACACGTGTTACCTAATGTCTAGCACGACTCTCATTAGCATCCACAATTAGATGCTTGAGTCTCGTATATACAAGCTAAGGTGTCTTGGAATTTTATAGCAGTTCTTTTATTATTTAGTGATTGTTGGACAGGCTTTCGTGAAATGGCTATTGCAGATTTGTTTAGGTTAGGCATATTAATGTTTGCGTGTAAATATTAATTTGTGTTTATAGAATGGTTTGAGATAAAGATATTTTAGGATATTTTAGGTTCATACTTATTTGATATAGTTGCAAATTAAGTAAATTTTGCTAGGGAATTTAATACAGAAGCTATCAATATAGTTATAACACAAATAGGTAATTATATTTAATACGAACACGAAAAATCATTCAACTGCATTTTTCTAGCAGCGAAGATCTGTGAATTCAGCCAATCATTTTCAACATACAAATTTCACATTTGCATACAGAAACATTACCGCAATTTTGCCTAACACATTAAATAACAAACAAATTCCAAGATGAATAAAGCTGTCACACAGCTAAATAAATCTGCGAGTTTTGCCCATCAATTTTCAACCCCGTCAAACTTTTGTCCCGTGTCATGTCGGCAAGATGGAATGGGTTTCAGGATTGTTGGATAAATATGTACAATAAGTTTTGATATGCTAACCAAAGCTAGGTTTCTGTTTTACCCTGAACTAGCTGTTGGGTTTTACCCGCTGTGCTCCGCTCCTGTTGGTGTAGCGTAATGATATATAGCCTATAGCCTTCCTCGATAAATGGGCTATCTAACACCAAAATAATTTTTCAAATCAGACCAGAAGTTCCCGAGATTAACGCGTTGAAACAAACAAACAAACTTTTCAACTTTATAATATTATATAGTACAGATTTGAGAATTCCAAATTAACTATTCTAATCAAATTTTTTGCCCAAACAAACAAAATCCTCACATTCGCAGTCAGTTAAATCACAACCAGATTCCGTCAGATCCCTGAGCGCCTCAAGTCAGAACATTTCACAAAAAGTAATTTATTTGTATATACGTTCATGACAAGGACATAATGTGTTACGAAGTTTCTATTTAAATTTTAACAACCCAATTACTGGGGCTTGGTAAGATTTTTACAGTATGTTTTACGCCTTTGATGTCTGGTCAAGTTTGTGCTAACCTAGTCTCGTTTGCGAATGAAGTGGTAAATGTTTAATGCTTATTTAAATTGAACTTTGTGGATGTATTACAGTCATTTTTAGTTGAATATATTTTTTTTACTATTTGGATATGCAGTAATTTTTAGATTTTTGTGTGAAGTCCCATGTCCCGTAGTGGGGTAAGGGGCAGATACATTATACATCTGTTTCACTGATCGATTTTCTTTAGGGACAAGTATGTGATCAGCCTTCTGTGTCCTGCCAGACCGAGACATTTTTTTTTCTTCGTCTCCACCGGGAATCAGCACCCCTCGGTGCTACGCTCACGCGTCAACCACTGTACCAAGGAGGCGGCTGTTTTTTTTAGTTGATTTTTTTTATTTTAATGCTGTCTTCTTTTTTACAAAGAGAGTATTTAAGGACTGTTTAACAGTGAATAAATATTTCGTAAAAAACACCACTTCATTTTTTGAAATTTTTTTTACTTGTAACAAATATAACAAATGATTTTTGATTGTGTAAAAGTTGCTGCGTATTTTAAGAACGTTATCTATCTATGAAAGTCTCGTTAAAATCGAATCATCCAATTTCGATATTAGATGAAATAGTTTAAAGTTTGATATATAAAATAATAATTACCTTGATATTGTAGTGTATCTAACTGCTTTAGGATTTCCGTTCGCACTTTCCACCTCTCTGATGTCTTCGTTGGCAACTGTGAACAAAAATATACATTAAATTGTTTTAGATATTAATTAAAAAAATATATGAAATTACAGCACTAATTGATGCTTTCTTTTGGTAAAAGAATTAACCAAAAGAGCAAATTCGTATGTTATTTTAATTCATATCCTAATCATATTGACATCTATCATACACCCTCTTTTCCTACGATACAGGAAATTTTTTATTGAAGTGAAACTTCTTTATCGGTGTTGAAAAAAAAATTAGTGTAACATTTTTTCGTTACGCGTGACATTTTTCCGTTACGCGCCATCTTTTTCTTATCTCTACCACGCGTGATTATAGTATTTCTGTAAAGTTGCATATAGTAAATTATTTTTTGAAAAATAAGGTCATAAAGAAGTTTCACTTCTTACGTGTGTACACGCACACATTTTTTTTCTTAACCGTGTTACACACATCAAAATCCACACAGCCGTTCGAGCGATATCAACAAACATTTTTCCCTACATATTTACACATACAAATTACCAAAAAATATTAATTATGTACAGCCATAATTATAAAACCATGTAATTTTTATAAGTTCCAAACAATAGTTTCGTAACTTATTCCTGAACTTGTGCAAAACACAGAACCAGTTTTGCATACGAAATTTATATTTTATGGAGCATTTGCATAGAGAAAGTATTTAACATCACCCACTCCACCCCACTGTTATTCTTGAACTTTATGGACTACAAATACATGGAGCTGGTTTTTGTTGTAATTTTTTTTTATGAGAAATAAATTACCTTTTTAGTAAGCATAACGTTTTTAGACTACACACTTCAATGTGTATTTTTATAAGTATTGTATAAATTGTTTTTCATTATGTAGGTACGTGTGAGGCTATGTGTCATTAAATAAACGTTTTTTCTTTCTTTTAATTGTAAGTACGTCATTTTATAGACACTCACAAAAAATGCTCTCGTTAAAATTAAATCCCGATATCATCATATTCAATTTTTTCAGAAAGAAAAATCAAACTCTTCAAAACATAGTTATTTAAGCAAATTATGAGCAAATTTAATTTTAACACTAATAATTAGATATCCTTTTCAATAAGTTATCAATATCTGTTTAAAACTTTAAATTATCTACATTGTAAAATCCCTTTTAAGCGCGTCACACACGGTGAAGATACTATAATATTTTATCTTAAGATACTGTCATATTTTATATTACAGTATCTTAAGGTATCCGGTATCAGCGTTCTGACCATCATTTTTATTTTTTTCATTGCGTACTAAGACCCATGTAGAACCGCCATCCTGTTACAATTTCCACCAAAATTTCGGGTCATTTGTAACAGGATGGCGGTTCTACAGGGGTCTTAGTACGCAATGACAAAAAGAAAAATGATGGTCAGAACGCTGATACCGGATGCGTTAAGATACTGTAATATAAAATATTACAGTATCTTAAGATAAAATATTATAGTATCTTCACCGTGTGTGACGCACTTTACACACACATACACACTACACATTTAGCCCCAAACGAATTGGCCGTAAGTGACGAAACATTAAAACAGCAAACTTACGCGCCAGGGAGGTACTCAAGTTAATTCGACAATTTCGTATTAGTGTTCCACAGAGACTGATTACAGAGTGTGCTGTAATCCGTCCCTTGGTACGTCTGCGTTTTATTGTTTTGCTCAAAGTAATAGTATAAATACTAATATTATAAAGCTGAAGAGTTTGTTTGTTTGAACGCGCTAATCTCAGGAAGTAGTTTTTAAATCGGACCAATAAATAGTTCCTAAGATTAGCGCGTTCAAACAAACAAACTCTTCAGCCTTATGATATTAGCATAGATGTAACTATGTCTTTTTTCGCACTTTAACTACAACGCCGAATATAATGAAACGTTATAAAAGTTTATACGTGCTCCAACGAAGCAAGTATAAATTATTTTTGTACATGAAAGGCAAAGCTGACGGTATGTATATAAGCGCGCTAACACAAAGATCTACAAGGGTGAAATTTTAGTTCAAAATGTAACGTAAAGTGCGGCTAATTTTATAGAAAAGTATTCGAGAGGATTCTTTTCTATAAGAGGATTGTAAGAATTATAGCCATTTATCATTAGTTTATTTTTGTTGATATATTTTGTCCGATGAAAAATTTCTCATAAGGGATTCGGCTATAATCAATCACGGTCGAAAAGTATAAGCACAAGTGTGTTTAAATTTTAAGTATCGTCGATCGTCGTATTAATTTTTTCATGCCAGTTATGTCACAATATATTTTAACATCGACAATCACATTGACAATCAATTTTATTTTTCGAACCTATGACTTAAAGTTAGATGCATTAACTACTGAACCACGTATAAGTTTTCAGAAATACCCAAAATAAAAGGCCGTAAGTGTGAATTAATAAAATTCCTGATTTGCATAAAAAACGATCAGTATAGAACGAGAAGCAATTAAAATAATAAATCGAAATCCCTCCAAGTTTGCAGTCGTCATTCATGTCAAACACAAGAGTCTCAAGAAATGATTATTGGTTTTATTTACAACTAGCTGTGCCCCACGGTTTTACCCGTAATGCTCCGCTCATGTTGGTCTTAGCGTGATGAAATATAGCCTATAGCCTTCCTCGATAAACGGGCTATCTAACACCGAAAGAATATTTCAAATCGGACCAGTAGTTAATGAGATTAGTGCGTTCAAACAAACAAACTCTTCAGCTTTAAATATTAGAATATATAGCAAAAGAAGATAAAGATAAATCTTTCTAATATAAAAAATATATTGTATACGGAACCCTAAAATAGGAGAGTTCACAAAAATCAACGCTGCGTACTCAAGTACTCTCTAGATCATTTAAAAACGAATAATGATAAAATACTGAACATTTCTCATTGCGAAAAATGTTTAATGATTTAATCTTTATTTAGTACTAGCTTACCGCCCGCGGCTTCGCCCGCTTTGTCTAAACCCTAATAAATTATATACTAAAACTTTACTCTTGAATCGCTTTATCTATTAAAAAAACAACATCAAAATCCGTTGCGTAGTTTTAAAGATTTAAGCATACAAAGGGACATAGGAACAGAGAAAGCGACTTTGTTTTATACTATGTAGTGATTAGCATTCCGAGGCTTCGTCAGTTTTGTTTAAAATCTTATAAATTATATACTAATTACCTGCCTCGTATATAATTTTAAATAAATACTTATATAGATAATTAACACCCAAACACATTGCAAACATCTATGTCCATCACACAAATATTTGCCCCGGGTGGGAATCGAACCCACGACGAATATAAACCAATAATAAAACATGAATCTCATTACCACAACATAAAAAATAAAATTTCGGTATCTACTTAATTCGAAAAGAGTTTTATCAACAAAATCGTATCCCGTGTATAAGTAGAATTCTGAAAAAGGGCTGACGATAAAATGGCATAAAGGGTAATGTCGATAAATCATATCGTCATGCACGCTTTGCTGGTTTTCGTATATAACATGTCGATATTCGTTAGATGCATCACTAGTTTTGCTGATTTAGAGTGCTGGATGTGGCTGGTTTAGTGATGTGTTCGAAATAATCTATACTAATATTATAATGCTGAAGAGTTTGTTTGTTTGAACGTACTTATCTCAGGAACTACTGGTCCGATTTGAAAAATTCTTTCGGTGTTAGATAGCCCAGATACTAGTTTTTATTTATAAAATTATAAGGAAAAGACTGTTTAAGTTTTTTAGCAAGCAGTTAAGTAATTGATCTGATTCAAAATTCTTCATAAACTGCATTTTGTTATGATTTTATAAATGTAATTATATTAAAGTTTGTTTCGTGAGGGTTTGATGAAAATATCTTTTTGTTAACGATTCTAGTATAAGACGAGAAACCTTAAGCTATGTAAAAATTTCTTACTACTTGAATAGCTGAAGAGCTGGAGGGCTTAATTATAACTTAAATAGCTTTGTGTAATACTTTTACACAAATGAACAGAAAGCGCACAGTAAAATATAAATCTTCATTCATTTGCTTCATTATAAAATCGGATGTAAATAACTTCTAAAATATAAAAATTTATATAATTTAAGATAATTATGGCCTGTGCCTCATAAGAGGCCTGTATCCCAGTGGCCTGTATGCAGTGGGAACGTATATGGGCTGATGATGATGAAGATAATATATTAAAAATAAAGATAAAATATGTGCACCATCTAGTTCTTTACATCCGCAAACCGTTACTATTTTAATGCCATAAATGACTTTGACGCGACCCTTCAAACGCTTCCCTTTTCCAGGATAGGCTTTATTTCGATATTTTAGTGAAATATTTTCATATATTGCTTGAATCGTGTTTTTATAGACATTTTTATATAAATAACGAAGAATACAGTTTATAATATACGTATTAGCTTTTCGCTCGTGGAAATTTTAATGGGAATGAATTATTCCATAGCCGTAAATAGTAACCTATTTTAGCCCCTTGAATATCTCCAAATACAAAATAAATTATATCATTTAATCCTGCTGTTCCGACGGGAAAGAAAGACATACAAAAAAAACCACACTTTCGCATTTTATAATATTATTATTAAGGAATAATAATAGCAAGGATTCATCATTATATGATCATTATTTATACGAATTACTTACTAAATGTGTAAATCATTGCTAATTTACTTTCGTTAGATGATTGACATGAAAATGATACGATATTTTTATATTGAAACAAAATAGGCTTTTAAAGGATACAAATACAGTTTTCTTTTAACGAAATTGATAATTAGGTAAATTTAGTATTACTAATAGAAATTCTTCGATAAAACGCATTTTTTTTTCAGGGAATTTAGCTTCACACCTTCACCTGTATATATTTTTGCTCACAACACGCTATTTTAATAGCAAGCTATGGAAAAAGTTACGAAGTGGGACACTCCAGATCTTTGTTGTACTTTTGTGGCCGTGACCGGACCGAAAATACGTGACAGGGCTGGCGCTAGTAAGAAAATACGACGGTGACAACCCTGAGTGATATTTTTATCATTTTGAGAAAGAAAAAATCGATCGGGATTCGATGCCGCGTCTTTCACCCCAGCAAGGCGAAAAAAAATCTCATCGCATTTATACTACATAGATTAAACTTAATATCAAATTGATTAAGTATTGTTTTATTTATTCTGACGACGAGTTTAAAAAAATATGAATGTAAAGAGAGAGAAACCTCATAAATACTGAAAAATAAAATAATTATTTTATCATTTTTAAAGTCATGGTGTACCAAAATACTTAATTTCAACGCTTTGCTAACTATTTTAGACGCTAAAGATGAACAAACATTCAAATTCAGTCTACTCTTACGAATAGAATACGCAGGGAATACCAGTATTTGTCCATTTGCCCATTTGAGCATTTCAAGCTGGAAAATCGATAAACTAACCACAACACTAAACGTCACATTGTCTACACTCCACACGCACATAATAATACACTTGCAAAATTAATACATCGACAATACTAGTGTTGTTTTCGATATCGATAGCGCGTCGATTGTTTACAAATTGAAATTGAAAACTTGTTTAATTAATGACAGAACCAATTAGTGATGGGAAGCCAATTATCGACAAAATTGTTATCATGCTGTTACTTATGGATGAGGCTGGCGGTTTTGAGTTTATCCAGAATGGAATTTGAAATTACAGTGTTTAATTTTAATAAATGAATTTTGGTATTTCCATGCAATGAGGTTGTGGGTTCGATTCCTGGTAAGCAAACAAAAATATCGAAATGGTTATTTGTTAAAAAAATTAATATTAAATGTATAAGTAAATTGATTTTGAAAACAATGTTTTATATTTAAGTGTAACACCGAATATTTTTAAGAAATGCGTAGATTTTAATGCTTTTTTAGAGGTGACGTCAATTCGATAAACCTACCTAAATGTTTAAAAAATACTATAAATTTTAATGTGTAATTAATGCCTTAATTAAGCTTTTATCGACATCGACTACATGTCGAGGACGATGTTTTAAACCCGTTAAAATAAAATTAACAAAAACGTATACATTATTAAGTTTTTCCGGAAGCTCATTACATTTACTTGCTGTCCGCCCCGGTTTTGCCCGTTGTACATATTTACATTTCCTTTCCCTAAGAACCATCCTCTCCAAGGAATATTATAAGAAAATAATTAACAAAATCGGTTCAGCCGTTCTCGAGTTTTGCGCTTAGCAACACATTTGGCGATACATTTATATTATACTAGCGGTACGCCCTGGCTTCGCCCGTGGTACATATTTCGCAATAAAAGGTAGCCTATGTTCTTTCTCAGGGTCTAAAGATTACCTGTGCCAAATTTCATCAAAATCGGTCAAGTAGTTTATGCGTGAAAACCATACATACATACATACAAACTTTTCCTCTTTATAATATTAGTATAGATAGATTTTAATTATTTATAAGTACACTAGATAAACGAAACAATAGTTTGTTTATCATTAGCGGCTATACACTGCAGGACAATAGGCTCTGATTTGACAGTACAGCTAATAGACGAATCAACCACATTGTTCCCTAAATTACAGTGCAAATCATTTTGTCATTTTTGTATTAATTAAAACTACCCTCGTGTTTTGTAAATTGATCGATTAACAAAATTTCGTTTTGGAAAAAATCGGAAATTAATTACATAATTAAAATTTACAATTATTTTACCTAAGGAGAGCTTATATTTTATACTTTACTAGCTGTGCCGCGTGGTTTCACCCGCGTGTCTCCTATTGGTTTCAGCGCGTCTTATATATAGCCTATAGCCTTCCTCGATAAATGGGCTATCTAAAACCGAAAGAATTTTTCAAATCGAATCAGTAATTCCCGAGATTAGCGCGTTCAAACAAACAAACTCTTCAGCTTTATAATATTAGTATAGATTAGCATGTAGGTACCTAAAGGTCGCCTATATCATGTTAGTGAACTTAGCATATCATTATTAGCAGATCAAAAAAAAATGTGAGTTCTTATCGCGTGCAGTTGAGTTCTACAGTTCCTGATACTTTTTAGAAATACTCGCGTAAAATGAAACACTAGAAAATTCATTTATGTCATATTTCATCACGCCGTAGCACCATGCCGTAGCATCATACCGTAGCATCACGCCGTAGTATCATGCCGTAGCATCATGCCGTAGCTTCATGCCATAGCATCATGCCATAGCATCATGCCGTAGCATCATGCCGTAGCATCATGCCGTAGCTTCATGCCGTAGCATCATGCCGTAGCATCACGCCGTAGCATCACATCGTAGCATCACACCGTAGCATCACGCCGTAACACATGCCGTAGCATTACGCCGTAGCATCACGCCGTAGCATCACAGCGTAGCATCACGCCGTAGCATCACGTCGTAGCATCACGTCGTAGCATCCCGTCGTAGCATTACGTCTTAGCATCACGTTAAGCCGGGTCCAGGTCGGGTTTTTTCAAATGTCGTTTGTTAAGGTAAAAACGCCAGAACTATTTCTAAAAAGTATCAGGAACTGTAAGAACTCAACTGCTTATAGTTGTAGCAGTAGGTATAGAATATTTATATACCTAATAATATTTTGTAAAATTAAATTGTAATACTGAAATGATTTAAAAGAGCAACTATGGAGTTTCTTGCCGGTTCTTCTCCATAGATACTGCTTTCCGAATCGGTGGTAAATGTTAAAAATATGTATTGACGTTTCAAAAGTGCTTCTCGAAGAAGTCTAATTGAATAAATAAATGTTTGAGTTTTAGTTTGTTTGAGTTTGAATAAACTATATAGGTACTATATTTACAAGAAGGCGTAATATATATAACCGCTTATAACTAGAACGGCTAAACAGATTTCAGTGATTTTTACTTTGTTGGATTTGTCATTTCTTCGATTACAATAATAACTAAAAAAAAGACGGGTTGCACTGGGGGAGTGCCGGCAGAAGTGAAAACTTGATTATTAACGTTGAGCATGTTTGATATCCATCCGTCTTACGCTTTTTCGATCAGGTCACGTGTCCTGACGCGAGTTTAAGATTTCATACCCATTACAGAAAAAGTGCTCAACGCCGCTAAAGAAGTTTTCACTTCAAAAGTACATACCTCTCTCCCCCTTCATCTCCTGATTGCCTCTATACCATACGATCTTAGCAGCTGGCTTCGCATTTTGTACTTGACACTCGAGGACCACATCCTCCCCCTCTTTCACCTCCAGTTTCGAGTTGTGGGGGTGGTTCACGATCTCCACTGAATTTGGGGGTGCTGGAACAAAAATATATGGTTAATACAGTACATGGAAATACGATTGAAGTATGGAACATGGGGAAAAACGTTGATATAGGTACCTATAAATGTTAAAAAATCCAAGATCATGTAAGATAGTAAAATAACTATATTACTGCATTTAATTGCATTATACAGATATATGAGTTATTTTTATTCATAGTTTTCGAGGTTTCCGAACGGACGAAACTACGAAGTTGATATAAATGAAATGTGTAGAACAAAAAAATGGTTATTGATAAATGATAATGACAAAGTCGTAAGAGCAGTTTTTTTATTAAACTAAAATAAATAAATTGCAGCTAGTAATATCAACAAATAGTCATCAGTCATCACAATTCGTTAAAATCTATACTAATAGGTATTATAAAGCTGAAGAGTTTGTTTGTTTGAACGCGCTAATCTCGGGAACTACTGGTCCGATTTGAAAATTCTTTCGTTGTTAGATAGCCCATTTATCGAGGAAGGCTATAAGGCCATCAGTCTAAGACCAACAGGAGCGGAGCAATGCGGGTGAAACCGCGCGAAACAGCTAATTAACTATAATCTTAAAACTAATAAAAATGTTTATAAAACGTTTGTAGAAATTATACAAAGTTTTCATTTAGATTTAAATTCTGTTTTCAAATAATTCCCTTGCCACTTAAAACTAAACACTACTCAAGTACCTAATAAAGTTTTAAATTCTGTAAGCAGTCTTCATTGATCCCACGACTCTTATATTAAAAACTATAATAAACACAAAGTTATAATTATAAATATAATTCAATGTTTTTATAAAAAAACCAGCTGTGTCCCACGGTTTTACCCACATTGCTCCGCTCCTATTGGCCATAGCGTGATGATATATAGCCTATAGCCTTCCTCGAAAAATGGACTATCTAACAGTGGAATAATTTTTAAATCGGACCCGTAGTTCCTGAGATAAGTGCGTACAAGCAAACAAACAAAGTCTTCAACATAACAAACAGCTTTAGAATATTAACATAGAAGTATTGATAAGTACAGTGAATACAAAATTATCTTTTAAAGAGTTTTCATTGTTTTTATAAAAATTAAGTCCCATTTGGTCTATTCCCGCGCAAATTTTTCACCAAAATGAAATCCGACATGAAATGATTTAACGGAATTAATATTCGCTTTGCGCCAAAATTTAAATTTATGAGTTTAGAATGAAATATTAATATTAATAAGGAATTTGTCAAATATATTTTTTATCTTGACAACTGTGGCGGTAAATTTTGCGGTTGGTATGTGGATTTCTATTTTCTTTGTTTTTTCAGGAAAAATTGAATTTCATTTGGATAGAGTATTTTATTTCATACTAGCTTTCCACCCGCGGCTTCGCACGCTTTGTCTAAAACCTAAAAAAATATATGTTAAAACCTTCCTCTTTAATCATTCTATCCATTAAAAAAACCGCATCAAAATCTGTTGCGTAGTTTTAAAGATTTAAGCATACATAGGGACATAGGGACAGAGAAGGCGACTTTGATTTACGTACTGACTATACTACTGTTTATAATGTAGTGATTACTGATGAAAATATTTGTACCATTTTATTTGTTTTAAGTTCTCAAATAATAGAAACTTAGTACGAATAATACAATAAAAACATTTACTCTGAATTACAAATATAAATAACTAGACTTTGTTTTGTTCAAATAAGTTAATCTAATTCTATTAAATAAATAGTTATTTTAAGTGAAACTTTTCCACTTGACAATGTGTTTGTTTTTAGTATTATCGAGAAAAACAGGATTACGTTACCTTTTAATGTTGTGAGAACTAAAAAGACATTTTATTATTATGAAGTGAAACATCTTTAGGCGCGCTGAACGTAAAAGCGGGCGAAGCCGAAAAGCCGAAAAGCTAGTATTAGTATAATTCTAGTGATAGTTTTAGTAGGTAGATACAGATATAGATATTGACACAAATATAGTCTATATCTATATATCTACTAGCGGTCCGCCCCGGCTTCGCCCGTGGTACATATGAAAAATAATTTGGAAAATCCAAAAGTGCACGCCTCATAATTTTTTTTTAATAAATATTTATTAATTATTATTTTTGTTTATTTAATAACAATTAAACCACATCGAATCAGACCCTGAAAAATGAAAGGGTTCTATTCCTGAGCATACTCAAGCGTAAGTGAAAAAAAAAGACTCGATTAGTAAAGTATTTCGGTCGCTATCGTGTTAACAAGAAAAAGGATCCGCACATACAGACACACGGACGTCCAAGACAGAACTTTTTTAAACTGTTTTTTAACTAGTTTAAATAACAAAAATGACATCAAAAATATCATGAACGTTAAAAATAGTGTTTTTTCTTAATATGTGTGTGTATGTATTATCTTACAAGTGCAATGTATGATACATAAAGACATTTAGTCCAGTCTGTGGGGAAATGTAAAAGCCTCTGCTCTACAAAAGGTGGCGTAGAAAATGTTTTGAAACGATATTGTTTAGGTATGAAAGGTTAATAAAAATCCAAGTTTTCGACCTTGACGGACCCAGGCGCTAGCCGCCATTTTGAATTAAAGGTGCTAAAATTAGGTATATTTTAAATAACTTCTCAATTGTTTACTAAATCACAAAAGTGTCTATGAGGGGTTCAAAGAAGACAAAATTACCTACATTTTTTTCATACATGATTATTCTGTAAGTCTTAAAGGTAAAAAGTTACAAGCGACGGAAATAATAATATTTACAGAAATCATATAATTTTAATTTTGTTTAAAAATTGTGCAGCAATCTTTTTTTATTCTTTTTGATGGCCCGGGCTGGTTAATGGTGGCTTCTTCATTATCGTCGCTGAAATTTTCTGTTTCATTGTCTGTATTTTTAGTTTCCAACCATGAAATTTCGTCGATTAAATTTACTTTTTATTGATAACTTTACGAATCGTTCATATCGGATATCTTCTAAGGATTCCTTATCCATGTCCCCTCAGTAAAAAGTTACTAGAAAGCGTGCTCCAGCGTCTTCGATTTCTTCTGGTCATGATGACGAAATTTCATGGTTGGAAACTAAAAATACAGACAATGAAACAGAAAATTTCAGCGACGATAATGAAGAAGCCACCATTAACCAGCCCGGGCCATCAAAGAGAATTAAAAAAATGATAGCTGTACAATTTTTAAACAAAATTAAAATTATATGATTTCTGTAAATATTATTATTTCCGTCGCTTGTAACTTTTTACCTTTAAGACTTACAGAATAATCATGTATGAAAAAAATGTAGGTAATTTTGTCTTCTTTGAACCCCTCATAGACACTTTTGTGATTTAGTAAACAATTGAGAAGTTATTTAATATATACCTAATTTTAGCATCTTTAATTCAAGATGGCGGCTAGCGCCTGGGTCCGTCAATGTCGAAAACTTGGATTTTGATTAACCTTTCATACCTAAACAATATCGTTTCAAAACATTTTCTACGCCACCTTTTGTAGGGCATAAATACCTACAGACTGGATTAATTTTAAGTTTGAAAAATCAGATGTTTTGCGCGAAGTGACAGTAGTACCCACCTCAACGCTTCGCTTATGAGGCGTGCAATAGATGTTGGCCGATTCTCAGACTTACCCGATATGCACAGAAAATTTCATGAGAATCGGTCCACCCGTTTCGGAGGAGTATGCAGACTAACATTGTGACACGAGAATTTTATATAAAAGAGAAGAATATACCTATATAAAAATGAAACCCGTTTTCCTTGGTCACGGCATCACGCGTGAACGGGTGGACCGATTTCGATAATTCTTTTTTTATTATATTCCTTGAAGTACGAGGATGGTTTTTATGTAGAGAAAACATAGAAATATGTAGGTACCACGAGCGAAGCCGAGGTGGACCGCTAGTAGAGAATAAGTTTGTCGCACCCAACAACACTTCAATCAAAACTAAACCGCATTTTACACAATTTCAAGTAATATAATATCGATTTCATAATGCAGCTTGTAACCGATCTGACCGCAAGATCAGCCGTGGGAATACTCTTAGTTGTTATGATTTAAACCGCATCTTTAGATCGTTTTACTAATTATAATCATTTTATTTTAATAATTGGACACCTAATAAAAGTAGAGATAAATAATTTTATTCCCTATTTCAAATCTTAATCGAAAAATGTAAACAATAGGAAATTTCGCCATAATATCTAGCGGCCTCTCTTAGAACTTTAATATGTTCAAATATTTATAAATTGCTTTTAAAGCTTAGTCTTATACATATATATACCTAAGTAGATAATATAATATGATACAAAATTTAAAGCTATCGATGTAAAATCTTCAGCATTTGTTCGCGGAAGAATTCCAACC
Organism: Colias eurytheme; assembly: GCF_061535395.1. Lineage (NCBI taxonomy): Eukaryota > Metazoa > Arthropoda > Insecta > Lepidoptera > Pieridae > Colias > Colias eurytheme. The sequence goes on from NC_143006.1 coordinate 6,256,567, forward strand.
AATACCCGCGGCCCCATCATTAAAGCGGCTCGGCGGAACACAGTGGGGTTTTAGTTGGTAAGAATCCGACATAACCCACGGCTACTTCCCCGGGGGCCGTCGGTATCTATGCAAGATTTCCCCACTTTAAAAAAAGGTCTTCAGCATTTTTCATTGCTTCATTGCAAAAGGCAAACTTTCACATGAATAATAGTATAGAAACATTCAAAATTAAATATCTCGCATATTGCAAAATTCTATAGAATATCGAAAACAAACTTCCGCTTTGCAAAATTAATACCAGAATCACTGTTTATCAGCGGTTGTTACGTAATTAATGAACAAACATACGAAATTAATAACTTCCTTATACGCGTACGTCACGATTCACGACACACCCATGTGAGCAAACATCATCAAATCAGTTAGCGCCTTTGTGTAGTTTTGTTACTTAGATAATGAGTAATTCATATTAAATTACATTAAGTTTCGTATTGAAATATATTTATAAGTAAAATTTCAAGGATTTTACTCCCGAACCGTGGTGCAAACTTTGATGAATTTAAAAAAAATATGATAGACGGAACCATAGAGTTGGAACTAAATAAAAAAACCTACTTCAAGATGAAGAAAAAACACTAAAAATAGTCAATAGATGACATTTTTACTCTCGAACAATACAAACTTAGAATATGTAATTAAAAGAAAAATACATAGATGGAGCCGTAGAATTGAAACTAAATTAAAAACAACACCTTACATAATAATTTAGATTTCATTCATACAATTCTTGTGTGTAACCAAAATCTCTTGACAATTAGTGTGAACAAAACAGATTTATAACAATGTAAGTGTGGTACAAGTTAGAGGAACTAGCGTTAGTTTAAATATAGTTTTAAAATCGAAATAATACTTATTGTAATGGGATTAAAGTTTAAAATTGTTTAATGATTCTTATAAATAAATGCCATTTTCCTGCCTTTGAACATTTTTCATTACTGCTTCGCTCCTAGCAGTCGTATTGTGATGTTATAATTTACCCGGATATAAAGACTTGCCAAAACAACAATAATTTAAAACAGTATTTATTCATGGAACATGAAACCAATGATTCTTCGTATTTATGCTGCAATAACATAAGCCAAATCGTCAGTTTTATAATATTAGTGTAATAAAAATCGCTTCCGCTCCTAACTCGTGACCACGAAACAGGATATTGCTGTCTAGCGGACGGTTCTGCTCCCCTGACTCTATACAAAGGTGGGAAACTCCGCTTTGTTGTGGCCAGTGGTTGACAACCCTCGGCGGGTTATATTTTTTATACTTTTTTCTCAATTTTTAATACACTATCTTCGTTTTGTTGAGATTTTTACGTCATTAATTTGAAATGCTCGCTGTTTGTTCCTGTTTTGCTAGTGTATTATTATGAATAAGTTTTGTAGAGCTGGGTTTTTGTTTGTGTTTTTGCTTGTTTATGTATATAGCTTATGTAGGCTTTAATATTTAACAATACAATATCCAGCCTGATTATTCAATATACTTCACAATAGGCATTTATTTAAATTATTAGAGTACTCTAGCACGATTAACAAACGAATCTTGCAACCAAGATTGATAAAACATATCAGCTGAATGCAATGAATAGTAATATAAAAATAAAAGAATGTGTGCATGTACTAGTGTACACACGTAAGAAGTGAAACTTCTTTATGACCTTATTTTTCAAAAAATAATTTACTATATGCAACTTTACAGAAATACGTCGAATCACGCGTGGTAGGGATAAGAAAAAGATGGCGCGTAACGGAAAAATGTCACGCGTAACGAAAAAATGTTACACTAAATTTTTTTCCAACCCCGATAAAGAAGTTTCACTTCAATTATCTACTGAATAAGAAAGAAATTTCATCCATCATATAAAAAGGTCGATGAATCAATCTTTTTACCTATCCTGGAACGAAAAAACAGAAAAAATTATATTTTAACCTAAAGAGCGTACTTTGCATGACTCCAAAAACCCTCAAGTCCTTAGCAGGTTATTATTACTTTACGTTCACGCGTTCACTCGTTTTGGGGTACCGTATGAACAATCTAAATAAAAATATTATAACCTAAGGGGACTTAATTATACCTAAGGGTTTTTGCTATAGAATATTGTGTCAATAAGAGGTCTGAATTAACGTTTGATTTGTTTTTTTTTTGTATTATTATAAAAATGAGTCTCCTAAAGTTACTCTTATAAAAATAATACCAGCACGTACCAGCAATTTCCTATAACCACATATATCTACATATGATTTCACTTACCTATTATTAATTTATAGCCTCTCTGCATGAAATACGTGCTCAAGAATTAATTAACTAAAATTTATAAATAAACATGAAAGGAAATCGTTTTACAATTAAATACATGTACTATGCCAATTTTCTTTGACGTCATGATAAGTATCATGCGGGTGTATTTAATTTATTTAATACTAGAGGTCCGCCCCGGCTTCGCCCGTGGTACATATTATTATTTCGCAATAATCTTTCTTTAATCCTTTCTCGGGTATCAAAATATCTCCATACCAAATTTCATGCAAATTGGTTCAGTAGTTTAGGCGTGATTGAGTAACAGACAGACAGACAGAGTTACTTTCGCATTTATAATATTAGTATGGATCTTTTATCTTCACTTTATATCACAGGTTTATTTTGATACAATATATTATTATAGCTTAATACGCACTTTCATTGTTTCTCTTTCTACAACTTAAGTGTTGAAATTAGTAAATAAATGCGATCGGTGGTAAATGGTAAAACTATGTTATGCCGATTCAAAAGTGTTTCTAGATGAAGTGTCTTTGAATTTTGAATAAAAAAATGTTTAAGCTTGCGATATACTTTATGTCCTTAAAAGGTGGGCAAAGCAACATGCTGCTATTATATAGGTGGCTTCGCTTATTATACCATATAAAAATCTACGGAACCCGCATTCACAGCCGACACACGCTTACCAGACCTCAAGTATTGGCTCACTCGAGCGTTCAATCCGTTGAAAAGAATTTCCTTACAAACGGAAATTGCCTGAAAAATGAAAGCCCGAAACTCCCTTGAATTTTCGGACACGAAGAGTAATTCTTGTTTATTTATTACTCGAAATGAATTATTGCGACGTTTATTTTGCGGTTTAAATTTAGGTTTTAGTGGTATCTTTGCAGTGTTGAAACTGTAGGGCTTTGTGTATTGATTAGACTGTCTATCTAGCTTATATCAGATACCTATCAGTAGAAAAGAAAATTGGTACTTAACTTGATAAATTTCTATTTATTTTAATATTTAAACTGTCACGTACATAATACGTTTATATTATATGTGTTTGATCCTCTTTCAAGCGAAAACCACAGAACACGTTTCTACAATACTCGGCAGTCATAAAGCTTATGTACCAGAATAACACATCTTCTTCTTCTTTCTCTTATATATAAAAATGAATCGCAAAATGTGTTGGTAAGCGCATAACTCGAGAACGGCTGAACCGATTTCTATAATTCTTTTTTTATTATATTCCTTGAAGAACGAGGATGGTTTTTATGTAGAGAAAACGTAAATATGTACCACGGGCGAAGCCGGGGCGGACCGCTAGTTTGTTATAGAAATACTTTAGTTATATAACACCTATCCAACTATCTAGATAAATTTAAGCTCAATTAGTACAAATCCACACGTACCGACCCGATCTAAAACACTCGAAGAAATAAAAACTTTGTAAGAACACAGCGCCTTTTTAATTAGGCTTTATCTCCCTTCGACAGGGTGGGAGTTGGAAAAGTCAATAATTACCTTTGCTCACGGTCAAAGGGTGATATTGATAGGCGAAAGCGATAAGCGAATTAAAACTCAAACATGTATTTATTCAACACTACTCTCTATCCTTGTTTTAAACAAAGAGGAATTTCCCTATAGATATATTATAGAAGCGTTTTTGAAATGTCAAAGTACATAATGAAATTTATAAGTGATTCAGAAAGCAGTTTCCATAGAGAAGAGCCGGTTAAAATATGTGTAGTTGCTTAGTTTAAAATTAGTCGGAGAATGTATCAAACATACAGACCAGAACAAATTTAATTTGTAGAACTTATTTCAAATCATCTCAACTAATAAATCCAATCAATTATAAGAGACAAGTTTCTTATCCGAATATATTTCATTAATTGGCGACAACGAGCAAACGTTCGCGCTCAGTGGCGTGTTACTAAGGAAAGGCTTATGTCCAATAGTAGACAACTATAAGCTGATAATGATGATGATAAGCTGTATATAGGTATGTCAGTTACATGAAAATAATAAAATGAATTCAAACCGCTTTTTAAGTGTGTCAAATAAAAATATCTACCAACAAAATCTCTCCGCTCACCGCTCCGTTTATCACCATATCCCGACCCTTAAGCACTACTTCTAATTGCATCGGCACTGCTCAATCGAATTAGTACACGCTTTGTACATTTCAAGACACTGCGATATTTCACGCTATTATATTATATTGTATTAATAATGTTCAATTGTAGAGTGGTTCCAATTACGAGGTATTATTTTAGATTGTTTGACTAGGAAATTGAAAAAATGTGTGTTTGAATATTAAATGTCAATGCAATTATACTCTAAATAAGCAAACATTTTATAAATGTAACAGATAGAAATAATAGCAATTATTTATCATTAAATACGATATTTACTAAAGTATTAGAATCTATGAAATTTCACTTATGTAGGTTTAGGTACTATACCTAAAAAAAACACAAAACAACCTTCAAACATTCTTCAAGTCACAGAAAACTCGCGAAGTATGCTAACCAAACAAAGTTCGAGCGACGCCGCGGGGCAAGGCTAGTTAGCTCTTGGAAGTTCACAAGAAAATGTTAGCCAACTAAATGTATTGGCACTGCTAATAAACGGGTGAAAAGTTTTATATAACTTTGTGTGTATTTATTTTTTATTGTATTTTTTTATTGTTTTTTTTTACTAGTTGTGTTGAGTAGACCCGGAGGCTAAAAAAATACATCCAATATATTATTCTAATGTACTAACATCTTCCCGATTACAAATAGAGCGTTCGACGAGCACACGCGTCAGAAGAGAAACTTCTTTGACAAGATTCAAATATAGCAAAATCATCGCCTTACTCCACGACGTGACGGTATTGCCATGACGCGAGCTTGAAAATTTACTCTCAAATCGCCTTAAGAAGTTTCTCTTCAAAAATTATTTCACTGTTATATAGTCCACTAGCGGTCCGCCCCGGCTTCGCCCGTGGTACATAATTACGTTTTCTCTACGTAAAAACCATCCTCGTACTTCAAGGAATATAATAAAAAAAGATTTATCGAAATCGGTTCAGCCGTTCTCGAGTTATGCGCTTACCAACACATTTTGCGATTCATTTTTATATATATAGTCCATTTACCGAGGAAGGCAAAAGGCTACTTATTAAGTACTCGCGGCCAATAGGAACGGAGCAATGCGGGTAAAACCACGATGCACAGCTAGTATAACTTATAAAACACTTGAATAATATACACGATTATACAAAAACGTCTACACTAAACATCTAAACGAAACCACCGGTTTTTAAATCAACAAACAAACAAACATTATTATTATAAGAATTAAATGATAATTTTAAGTAGAAACTTAGATAGCGGCAAGTTTTATTTATTTTCGGTACTTTTGTAATTAAGCTTTTGAAAATATAATATTTACTTAACAAGTTATTTTTTATCTCGATCCGTCACGCGGCGCCTTTAGATTTTGTTCAAATAGTGTTTTTGTGTTGACAAGTTGTATCTACTTTGGTTAAGTTCCAAACTCAGTATATTTAGTTTAACTGTAAAGGAAATAGACCGTTAAATAAATGTGTCTGTTTAAATTAGAACCAATGTTTCTAAGTATACAAAATCTCAAACGTAATGCTACTAGATTTCCGCCCGCGGCTTCGTCTCAGTTTTCAAAGAAAAACCCGCATAGTTCACGTCCTGTAAGATTTCTGCGATAAAATGTTTTATTCTGGTCTCCAGCTATCTACATACCAAATTACATGTAATCGGTTCAGTAGCTTTTACGTGAAAGAATAACAAACATCCATCCAACCATACAAACTTTCGCGTTTATAATATTAGTAGGATTTTACGTTGAAGTATCTATAGAAACTTGTGAACTTGCTGTAACCTAAACCTTATCTATATCAAGTACATATTATATAACAGTCCATAAACTATTATCTCAAAGCATAAAACTAGTTTAATTTTGAACCACTTAAAACATCACTCCAAAATATTAACCCCAATCCCAAAGAACAAGAGCAGTATATGCAAAAAAAGCAGATAAAACACATCTAGGCCATACGACACAAACAATTTACTTCGAACCGAATAAAAGCTTATTTTCGAAGACATAACCGTATCGTGTTAACGTCTCAGTATTGCCAAGTCGCCAGATTGGACAGCAGCACAAGATTATTTTAGAAAATATTACACTAAAAAATACTATTAAATTCTCTTTGTCTGGGCGCGTAATTTTCTGGCTTCACAAATGCGTTTATCCAATGGATAGTTACCGTAAATTCTAGACGATACATTTAACGATAACCAATTTCAATAGCATGTTATGTTAGTAATATAATTATATTTAGACAGAGCTCTACACGTGGCTTCTTTTAAATCATTCAGTTACAAGATCTAAAAGTATATCAATGGTATATTAGTTTTCACTTTATCACAAAGAAATCTATCATTAAGATGCACAAATTAAAGTACCTTGTTCTCTTATGGGACCGTTGCACAGTATTTTTTTTACCCTTCTTTTGCGACAGCCTAATTTTATTGAATGATCGTATGGATATATACATGACAAACTCAAGAGTAAAACTCCCATGAAGCTCACTATCATAGTTTTCGAAAAAATGCAATCTGAATAAAAAGTACCGGTTTTTTATATAATTCAATTTTTATTTTTTATTAATTTTTCTATCATTATAACACATTTTTTTGCATTGCGAGCGTCAAGGCTAGCCATAGGGCCAATTTTCGAACCATTCGGGGAAGAGCTGTAACTTCGCAATTTCGAGATAATCGCATAAATAACAAAATTTCATTTCTTTTTTTGTGACTGAACTCTTAAGAGTAAGCGGATTATTTTTACTTTAAAACATAGTTATATGTATGGACTACTTCCACAAAATATACCGATCGCGAAAAGAGCGGGACTCCGGAGATATTAATTTCTGAAGAAATACCGATTCCTTAACGATTTTTTTGTATAAAATCCTAAATCACACTTTATCAATATCTTTATTTCATACTTTCATATAAAGGTAAGTAGGTACCCCAATTACTATTTTTTATTTATTTATTTATTCTTTTTGTTTATAACTTTTTATTTTTTATTTTACGGTAAAAAGTAATATAGGTAAAGTTATACAATTCAATTTACTAACAATAATGTCTCATCAAATTTTCTATAGTATTCCGTCATCTGAGAAACGCAACTCTTTATGTAAGTTCAATTTATATTGTGGATTTTATAAAAAAAAATCGTTAAAGTACCGGTATTTTTTCAGAAATTAATATCTCCGGAGTCCCGCTCTTTTCGCGATTGGTTTTTTTTGTGGAAGTAGTCCATACATATAACTATGTTTTAAAGTAAAAATAATCCGCTTACTCTTAAGAGTTCAGTCACAAAAAAAGAAATGAAATTTTGTTATTTATGCGATTATCTCGAAATTGCGAAGTCACAGCTCTTCCCCGAATGGTTCGAAAATTGGCCCTATGGCTAGCCTTGACGCTCGCAATGCAAAAAAATGTGTTATAATGATAGAAAAATTAATAAAAAATAAAAATTGAATTATATAAAAAACCGGTACTTTTTATTCAGATTGCATTTTTTCGAAAACTATGATAGTGAGCTTCATGGGAGTTTTACTTTTGAGTTTGTCATGTATATATCCATACGATCATTCAATAAAATTAGGCTGTCGCAAAAGAAGGGTAAAAAAAATACTGTGCGTTGATATCACTCACATCAATTATAAATCAAAATATCGATTCATTCAATCATATCTGATTAATATTTACTCTACCAAAACAATACATATATTCCTCCGATAATAATAATCAAACTTAGAACTTCTTAAACTTCCTTTTATTGTCACCAAATCGATCAAGGCGTAAACAAACAACAAATAAAAATCAACACCTGGCCTAGCAAGAAGCATCGATCCTCCAAAGGTCTTCATAATGCAACTTACGACATCCCAGTCTCTGCCAAAATACAAGATATTCATCACAAAACATAGTACACTTGGCAAGGAACGATGTATTGTTTAATTTTTAGTTTTATCCATGGATTTGGCTCGGGCTGTATATCGATTTTGTGATTTCTCAAATATAATGTTGGGATTATCTGGAAATTTCGCTTGTACGGACCATTTTAAGTACGAATTTAATGTTTGATTTAGATTGGTATTTCTGGATTTAATATTTTCAAGTCGTATGTTAGCGGAATATTGAATGAATGTGATAATAGATTTAAAAATAATATTTATATGACGAATAACGACGTATAAGGTCTCATATATTTCGATAAATATGTGAAGTTTATTCCTAGATAATATATCAATCGGGTCAAAAAACGTAAGTGTAATATAAGTAAAATCTTAATATATATAAATCTCGTGTCAGTATGTTTGTCCTTAATGGACTCCTAAACCACTTAACCGATTGCAATAAAATTCGCACACCATGTGCAGTTCGATCCAACTTGAGAGATAGGATAGTTTAAACATGTAGGTACCACGGGCGAAGCCGGGGCGGACCACTAGTAAAATATAATATCTATTGACCGCCAAATTCGATTACGTATGATGTGACATCTGTTTAATATTACAAAGATAAGATAGTATTTAGAGTGTATTGTATACCTATTTAAAATGGATTTACTCAAAAACTACTTCAACAATTTTAAACATTATTTCAACCGTCGAATAATTAGCTATTTCTAAATGTCATAGGACATAATATACTAGGTGTGCCGCGTGGTTTCACCCGCAGACGAATCCGAGGAAAAAAATCAATAATTTCTAGATCTCATGTGTTATTGTACCGAATTGTATACGTTTCTAATATATGTGAATAGGTATTTCTCAAAAGGTATTATATCCCTACTAGACGCTACTAATCCCTACTAATATTATAAATGCGAAAGTAACTCTGTCTGTCTGTCTGTCTGTTACGCTTTCCCGCTTAAACCTGTCAACCGATTTTGATGAAATTTGGCACAATCTTTAGACCCTGCAAAAGAACATAGGCTACCTTTTATCAAAACACCACGCGGGCAAAGCCGCGGACGGAAGCTAGTAATATATAATACATATTATCTCTCGTTGAAGTCGTTGAAAAATTACGCTGATTGCCACATAATATAGAACCTTATTCACCAATATTTACCATCGATTTTCTATTTGCTCGTCACGTTTGGTCTCCCGGGTGCCGTCCGCTAACTCAATCATGATAGAAAAAGTTTCAAATAGAGTACTGGATATGCCATTCTTATGTATTTCAATATATATTTTTTTTATTTAGCTTGTATGAAATATAAGGCTGTCTTTACTTAATGATCTAAGATATTAAGAAAGAAAAATATTGAAAATACGCTGCGTGTTGAGAACTTGTTTCTTTTGTAATGCAAAAAGATAGATTTGTGACGGAAAAAGGACAAACACAGATAATGTGCATTTTTAACCGACTTTTAATAAAGAAGGAGGTTCTCAATTCAGCCGCTAGACTTCCATTTCTTGTTAAAATATATAATTTATAAGTATAATGGTCGTAATAGCATTAGCATAGGTATATTTTAACACTTGACGTAAGTATACCTACTTGCATATATCATTTGTTATTTTAGCTATCTCTTAATAATACAAACTCACTCAGTATAAACTAAGACATTTACAATAAGACTTTTAATATAGTTAATTTTTGATAAGATCACCTTCTGTATTAAAATTTATATCTTCCTTGTGTTAAGGTACATTAAGTGTAATTATTACTATTTCTTAATGATTTTGTCCTTAAAAATAACGAAATAATCCAGTATCCATACATCAATGTCAATGTATTCAGAGTTATTGATCGACTGGCTACGTAGATAGAATTGTATACACTTTGTAGTTATTACTTGTTACTAGCTTTCCGCCCGCGGGTTCGTCTGCTTTGTATATAAATATTTTTAACAAAAAACTATACCGCTTGCAAATGGTCCGAACTGAGGAAACCAACCGGAAAGCACTAACTTTAAAATAAATAAAAAAACATCATAATCGGTTCACCCAGTCGAAAGTTCTGAGATAACAAACACACAAAATATACAGTCGAATTGAGTATTCTTCATCTCTGTAGCGGAGGGTTCATAAATGTTTTTCAAATTATAAAAGTATTAGGGTCTACATAGTTAATTCTAGATAGAGACAGGTCTTTTTAACTCGGAATAACTTAGCCAAAGCCTAAACTATATTTCTAACCACATAAGTACTAATTTTTACACCATTTACACTAAAAATTAATTCCCATATAAATGCTTAGCCATTATCAATTGAGCTAGTATCTTATAATCCGCATTGGTCTATATTTGGCGGGAGTCCAGACGCATTGTTTGCAATACATGCCGCCATCTTGTGACGTCACTTCTTTGTGTTTTAACGATTATAAAACTGGGTTTATTTGGATTTAAATGGCTGGTTAAATAAGGTAAGATATGTTTTTTTTTTTTTTTTTTTGTGTGGTGTCTCTCAATGTTAGCCAGAAGGGCTTCTACATTTTAATGCGGACGCGGGGGTGAACTGAAGGTTCACCCTGGTAGCGACATGCACAAGGGCGTCCCCCCTTGACGGGGACCACGAACCTCGGCTTGAGCTGTCGCTTGAGTGGAGGAGGCCAGAAGGGCCCTAATCGGACGGGAGTAAGATGTGTTATGTGTGCATTGATAATGGTTCAGCAGTTTTTGCGTAATTTTGTGACATTCATACAAACTTTAGTTTATAACATTATTGATATAAAGAATGATATTATTGGGATTAGTCTGGCCGATGAAAAACATGTTTTAGCTGATTCAGTTCTAAGTATACGAAGATCCAAACATACAAACATTACAAGTAGTAGTAATTAACTTGTCATAATATCGGTTTTATCATAATGAATTGCACTTTAAAGCAGTTAAATTTATTTATAAAACCGCTTTCCACTAAATATCAATGTTTTAGCAAATAACGTGTTTAGCGGCCAATTTGACGAAATTAAACTATTAACACTTTCACAAAATAAACCGAGTAGGTAAATTAATTTTAATAATTTGTGCATTACTGCGGCTATTCTAACTTTGTAGGACAAGTTATAGGACTAAGCGATTATGTATTTAACCGAATTCAAAAAATAGTGTTCAATTTTTTTATTTGTTGCTATAATTAATAAATAAATTATAATTCTACAACAAATTAGCATTTGATAATGAGCATTAATTTTAGATGAAAAGGATAAACTTGTTTTTTTTTTATATTAGATATGACTCTAAATAATAAGACTAAGTAGTAATCGTTTACAAACGTAAGTAACTTAAACTTAAAAAAGTTTAATGTCAATGAAAATCGCTGCAGTAATTTTATGTGTATAAAACGATGCACTTATAACGATGAGATCTTGGAAATGTTACAGCAAAAACATAACGTTGTACTAAATTTAACAACTTTTAAAATATTTACGCAAAAAAAATCACCAAACATATTAAAACCCCTTTCATACACATCATACAAAAAACAAAATACCGTGCAAGCGAAATTCATTAATAATGTGTTTAATCTCTCGATCGAACCCGCGACCCTAAGCCAAAATACATTTTTCAACACAATCGAGGCTTGATAAATTTCAACATCAATTGTAGCCATGTGGTGCCATATTGCCAGATGGTATTATTTTAGATAAATTATCGATTTTACTTTGAAATTTCGTTTTATTATGGTTAGAACAATGATATCTTTAATCTACACTAATATTATACTTTTAACACAATATTCCTCCATTTGTGTTTTCAAAAAGGCGATTTTCAATTAGACTGCAGTTGTTGTTACTTTCTGGGGATTTTGATGATTTTTTTAAAGATGTTGGTAATCGATCCACCATAATCTTAGACCATAATATACCTAGGTTATTTTCTTCTCATACTACCTATTAGCTAAAACTTCAAACAAGTACGAGGAAATTTCGAAAATTCCAAAGACATTTGACACAATAATTAACATCAAAGTCTTTGTTTTTGTTATCATGTTAAAAATCAAGTTCACATTAAACATTCTTCCATCAAAAGGTTTTCAATAGACATTTAATTAAAACTTCAAAATCTTCGTTTATAAATGACGGAAATTATAAAATTATTGCGTATCAGTAACCAAGTATTTTGGTATTAATCGATTTTGAAAGTAATTTGAACTTTATAATAATAACGTTTAATTGCTATTTGATTATGTAGGTACTAGATTTGACGCGCGGTTTTGCCCGCTAAGTCACGGGCAAAATTCATAGGCTATTTAAAAATATTAAGAGGTATATTTTTTAAAAGCGTCTTCTACTATGTTTATTAACACGCCTTTATTATTAGATTCGCCTGTATGTTTGTATGTCACTGACTAGCTTAAAATCGATTTTAAACTGATACCTAAATTTAATTCAAACTTTGTACACTTACCAAGTACCTATCGGTGAAAGTACAGTTATTTCATGAACTGAAACTTCTTTAGAGTAAAATTTCAAGGTCGCGTCATGTCAATAACGTCACGTCATGGAGTAAGGCGACGATTTTGGTATCTTTGAATCTTGCCAAAGAAGTTTCACTTCTGACATGTATGCTCGGGACACATGTTCTTTTTTAGAAAATTTTGTACTACGTAACAGTAATCTGTGTTCTGTAATAGACAGACAGACTCTCCCATTTCCAATTTAAGTATGTAATACCGTAAAGTTTGAAATAATTAGAAATGCCAAGCTTTGATATAAAATGAGGAAGTATTTAACTGTGGGAACTTCTTGTTTCGCGTTTAATTATAAAACAAATTAGAAGTTAAAAATAACGTATTAATTAACTTTGATTTTTGTTCACGTAAGACTTAAGATATTTAAAGTATTATGTCTTAAAGAAGAAAATAAAAGAAAATTTTAACAGACTGTATTCAAAACTACCTCTACCCCGCAGTTACCCGCACTGCTCCGCTCCTATTGGTCTTAGCGTGATGATATATAGCCTATAGCCTTCCTCGATAAATGGACTATCTAACAGTGAAATTTTTTTTCCAATTAGACCCACGTGGTTCCTAAGATTAGCGCGTTAAAGTAAACAAACAAATACTTTAGCTATATAATCAGTAGTAAATCGTAATATCTACTGTGATATAAGTATTATATAGATATACTAGCGGTCCGCCCCGGCTTCGCCCGTGGTACATATTTATGTTTTCTCTACATAAGAACCATCCTGGTACTTCAAGGATTATAATAAAAAAATAATTATCGAAATCGGTCCACCCGTTCTCGAGTTATGCGCTTACCAACACATTTTGCGATTCATTTTTAATTTTTAAATCTGTAATATCTTCGAAAATATTCACTTAAATCATACGGTGTAATGGGCCATATAGATCTATATTAAATGAACAATGTATTCAAGGTACATATTTAATTGGTTAAGGATTAATGCTGTATTGGTTAAAATCGCTTCGAAAATTAGCCATTATTTGTCGTAAAAAGTAATTGACAAAAAAAAGTTAATGTGGGTTATCCATAAGAGATAGACATATACCATCACGGACTTTTCTGTAGACCTTTTCAATGTGTACAATACTTAGTACATTATTTTGATAAAACTCGTAGGGTTCAGCCTGCGTTTGCAATATAAGCGGAAAAAATGTAATTATTTCCGACATCACATTAGAAACCTCAAAAATAACAGTACTTCTCCACTATTTAATGGATGTTATTATACATATAAACCTTCCTCTTGAATCACTCTATCTATTAAAAAAAACCGCATCAAAATCCGTTGCGTAGTTTCAAAGATTTAAACGTACAAAGGGACATAGGGACATAGGGAAATAGGGACAGAGAATGCGACTTTGTTTTATACTATGTAGTGATGTATAAGATTTTTGGTATCATCTACAGTCTACACTAATAATATTATAAAGAGGAAAACTTTGTTTGTTTGTTTGTTTGATTGTAATGAATAGGCTCAAACTACTGGACCGATTTTAAAAATTCTTTCACCATTCGAAAGCTACATTATCCACGAGTAATATAGGCTATATATCATCATGCTAAGACCAACAGGAGCGGAGTAATGCGGGTGAAACCGCGCGGCACAGATAGTCATACATATAAAGGTTATTCAGGATTCGAATTTAAAACCTCTCGATCCTTAAAACCTTTTATTAAATAACAATAGGTAATATGAGATGACCAAAGTCTAGACTTTTAAGTGCTTTGTGATAACGAGTGTCATACCTATATTAAAAGAACTATTTATAAAGGAATTTCGATTTATTTATATCCTAAGTTTCAAAGACATAGAGCAAAATATATCTACAGGTATTATATTATAACAAATAAATACTTTGAAGACATAATGACGTTATAATTATGTTATATTAGAAACATAGTATAAAACAAAGTCGCTTTCTCTGTCCCTATATGTCCCTATGTATGCTTAAACTTTAAAACTACGCAACGGATTGATGCGGTTTTTTTTAATAGATAGAGTGATTCAAGAGGAAGGTTTTAGTATACCTATAATTTATTAGGTTTAAGACATATCGGAATAAGCCGCGGGCGGTAAGCTAGTTAGAAATAAATGGTACTTTAAATCGGTTAAAAGACTTGACACTTTCACATGTTATGTATTTAAATGATTCATAATTAGTGTAATAAATAAAACCTTTAAGAATGAAAAATTATTATGATAAAAATATACGAAATAAATCACTATTTAAATCCGTTAAAATCCGTTTTAGTATTACTAATGAGTAATGACACAACGTCAATATAAACGTAACAATAAAACCGTGGGACCGATAATTAAAAAGCGGGAACATTAAGCATTAAGCAATTAAAAATAAAAGGGACGCTGAATAAAGGCAGCAATTAGTGAGATCGTGCCAAATGTCGCATCGCTCGCAGTAGCGGCGCGCGAAGCGAGCGAAAGCGGGCTGCGTTGTCATGCGGGGTTGCTGTAAGGGTGCTTTCCACGACCCTTCGCTTTGTTTGAAGTTTGAAGCGTTTAGCGTTTGAAGGCGATACTATTAGTTCGAACAAATACAACATAAACACATTCCTCGCTACACATGCTCGCAAATTATTTGGAAAAACACCCTGGGCCATCTACACAATGGTCAGTGTTGGCCCAACAAATGATCGTCAATGTTTGCCGATTATGAATAAACATCTACAATGACGGCCGATCATTCATATTGAGGGCCTCTACACTATCGTGATAACGCTGCCTGCGCTGGACGAGTAGAGGCAATTATTGACGGCCCATTAGCATGTTTATGGCCGTTCCCAATATCGTATCTATCTTCGGTTTGACCCTACTAAAGATAGAAAATGCTATCTATCTTTTGTTTTGGCGTCTCAATAAGCTTACTAGCGATAAGCTAACCTATCTCTGATCGCTCTATCGTCTGGAAGACTAACTGCTTACTAGATATAGATATATAGTATATTTTTCTCTTTGAATTTGTCTATTTGAGCGTCCCAATAACGTTTTGATAGCTGTCAGCCAGTAATGGCCGTTCCCAATATCGTATCTATCTTACGATATATAGAACATTACTAGCTATCGGATATAGCTGTCTATCTTTAAGAGCGCATATTCTATTTAACGCAAGTCAAAAACTTCGCGATCTATTACGATAGATCGCGGCTTGCGCTATCCTTTTACTATGAACAGCATAGGTCCACAGGAGAGCGCCGAGCAACATGTCCTCTCTTTGGAAAGGCTCGCTGCCGACTGATTTTAATCGGGTCGCGCGCAGTGTTTTATAGTACTTTAAAAAAAATTGTAGAAAAATAATAGAGGTACCTTAGTTGATTTTTTAAATTTTATCTTATAAGTAAGACATTCTTTTATTGCAATATGTATAAATTATATTCAATAAAGTCAAATATCTTGGTGAAAATAATCATTTTGTCGACTATAATTTCTAAAAAAATTCACATTGTTTGGATTTTAATTTCGTAAGTTAGGAGTCCAAAGTAAAAAAATCTTTTAACTAACTATTTTAATAAGGATTTTTGCAGTTAGTTAAAAATAATTGTGAGTTAGATCTGTCAGCAATTTCAGATATTTTTAGCTTCGAAATTGACACTAAAAGTGAAATCAAGTAATCATCGGCTCAGTTATCTTGATGGTATTCAGAAATACTGTATTAATTGAAAAAAACTCTTAACTAACTACATAGACAATAAAATTTCCTAAAATTATTAGTAATTCATATGTTTGTAAGATACGTGGTTGATGGACAATCTGGTTTGAAAAATCACATATTTGAGCCAAACAGCGCACGGACCGCGTACACGGCCTTAACTGTAATTTGAATATTAGGAACGGCCATTAGTAGTCATATAGTCATAAACATTTGGTAACAAAGTTTAAATTGAGATGTAGCGGAGGTGACAGCATGATATTGGCATTAACAATGTTGTGTTTACACTTTACATTATTACTATTTAAGTTATACTGTTAATTACATTATTACTATTATAGTTATACTGTAAATTACATTATTACTATTATAGTTATACTGTAAATTACATTATTACTGACAAATCTAGGAGATATAGAAGTTTCGTCTATCTCATTCATATCGCAAATTTTCTAAACAAATTGAGATATTTAAAATCGCGTTTGCTTATTACTTACGCCACACAACAATAGCAGCGTGCGATGATCTATTGCGATCCGAAAACCACCCTTATCATAACGGAATAAGGTAGAAAATTGTTTCAACAATATTTGTTAAGCATTTTTTGCGAAACGTCACTCCAATTAACATTAGGGATAGGTCCAAATGGTCGGTTAAGATTTGATTTGACATCAAATTACAGGTGTATTAGATACCTTTAATTAGATGTAAGTTATATCTATTGAAATTTATTTAATAATATTTAAGAAGAAATTATTACAAATATGTATCTGTTTAATTTTCACATAATATTTCTCTTTGTATGAATTTATTGAAGACAAGTGATAACTGCGTTAAAAACAACCGACTTCAAACTTGTACTTGCAACATTTACAAATACAGACAAAAATGGTCATAAAATAAAAATTACTGGGCCTATCCGAATAAAATTTTTATGGGACCAATTCGACACCATCCCGCATCGGACAAAAAAAGAATCACGTAAATCGATTCAGAAACCTCGGAGTAATCGGTGTACATACATAAAAAAAAAAAAAAATACCGGCCGAATTGATAACCTCCTCCTTTTTTTTGAAGTCGGTTAAAAATATTAGGTATTTGTGTAACAATAAAAAATCATGTTATGTATAAGGACGAGCGAGATGTTCTAACACAAGCATTTAAATGTTTAAAAGGATGTCTCAATGACTAAAAAAATGGAAGCAAAACTGAGTAAATATTTTTGATTTTGATTTTGAAATTTAAACATTTTACTTTTTAATACTGAAATAAATAAACAGGTATATTATATCAAAACCTTAAATTAAATTGTCTTTTAATATAACAATTAGGACATTATTCATAAACAATAACAAACAAGAATGAAAACCCAAGTGTAAAAGCTAGTTCATAATTTTTCCTGATTAAAATCTAACCACCTAGGTATTGTATAAAATTTACTCAGTAACAAGTTATAATTAAGTTAAGATTTATGAGACTTGTTAAGATTTTCCTTTTTAACTTGACGTCATATAAAACAATGTTTTTTGCTTGCTTTAAACTCTGTTTTTTATGGAACGGCAGTTAAGTTGAACTTTTTTATACTGAAATTTTTTATACTGAAACTTATAAATTTAATTCAACTAAAAATATGAAATTTAATAAGTATATGCGACGGTATAAGCGTACTCTACATGAAAACTCAAAGTTTCATCATAATTCGACCAACAGTTTCGTCGTAATGGAAATAAAAAAGACGTTTTATCCTAACAAAATTTTAAACGTTTTCATTTAGTTGATTGATTTTCTTTAAAATGTCTATCTTCTATACACACTTTACAAGACTTTCTATTCCCCAGTAATCGAACTCAGGACCTCTAGTTGACGTTACAACATTAAGCACTGTACCAAGAAGTGTTAACAATCTATAAAGGGTCCGCTTTACCGAAGCATATGAACCGCTAGCCATGTAGACATAATTAACAATGGTCCTAGTTATGTAAGTATCCTAGGAAATTGATTTAAAAAAATCTATTTTAAGTACCTAAGTATCAAAAACTAAAAATAGGTAATCTGGGTACCTACTATATTATCTATTAATTGGCTAGTAACGCAGCTTCATATGATGAATATTACGAATGGAACTTAACTGAACAGAATACAAGACTACAATTCCAAAAAAATATATTAAATATTGAACACCCATTACTTTAACAAACAATAACCCAAAACAAATAAAAATTAATCACCCCATAAAATTATCAAAGGCAATTAAATACGTGCAGCATCTGTGTGTCCTGCATATACTAGAGTGGGTATAATTACGTACGCAGCGCGTCTCGCTGTCCGCTCAGCCGTGAGGGCCGCAGGCGGTTACGCGGCGTATATGCAAAATATACAGATGAAACGTTCTGGTTTTGTGTTGTATGTGTTGTGTGTAATGATGTGTTGTAACTTGTTGTTAATGTTGGTTGTGTCGTATTGTTCGAAATTTGTATGATGTGTTGTAACTTGTAGTTAATGTTGGTAATGTGTAGTGTTGTATGTATCGTGGATGTGTTGTATTTTGTTGTCAAATGTAATGTTGGTTGTAGTAAAAATGACACGATAAAAATACACATGTTTAGTTTAAAAGAGCAGCTACTAATTTCTATCGACTATTCTTTGTAAAAACTCTCCGAAACGGTGGTAAATTATTTATTTCATACCATGTCTTATGACTATTATGCGCTTAAAAAATTAACTTAAAGCTAAAAGATAAGGTTTTGGAATCAAACCCTGAACTTTCTCCTGCACTATGGATACGTTTCATATTTAAATACATCTGAATTAAAATATCATTCACATGAATTATTAAGAAGTAATTTCAAATTCGTTTTTTTTAATTCAATACATGCATGTTATTTAAATCATCGAGTTTAAATTTCACTTTGAGTTTTATATATTTTGGCGTGTTGCTTATTCGAATACGAAATTGTATTATTTTAATTTTTCAAAGATAAATTATAATATTTACTTGAAAATGGGATTTGGAACTGAAATAATTAGTAAAAGAATAGTTTTTTTGACAAATGTTAAAATTGAATCTTAGATTACCTTTGAATTCATTGAAAACTAGGTATCTAGTCTAAAATCACTATTCACATTTAAATAGTGACAACACTCAAATTTTCTTTACGAAAAATCAAAACATTTGTCACTAACACTGCACCTCTCGACAGATTTCGCTCTTTATCAAGCAAAGCCGCGGGCTAAACCATAACCGAAGGGGATTACAAATTTCGATTACAGGCAAATTGAATCCTTTAATTAGCCCCATGCCCCAATTTGCCCCAAGCAAGTAATTCCGTCCCCGGGGCGAAATATCGCTGCGTAAACTTAATTTTAGCTTTATCTGCTGTTTAGACATATACTATGCTAATTTGTAATCTTTTGAATGGCTGGGCTTTAATTATAGTTAGATTAAAGTAAATTTAATTCTTAATACGTAGCATTATTGAGAATTAGTTTTGATGTTATAAATTTGTTAGTTTGTCTGTTTGGAATGGCGAAAATGGCTTCTACCGAAGCTTGGTGTGTGTGCAATTGTAATACCTATCCTATATTTATGAATAAAGAAATGTAGAACCACATTCCTTTACAAAATATACCTGTAAATATTTTTTTACACCTACGCATTGTATAATTTAAATATACCTGCCAAAATTAAAAACGACAGTTACTAAAAAATCTAATCTGAAAACGTATTTTCCACAGATTCCCATCACAGTGTATAAACAAGCTATAATTGTAACAAAACAAAGGCTTCCAAAAACAACGTACCTTTTATACCGACTTTTTAATTAGCACTGTTCGCTTTAATAAGGTCTAATTTCGCGTAACAAGAGCTGATAAAGAACATTCGATAAGGTATAGGGCACGTTCATAGTGGCTTCCTATAAGGGTACGGCATTTTGAGCTTTATTGAGTTTTAGTAAGAAATAAGTTATAATGTAAGAAAAGAAAGATAGCATATTCATCTAAATCAATAAGAGAAATAAATATACAAGACTTTTAGGATTTATCGATAATAATATTGAAGGGAATTTTGATGAAATTTTCTAGTAGGATAAAGCAAATAAATAAGTCAATAAAATATTTCAGGACAATTTTCACACACGGCCCGTTCTGATCCCATACTAAGCTTTCGCTTGTGTTATGGAAACAAGATGGCTGATAAACATACATATATGTATATATAATTTTAAATAAATACTTAATATAGATAATTAACACAGAGCAAACATCTATGTTCATCACACAAATATTTGCCCCGAGTGGGAATCGAACCCACGACCTCTGTCTTGGAAGGCAGGGCCACTACCAACCAAGCCAGCCGGTCAGTCAAAAAAAAGTATAAATAGATTATGATAATAAGCGGATTAATAGCAAGTTTTTGATTTAGTGTACTATCCATTTAAATTGGTCTATATTCCTTGAACAAAGGTTCCTAAAGCGTTGTCACAATAAATTCGTACATTAAGAACACGCCTTACGAAAAATACGCGCAAGGAAAACTCCACCTTATGACATACACCAGCGACGCTACTGTCGGACATTTTTCAGAAAATAATTCACTAAATTCCTTTCTAGATATTTTGTGATAAGATATGAAGCTATTTTCACATTACAGTATTTATTTCAATAGGTATTTATTATGTTAATAACACATTCTTTACAAAAAATCTCGACGAGTACTTTTTATTTTTTACTAGCGGTCCGCCCCGGCTTCGCCCGTGGTACATATTTACGTTTTCTCTACATAAAAACCATCCTCGTACTTCAAGGAATATAATAAAAAAAGAATTATCGAAATCGGTTCAGCCGTTCTCGAGTTATGCGCTTACCAACACATTTTGCGATTCATTTTTATATATAAAGATTTAATTAAGATTTATAACCAACAAGCTTTCCTCCCACGGCTTCGCCCGCGTTGAAACCTAATCACTACATAGTATAAAACAAAGTCGCTTTCTCTGTCCCTATGTCCCTATGTATGCTTAAATCTTTAAAACTACCTAACTGATTTTGATGCGGTTTTTTTTAATAGATAAGAGTAATTCAAGAGGAAGGTTTTAGTATATAATTTATTATGTTTGAGACAAAGTGGGCGAAGCCGCGGGCGGAAAGCTAGTAAATAATATACTAAAACCTTCCTCTTGAATCACTCTCTCTTAAAAAAAAACCGCATCAAATCCGTTGCGTAGTTTGCATATATAGGGACATAGGGACAGAGAAAGCGACTTTGTTTTATACTATGTAGTGAAGCGTAGATATTTCACAAAACTACCCACATATTATATAACATACATATCAATCGATATTTGGTAGTAACACAATTTGGTTTCAAATATCAAACCACGAACACCGCATTCATAGAGTATTATTTCAAGTATTGAATAATATATTGGTAACCGAAAATAGTGTATTGTATTTGTTACTACATATTTATCTAAAAGTGAAAGTTACGTTAAAATCTGTTCAGCCATTTCGGAGATTTACCGGGATTAAATATGGGATTAACTTAATTCATAGTCATTACATATACCTACGGGAAAATACTAGTAATGGTACGGGAGCCAGGAACAGATTTTATGACCAAGCTCCTCTCAAGCTGTAATTAGTAAAATGCATCAAAGTATAGTATTATGAAGCCTCCTGAACGTCAGCTGGAGCTCGGTTGGGGGGAAGAGCGGTTGTAGCCTCCCACGCACGTAGGAAAAAAAAATACATTCATGTCTGACGAATTATCTCTTGAGAGGAAATAATGAACCAAATTTGGACCTGGCTCCCGTACCATAAGTAATAAGATTTTAAAAGAATCTAAATTTTTCTACTATTAACCTATTAAGTAATTTATAAACTTTTACATTGAAAACTAACCATTTTAAATAAAAAATATTTATAAATCTACTGAAAAACCTTCAACATTGTAAAACGCTACAAAGCGTACATTTTAAGTACAATCCAATGCTTCCAATTAAAAATAATAAAATAGAAATTGTGCACAAATAATACGTTCACACTACACTCGAAAACGGCTAAATAAAAACGAATACGATTTTAATTATAGGAAACACTAATGAGTAAACTTTAAGTTTTCAAAAGTAGGTTAAGTTGGTAAGACCTTGGGCGAAATGCTTTAGGAATTATATTAATATTACATTATATAATGTACTTATAAGAAATCTTTATATTTACTTTGTTCAACGTACATAGGTACTAGTTATTGCACCTGACCTTGTCCATTTCGTATGAAAATATGAGTAACGCGCGTAAGTAAAACTGGATTAACGAATAAAATTTATGAAACAATTTTTTTTACTACTTTTTTTCTGTAATATTTTTATCGATTTAATATTGAAGTTGTACTACATTCCCACAATTCTTCAATTCCAATTACTTACTACTAATCTCGACCTGTTTCAATTTTACAAGGTATCTGATGAGACGTAATCCCTACTAATATTATAAATGCTAAAGTAACTCTGTCTGTCTGTCCGTTACGCTTTCCCGGTTAAACCTCTCAACCGATTTTGATGAAATTTGGCACAGACAATCTTTAGACCCTGAGAAAGAACATAGGCTACCTTTTTGCGAAATATGAACCACGGGCGAAGCCGGGGCGGACCGCTAGTATATTACATAGACGTATACGATTTTATCATAATTTATATCCGTTAAAATATCTTTCCTAGCCAACACATAAACGTCAATTCACTAACATTTATTCTCTACTAGCGGTCCGCCCCGGCTTCGCCCGTGGTACATATTTACGTTTTCTCTACATAAGAACCATCCTCGTACTTCAAGGAATATAATAAAAAAAGAATTATCGAAATCGGTTCAGCCGTTCTCGAGTTATGCGCTTACCAACACATTTTGCGATTCATTTTTATATATAAGACTAGCGGTCCGCCCCGGCTTCGCCCGTGGTACATATTTACGTTTTCTCTACATAAAAACCATCCTCGTACTTCAAGGAATATAATAAAAAAAGAATTATCGAAATCGGTTCAGCCGTTCTCGAGTTATGCGCTTACCAACACATTTTGCGATTCATTTTTATATATAAGACTAGCGGTCCGCCCCGGCTTTGCCCGTGGTACATATTTATGTTTTCTCTACATAAAAACCATCCTGGTACTTCAAGGAATATAATAAAAAAATAATTATCGAAATCGGTCCACCCGTTCTCGAGTTATGCGCTTACCAACACATTTTGCGATTCATTTTTATATATAAGATTATAAAACCAATACAAACTTACAATACCTACACACAAAAGAAAATACCATTATATCTCATATTTATATCCATTTCCCCTCGTAACGACCGTATATATTTTTATTTTACTTAACATACAAACGAAACCACAGTAATGGGCCCTAAATTGTGTCTGTCATATTTATTTATTTAGGAGAATATATCCTTGTTTACTAGTTTTCGTGGTTTGCTTATTTTTCTTGAACCACACCTATCCGTAACAGAATAAGGTTTTAATATCCAATTTATTATGTTTTAGCATGGACCAATAACACAAGGTTTTAGTCAACGCGGGCGAAGCCGCGGGCGGAAAGCTAGTAGATAATAAACTATGATTTAGTATATTTTTACTTTATCAATTTATATATTTTTGATGCAAATTATAAATTCAAATTCTATTTTAAATACTACATTACTCAGTACATTGCAAACAAAAGGATACTTCAATATAATTCCCAAATTACATCCAACATAATTAACTAGAGCCATCAGAAAATTAATCAAAACTTAATACAAAAAATTACGAAACAGCGAGGTACCGTCAGCAAATTCACGCAGAATTTTATTCAAGCACCTTGTCAAAAAATTACCCCGCCAACTTTGGAATGATTTACGATTCACGCCTTAAGGGGTTGGAGATAAAATTTAGAATAATTTTCGTCTGTTTATTAGAACTGAGATTCTTCGTCTACTTAATAATGGAACATTTTTAATTAACCTCTATTTTTAACCGACTTCAAAAAAAAGGAGGAGGTTATCAATTCGGCCGGTATGTTTTTTTTTATTTTTTTTATGTATGTACACCGATTACTCCGAGGTTTCTGAACCGATTTACATGATTCTTTTTTTGTTCGATGCGGGATGGTGTCGAATTGGTCCCATAAAAATTTTATTCGGATAGGCCCAGTAGTTTTTATTTTATGAGCATTTTTGTCTGTATTTGTAAATGTTGCAAGTGCAAGTTTGAAGTCGGTTGTTTTTAACGCAGTTATCACTTGTTGAAGATAATTATTGTATGGATGCATTGAGGTATTATTACTGTATAGAGAGGATACCACGAACAAAATCGAACAAAATTGACTCTAACTCGTGTTACAAATAGTGTAGTAGCGATGTCCTCTCTAGTACGTAGTACATAGTAACTCAATGTATGGATGAATATATCTTATCTTATATATAAAATTCTCGTGTCACAATGTTAGTCTGCATACTCCTCCGAAACGGGTGGACCGATTCTCATGAAATTTTCTGGGCATATCGGGTAAGTCTGAGAATCGGCCAACATCTATTTTTCATATGTACCACGGGCGAAGCCGGGGCGGGCCGCTAGTAATATATATACCTACAAGATTTATATAATAATTTAGTTTTGACTTCAACCGGCTAAAAACAAAGTATTAGCTACTCGAATAAGCTACATTCTAATATTATAAAGCCGAAGAGTTTGTATGTTTTAACGCGCTAATCTCAGGAACTATTGGCCCGATTTGAAAAATTGTTTCGATTTTAGATAGCCCATTTATCGAGGAAGGCTATAAACAATATAATATATCATCACGCTAAGACTAACAGGAGCGAAGCGATGCAAGTGAAACCGTCAGACACAGCTAGTAGTTTTCGACACAAATTTTAACAATCAAAATACTTAAAAAAAATTGTATCTATAAAATTTTAAGCACAAAATTTTTATTTATTTATCTTATTTTCTAAACAACCACATATATAACAGCAAACAGAATAAACAAACATAAAAACTACAGAAAATAGTCAACGATGTTACCGAAAAAAGTATTCGTATAAAAAATTCACGCGTTTGAACCAAGTCGTATGTTCCTCTATCACACCCACTCGACTGATTGAAATCGATGTGTTCGGAAACACAGAATTAAAAGGGAACAGAATATTCTGCTAAATATGTAGTATAGGAATTTGAGTGGTTTTGGGATAGCATTAAGACTTAGGTTTGATTACCAGTAGGAGGTACCTATGTTAAAATGTCTTTCTTGTGGTAGGATAATATTATATACACTTTTTATTTCTTTATTTAGGTACCTTTGGTATGTATCACTTATTATATAAAACTTCAATTTACGACTTCCGTCACTTTACTAAAAAAATGTTGTGTGGTTTTATGAAACCACGGTAAAAGTGAAACTGTTCGAACGGTTCCGAACACTGCTTTGTGTAGCGCATGTCGCGTGACGGTCGGCTGCCGAGTAGCGATACACGCGACATGCGCTACACAGACCAAAAAGTTTGAGACGATGTAATAAAAGCTTCACTTTAAAAAATTATAAAAAAGGCATAATGAAGCTTTCAATCCGAAAGAGAATCAAAATCGTAATATTTTTTTTTAAGTTTAAACATACAAACAAATATCAATCAAGTATTTAATAATTAAGTCACCTTATGAATCTTATATTTAAAAATGAATCGCAAAATGTGTTGGTAAGCGCATAACTCGAGAACGGCTGAACCGATTTCGATAATTCTTTTTTTATTATATTCCTTGAAGTACGAGGATGGTTCTTATGCAGAGAAAACGTAAACATGTACCACGGGCGAAGCCGGGGCGGACCGCTAGTTGTAAATACAATATCACTAATTCATATACCTATATACCAAAACTAAACACACTAGAGACCACGAAATTAATGTTTGTCCACCAAACATCGTCCATGGTAAGTTCCTTAGGGAAATTCGATTTTGATAAAACCTGGCTCCATTTACTACGACAGTTAGCTCTAATGATATATTCTCTATATCCATACTAATATTATAAATGCGAAAGTAACTCTGTCTGTCTGTCTGTTACTCAATCACGCCTAAACTATTGAACCAATTTTCATGAAATTTGGTATGGAGATATTTTGATACCCGAGAAAGGACATAGGCTACTTTTTATCCCGGGACAATGACGCAATCCCGGAAATCCCACTGGAACGGGAACTATGCGTGTTTTTCTTTGACTGCGCGGGCGAAACCTAGTATGTATATAAAATTCTCGTGCCACAATTTTAGTAACCATACTCCTCTGAAACGGCTGGACGGAGTCTCGTGAAATTTTGTGCGCTGGGTAGATCTAAGAATCTGCAAACATCTATTTTTCATAACCCTAAGTGATAGGAGTAACGCAGAACAACGATTGCCGTTTATCTTTAGAAAACTAGCTTTTCTCACGTTGTTTTGCTCGCAATTAAATTCCCACTTTTTATTCAGGTACCATACGAGTGAAGCCGCGGATTGAATATAAATTTATTGTTATTATTTGATATATCAACTTTTGACTGGTAATGTCTCGATCGTTCTTTATAATACGGATAAGGTAAACATTTTTTGAAATAAAACTGCTTTAGGCGCGTTGAGAGTAGAATTTCAAGGTAGCGTCATGTCAATACCGTCACGTCATGGAGTAAAGCGACGATTTTAAGTTTCACTTCTGAAAAAAAAACCGCTCAGGGTTACTAACCTCTATCTACAAAATGATATAAAAATTCAAGTGCAAACTTATACGAAAACCCTTTTACTCACGAAAATACCCTCAAGTCATCAGATAGAGATATCTTCAGATAATATCTCTATAATGGTCAAAGTTCCATACTTTCAAGTTTATCACTAAAGTAATAACTCTTGGTCGTAATTTCTGAATACATTCGGGTGACTGTCACTTTTTTACTTTTACAATTTAATATTAAAATATTCATTCATATTTTATAGGTTTTATGATTATTTAGCCAGCACATTATTTTTCGAATAAAATTGCCAGTAAGTGATTCTTATGTCATGTTAATAACAAAATAAGTACTATTTTCTTGCGTTTGAGTGCTGATATTTTAAAGCATTTAAACGTAATTTATTCAACAATAATTTTGAATAAATCGCGTTTAAAAAGCGTTACATTCTTTATGTTTTACATGTGTTTGATATTTTGCAATAAAGTGACAAATAAACATGAAATTTTAACTTAATATGAGTTACAATTTTTTTAATAAAATAATATGTAAATCTACTTAAAAATTATAAAGATAAAAACAATAAAGCAGTATTTTCACAGCAATCACTGTCACTATCAAATAACAAAGGAAAAACAGCCAACACGAAATGGTTAAAAGAAAATCACGGATTCCGTTTTCTCAATATACATATATTGATGTTTTCCATCTACTTATCTCGCTCAAATAGATATAAGAAAAGACATCGAAAGGAATTGAACCTATTTCTGTACTAAAACACTGTCATAAGTCATGATAGAAAGGTTTTGTGGTGATTTATCTTTAAAAGGGACACTAAGAGGGCATTTTTTTATAAAAAAGAGCATGTCGAGGT
Source organism: Colias eurytheme (assembly GCF_061535395.1). Classification (NCBI taxonomy): domain Eukaryota; kingdom Metazoa; phylum Arthropoda; class Insecta; order Lepidoptera; family Pieridae; genus Colias; species Colias eurytheme. Next base: position 6,284,651 of record NC_143006.1, read on the forward strand.
GAAACTTCTTTACCAAGATTCAAAGATACCGAAATCGTCTCCTTACTGCATGACGCGCCGCGCGGTTTAACCCGCATTACTCCGCTCCTGTTGGTTTTAGCGTGATGATATATAGCCTATAGTCTTCCTCGATAAATGGGCTATCTAACACGGAAAGAATTTTTCAAATCGGACCGGTAGTTCCTGAGATTAGCGCGTTCAAACAAACTCTTCAGCTTTATAATATTAGTACAGATACGGTCGCGAATCTAATGCAAAACAAATTCCTCGTTATAACCACACCGTATGTTAGATCAGTATATTTCTTTTCCCCTAATATATTCAGAGATGGTTCGATATAAATCAGCCTGTAGATGGGACATCTATCTTTGACCTCCGAAACGGGACTTTCGTAGCAGTATTATCTGTTTGAGGTTTAATTGATTTTTGGGGATTGGTTTTTAACTTATTAGACCGGGAGATACTGACACAAAATTTCGAGTCATTTGTAACAGGATGGCGGTTCTACAGGGGTCTTAGTACGCAATGACAAAAAGAAAAATGATGGTGTGAACGCTGGTACCGGTGGGTTAGTCGCGTGGGCGTTAGTCGAACTCGTCGGAAAAATAGCGAAAGTCAAACGATTTGTAACACAAAAATTTTAGAATTTACCGATAGCCCATAAAAAAGAAGTAGGCGGTAGTGTCATGCCATACTTTTCCGGTATGACTTACAGCCCGCCATACCGACGCGAATGTGTTGATTTAAAAAAAACAATTATTCAACCATTTGTACCAAGCTAACTTTTGCACAGGTAACCATCGTCGTGCAGCCATTTACGAAAATCGCCATGCCATACTTTTCGGACGATTTCAAATGGTCGCCATACCGCCGAAAATCTGCAAATTTTTTTTATTTCGCCTATCTTTTTGAACCAGTATTGCATTTGGCTTTTTGGAGAGTATTTGATAAAATGTGACCATTATTATATTTGCCATACTTCTAGTAGGGGGAAAAAGTGCTGTCATACTTGAAAAATAAATTTATTATTAATTTATATAAGTGAAGATTTCCAACACCTAGATCTTTGAAATTTTGTATTTATATTCGTTGATCCTCAAACTTACAGGAAAAATAAGTGCCATACTGTTACAAATCGTTTGACTTTCGCTATTTTCCGATGAGTTCGACTAACGCCCACGCGACTAAGACTTTCTTTTTGTCATTGCGTACTAAGAACCCTGTAGAACCGCCATCCTGTTACAAATGACTCGAAATTTTGTGTCAGTATCTCCCGGTCTATATGTTTCGTTCATGTTGATATCTGTACTTTTTGTATTGTATTTACTGGTGTACATTTTCGTTCGTTGTACCTTAATTTTTCATTTGTAGTTCGTAATTTTTCTTATTTTAACAGCTATGTAAACATGCAACCTACATTATCTATAGGTACTAATATTAAAGTGTTTGTTTGAACGCACTAATCTCGGGAAGTACTGGTCCGATTTCAAATATTCTTTCCATGTTAGATAGCCCATTTATCGAGGAAGGCTATAGGCTAAATATCATCACGCTAAGACCAACAAGAGCGGAGCAATTCGGGTGTAACGGCGGGGCGCAGCTAGTTTAAAATATAATTTTAAAATAGAAATATTTAATACTATCATCATGTTAAACGACAGGCAAATAAATATGACTAATATTAAGGTATCATTAAGGTACATTAAACAATATAATGACCAATTATAGGATAAAATATTACAATACTTAATATTATAGTACTTGATACTAAAATTGTTTAACAAGAATCGGGGAATGAAACATGAAAATTGTATAAGTATCTACAGGAGTCAAATAAAAATATTTTTTTGTATAAAAACATTTCTAGAAAGCATAAGTAGCAATAAGATGTCATTTTAAGAATATATTATCTCTTTTTTATATATAAAAATGAATCGCAAAATGTGTTGGTAAGCACTCGAGAACGGCTGAACCGATTTCGATAATTCTTTTTTTATTATATTCCTTGAAGTACGAGGATGGTTCTTATGGAGAGAAAACGTAAACATGTACCACGGGCGAAGCCGGGGCGGACCGCTAGTATATTATATTATTACAATCAAAATAACATGTTCAAATACGTTCTAAAATCTAGTTTTCTTAGTACAATCCTATGCTTTCGCTTTATCTAAATAGAAATCATTTAAACAAAAGAATAAACTGAAATGGTCTAGCTAAGTGAAAATAGTCCACCTTTATCTCTTTACTAATATGATAAATGCGAAAGTTTGTGAGGATGGATGTTTGTTACTCTTTCACGCAAATACTACTGAACTGACTACAATGAAATTTGGTATGAAGACCAGAAGACAAGAACAAGGTACGCAAACCAAAAAATTAGGGGTTAAACAATATTTTTTTGTCATCAATTTACAGTTGACCGCAACAGAAAAACGACATCGAATCATGAGAAATAAAATAAAAAATACAGTACGTATAAAATTTTCGGCAAGTGCGTCCGATCTTAGGCGACCCAACCTTAGCTGAGAATTCAGAAAAAACACAGGCTACTTTTTATCCCGGAAATCCTACAGGAACGGGAACTATGCGGGTTTTTCTTTGCAAACGCGAGCGAAGCCGCGGACGGAAATCTAATTTCATATAAATCATGAGATTTTTGGTAGTAGCAAAAAATATCACCATTTTTAATAATTTATCATTTTAAGAACATCCTGTAGCTAAAAATTACTCACGTAAAAATATATTGTCTCAAGTTGAATCAGGCCATATTTGACGAGATACCAAATTGAAATTCTAAACGAGTATCCAATATTAAAGTAGGTAAAATACCTGGCCAAATAACTCGGTGGACGTTTCAGGACTCACTAAGGAGGGCGCTAGGGCTGCCACCGTGAAGTTAAGGGTGCTAGGAAATAGTTAAGCTATTGCAAAGCTTTTTTTTATCTCAGATTTTGAGCGCGGCGACCGAATGTAAAAATTCCGTAACGAAAAAACCTAACACCCCCCCACTCCAACCGGCACAGCGATGCTATGCAATAGCTTTACCGCGGCAGTCCTCGAGTGCCACACGTATTTTTTTAAGTTACCATTTTACTGTTGCTAAACGTAGATGAAATGAAGGTAAATATTATTGGTGTGTTGAGAAAAAAAAGCAGTGATTCATAATAATAGCCGTTTGTAAGTTTGTTAGGTATTGATATTGTAATATCATGTTCAGTAAAGATAATGCTTTTTAGGGCCGATTTTTCAATCCTTGAATAAAACTTATCCGTCCAATAAAGTATTACACGAACATTTTAAAATGTCACCTGTAAACTGTCAAATACGGACAATTAGAATATGGAGCCATTATTTAAGAGAAGAAGAAGACAATTAGAATACATTTTTGAAATGGTAGTTTAATACGTTATTCGGTGAATAAGTTTTAACCAACGATATAAAAATCAGCCCTTATTGGCAAAAGAATATATAAATTGGTTAACTGGTATTGCTCGAAATCGTAGCAAACAGATAAGGAGTCATTTCCTCCCCTCTGTACAATATTATTGCAGATAGCAATCTAATTTTCTTATTAATAGCAAAGAAATATTATTAACAAGTTTTCACAAATTACGTAATGAACGGTGGTTTGTTTATAACATTATTGCAATAACAACGTACTTTTTATCATAAGTATATTATTACTAGCTGTTTCCTGCGGTTTCACCCGCATTGCTCCGTTCCTGTTGGTCTTAGCGTGATGATATATATTATATAGCCTATAGCCTTCCTCGATAAATGGGCTATCCAACACCGAAAGAATTTTTCAAATCGGAACAGTAGTTCCTAAGGTTAGCGCGTTCAAACAAACAAACAAACATTTATTTATTAGTATAGATTTGTAACCCAATTGAAAGCCAAACCCACACAAATAGTGGACCAAATCAGCATTAGCTTACAAAAATAAATGCCTCTCTCACAAATGAAGATTTACTACAAATTATGTAACATTTGCCGCACCCTGTATAAAACTGCTCTCAGAAAGCGGCAACCCTACGTCAAGGGGTCTTTATTTGACGTTACCAGGTGAAATAATGTTTCGGCAAGAATTTCTATAAGGTTTAGAGGAAGCAATATTGTTTTATATAAACCGGATGTCTATGTAATTACAAAATTTGATTTGAAGAAGGTAATTAATTAGTATTTGAATTTGGACAAATGTTATTAATTTTGTATATTGTAACCGAATTTGTTTCTTTAATTGATGGGTTTGGAATCGTTTAACAGTTATAAATTTATAAAGAATAGAAAAAATTCGATCACGAGGCGGGACTCGAACCCGCATCCTTCGCGCCATTCCGGGGCGGATGCCTGACCAACTCAGCCACTCGTGACCCGCCAGAGCAATCGAATTTATTCTATTCTTTCAGTTTTATGTGTCTGAAGGGACACACCGCGCGCCATCTATTGAGATGATTAACAACCATTTCTCATTGAGATGATTAACAATCATTTATAAAGCATTTGAATGCCATAAAACCAAAAATATAAAATCGTTTAACAGTTAATTAATTCGCGCTTTGTTTTGTCTGTTCGTGGTATTTGAATTGGAAAAGTACGTTTTATGTTTGGTTCATTTGGTCTCTTTTTAACACGCTTTTATTAAAATCTTAATACGGAGAAGAATCTGCATTTTTATCTTTACTTGTTTTCATATTATTGACGATTATTGAGCTGTGAAAATCTATATAGCTTCGGGCGGTAAGCTAGTACAAATAATAAATAAATAATTTGGAAAATCCAAAAGTGCACGCCTCATAATTTTTTTTTTAATAAATATTTATTAATTATTATTTTTGTTTATTTAATAACAATTAAACCACATCGAATCAGAACCTGAAAAATGAAAGGGTTCTATTCCTGAGCATACTCAAGCGTAAGAGAAAAAAAAAGACTCGATTAGTAAAGTATTTCGGTCGCTATCGTGTTAAAAAGAAAAAGGATCCGCACATACAGACACACGGACGTCCAAGACAGAACTTTTTTAAACTGTTTTTTAACTAGTTTAAATAACAAAAATGACATCAAAAATATCATGAACGTTAAAAATAGTGTTTTTTCTTAATATGTGTGTGTATGTATTATCTTACAAGTGCAATGTATGATACATAAAGACATTTTAAGTTTGAAAAATCAGATGTTTTGCGCGAAGTGACAGTAGTACCCACCTCAACGCTTCGCTTATGAGGCGTGCAATAGTTCAGGACAATTTTCACACACGGCACGATCTGAGCTTTCGCTTGTGTTGTGGAAACCATGCAGATGCCAGATAAACATACATATATATATATATATATATATATATATATATATATATATATATATATATATATATATATATATATATATATATAATCTTATATATAAAAATGAATCGCAAAATGTGTTGGTAAGCGCATAACTCGAGAACGGCTGAACCGATTTCGATAATTCTTTTTTTATTATATTCCTTGAAGTACGAGGATGGTTCTTATTGTAGAGAAAACGTAAACATGTACCACGGGCGAAGCCGGGGCGGACCGCTAGTTTTAAATAAATACTTATATACATAAACTAATATAGATAATTAACACCCAGACAAAGAACAATCATCACGTAAACTGTCAAATACGGGCAATTAGAATACGTTTTTAAAATGGTAGTTTTATACATTATTCGACGAATAAGTTTTAACCAAGGCTTGAAAAATCAGCCCTTAGAGAACTTACTGAATAACTGACTGGTATTAAACAAATCTATGACAATAATACAGTTACAGATTTTAGAATTGTTAGCATACATAGATGGGCATACAGCAACTTTGTTTAATAATATGTAGTGATAAATCCATACTAATATTATAAATGCGATAGTAACTCTGTCTGTCTGTCTGTCTGTTACTCAATCACGCCGTAACTACTGAACCAATTTGCATGAAATTTGGTATAGAGATATTTTGATACCCGAGAAAGGACATAGGATAGGTTTTATCCCGGAAATCCTACGGGAACGGGTTTTTCTTTGAAAACGCGGGCGAAGCCGCGGGCGGAAAGCTAGTAATAATTAAATACAGCCTGTGACTGTCTTTGTGAATATTTAAAATGGGTCGGTGTATAAACTCAAACTCAAACATTCATTTATTCAATTAGACTACTATTTAGTAGCACTTTCGAATCGTCATTACATAAGTATTTTTTACATTTACCACCGATTCGGAAAGCAGTATCTATGGAGAAGAATCGGCAAGAAATACGTTTATATAATACGTTTATTTATTATTATTGATGTTTTGCATTAAAACAAAACATGTATTATGTGTTGAATAAAACACACAGCGTTGGATGAAGAAGCAGTCTATGAATCCTATGAAATCTCTATAAATAAGGTCACCTTACCGACTTTCCGTGTATCTTTCACCTCACTAGCAAGCGCGCGTCCCTATTAAATGTCATCGCTTTTGACGCGCCATCATCTTCAAATGTCAATCGGCATAGCATCTTCATCAGCAAGCAGTAAACTGCAACGCTGTGTGTTTTATTCAACACATAATACATGTTTTGTTTTAATGCAAAACATCAATATTATGTGTCTTTCTAAAACACACAGCGTTGGATGAAGATGTGTTTGATATCTGCTGGTGAAGAAAGTCATATAAACGCTATGTTGAAATCAAATTACAAACTTGTTAGTATTGTAATACCTAAGAGTGCTGTATTACAACTTAAATTTCATTCCTTACAGAATGATAAATGAATATGTTATTTTTTAAATTCTAAAAACAATACAAAAGGGTTATGTAGCAACAACAAAAAATTGTTCTTCTTCCATGTAAGAACTAACCATATATCCTCTAAATTTTAAATTGTTCTCCTCAGATAATCTTTGCAATAAGAAAATACTATTGAACTGACTAAGTCTTAGAACCTAAGAACTTATCCTTGAACAAATCAAAGTTCAAAATATAATAAAATAAAAATAACATCTTATAAATTATAACTCAGTAAGATCAATATCACCAAGGATAAACAATGGAGCCTCTAAGGCTAAATATTTATTTATTTTATTTATTTAGTCATCTATATTACCATGTACAGCATAATATATATTTGTATGTATGCGGGGCAAAGTAAATGCTACAGTAAATAACATCTGTATATAAAATAACTATAATAACGAATGTTAACACAACTGTACCTTAAGCACTAAGCATGCTTGTTACACATTGATCATTACCATGATCTTAAATTAATGACACTGAATTAAATAATTAATTAAATAGTTTAAGGTTACCTTAAAGTAATCCAGACTCACTGACACTGGCTAAATTGACTGGTCAGCAGTAAAACTTTATTGAGACTGTATGCTCCTTCCATTGCCCCAACGGGATGGTGCCCTTACCACCTTCTTGGAGCCACTGCTGGACAGGGCTGCTATGTTTACTGTCTTTAAAATCTGGAAGGACCTTATCCAGCCATAGATAAAGGTTTGTGTTGCGAGCTTAAAGGGTCCGCCCCTTTGTAGATAAGAATCAATTATCTACTTCTAAGACTGAAAAGATTTTTTCAGTCTTATAAGGACAGATGTCCTTTGTTATTTGAACCAAGTTTACCACATGGGTCATATGTGTTGATAATGTGTTATTGTATCAGTATTCAGGCCAGGATATAATCCTACTTTGCTGTGATAAAAAACTTTTGAGATTTTCAGAAGTCATGTTCATTGTTCATGTCAAGAGCTTCTCGGTCTGACACCAGTAACAGCATAAGAGCTCCTGAGAGAACAAGGTCAGCCTGCTTATTATAGACCTAAGCTAATGAAATAGAATCTGTGTGTATTAGATTTTTTTTTTTATTTTTTTTATCCTTGTATTCATTGTATCATGAAAGTCACCTCCTGCTTGGAGGATCATGTTGGCACTGTGGAGGGGCACCCCTACTTAACAGCTCCTTCTTCCTTGCTTTACAATGGGCTGTTTTCTCCCCCCCCCCCCTTTTTCTGACTGAGCAGTTGGAAGGCAAGGCCGTTCACCTATGGTCTGAGTGTTCCTGACTTCAGGGTCGGTAGTCAATAACCATAAGTCACCCTTGGGTGCTATGTATCTACCCCGGTCCTGGGGTGCGAGGTGCACTTATAGGATAGGAGGTACACTTGTAGGACTACCCTAAGAAGGGAATAGTCAGTTTAGGCGTCAGCTTCATCAACAACTGCAGATGTCGCAAAATTCGGAGCAGTCTTTGGAAAATATGCCCTGGCACTAAAGCACTCCATTGTGTAGCGAAATAGTCCACATCTGGAGCCTCCGAAATATATTTTCTGTACAAGGCAGGAGAAGCCACTCTGGTACCAGTTGATTTCTTGAGAGGCAATCTAAATCAAAAGCCATTATTTTAGGCGTCCTGGAAGCGTGCCAAGAGTTATCCTAACTTCTCAGCTAGGTAAAGTTACTCAGTTGTGAGAGCTAAGGGAGTTAGCAACCTTTGTATGTGGGCGACCAAAGTCTGATTGCTAGCTTGGGCTAAAAGATGTGCGCCCCCTTTCAATTTGCTCATAAGCAATAAAGAATTGCATACCTATGGTACGCTACATATAACTCAGAAATTTTAGTGCCAAGTCCCTTGCTTCCCTCTCCACTTCTCTGACAGGTAAGTACTGTTCAGATGTCCTACTCAGCCCGCATCCGCGGCATCTGAAGTTAGGAAGTGACGAACTTGTTCTTTTACAAAGACATTTCTGTTTATGTTTCCTTTCCACAACTCCTAAGTCTTGTATAGCATGTAGAGGGAGAAAGCCTTTCTCTCCTGGTCTGCTGTGAGCGAAACTCTAGAGAAATACCTGGAGGCGACAACTGTACAGTCTGCCACCTCTCAGTGTTAGATGTATAGAACTGTCTGCAACTCCTTTTTTAGTGCAAGACATGATTACTGACTACAACAGTATGCTTTATCTTTGAGGCTTTTGGGACTGGCAATAACACAGACATATTTTCTATAGTGTCACCCATGAGGCACAAGTATCCAGGTTTACAATGTACATTTTGTAATTGATGTGCCAAACCTGCTTTTCCCAAAATCTCTATGGTCTCCGCGACCTGAGAAGATAAATTTGAACAATCCTTGAAGACAAAAAGATAATTGTCTAACTAGAAAGCTGTGGCCCATTCTGTGGCTTTACTAAAATCTCCATGGTCTCCGAGACCTCTGAAGTTAAATTAGAATAATCCAGGTAGTCTAACTAAATGGGCAGCCTGGAAGAGATCACTGATAAGCGATAAGGTTGCCTTATGTACTATGAATGTTTCCTTTTCTTTTAATATTATGATATGATTATAAAATTTGTAACGGTACATAAAACTGTTAAATAAATAAATCAGAAGGCTGTGACCCTTTTTGTGATTGGAGTACCAATCAAGCTTTACCAATATCTTCATGGTCTCCGCGACCTGTGAAGTTAAATTGGAGTAGTTCTGGTAGACCAAAAGATAATTGTTTAACTAAACCAGAAGGTAATGGATTTTATGTGGCTGTAGTGCCAATCAAGCTTTTCCAAAATCTTCACAGTCTACAAGACCTGTGAAGTTAATTTTGTAATGGTCTTAGTAGACCAAAAGTTAATAGTTTAAATAAAACAGAAAGCGGACACCTTCAGCCTGTAGGGTCTCCGCGACCCATTTGAAATGGCTGCCATATGCAGGCAGAAAATAGGCCAATGATACCTGATTGTACAAGTCAATTCTGGCTTTATAAAAATTCCATTACTGCTACCAATGATGTATAATTTTACAAGCTAATTCTGGCTTTGTAAGAATTTAATTACCGTTATAACCTGTGATATGTATCAAAATTACCTGGTTAATACCTAGGTGTTTAGGTGTCTCAGGTTGAATATCAACCTGGCGGAGCCATCAGCTTTTATTGCCAGAAGCATTTCTGAATGTAAGTATGGCATACATTTTTCTGGGATTTTCTAAACCAGTTCCTTCAGCATCACTAACCATACTAATCATGACTGAAGACACCTTTCTTGAACATAATTTCAGTACATATCTTTGTAGAAGATACAAATAAAAAATACAAAGATCTTGGATACTTTACCGTTGATATTATAGAATTGTTATCGCACCTGAGTGTGTTAATTCTAAGGCAAGCTCTTTCACTTAAGTAAGAAAGGAACTAGAAAAACATTACTATCATCGGTAACATTATAACCAAGAAAGATATCATTCAACTGTTCGGGGATATGGTAAATATGGGTCCTTGATGATGATAGTGTATATAAACATATCTACCTCTCCTACTATGCAACGTCCATTTCTTATGATTTTTCAATACTATTCAAATAAGTACCCATAGAATCAAAGCTTATTCTGGTATCAATTGACTATGAAAACAAGCTCTTTATGTTAAGAATTATTTACCATATACTAGGTAATCTCAACTTGTAGTAATCAGTAGCTCCTACTGAATATTGTGTGAGACCGTTGTTCACATTATACATTCTATATCGTATCTTAAGTAATGTAAAATCTATATGTGACATGTATCAATATTGAAATGATATTACAATAGTTGCGTTATGTAAAATCTATATGTGACATGTATCAATATTGAAATGATATTATAATAGTTAATTAACAATTTCTTCTCTTTAGAATATTGTGATAGACAGGTTTTGTACCTATCTAAAATCTAAGTACCTCTTAATTGTCCTGAATTATCTGTGTGGTCAGTGGGCACTAAGTAGTACTCACCTTTGTTGAGGTAGTTACAATTGAATGTTTAAAGTGATTGAGATGCCTCACTACCTGCTGAGTGCTGGGGCTCGTTAGCCAGAAGGGATCACGGCCGATTCCTTATACCTAAGTCCCTTCTACCTAAGTAGCCTAACGCTATTTCACAAGCCTGGTTAAAAGCACTACTTGACACAGTAATCAATGTGCCTGTGTATGATAAAGAAACCTGATGATAATATAGTGATCTCACTATAGGTATGCATTGTGCTTTATTAATTACCTACATCTAAATATTGAGGTATTTGTGTCAAATACTATGAAATGTATGCCACGTGTTGCATGGAATTCTATGCACGAGTCCAGACATGTTATGACAAGTCTGATTGTACTTACGGAATTTCTCGTTTCCCGGTCTCTTGGGCAGTGACGAACCTTTGCTTCTCTCGTCCTCCGAGGACGAAAAAGAGTTCCCGCCACTATTATACATACCAAAGCACCGGTTTTCGAATTTACTTCCGACAACGTGGTCTTTTGTGCTTCCTATTGGAACTAATTCCGTTCCTAGAAACACCACTTACTACTAAAATTTAACACTGTGTGTTTTATTTTACTAATAAACTAGTAAAATTACAATCAATAAGATTACTTTTACTAATAATTCGAGAATTTACATTCTGCGCGATGTTAATGCGCACGAATTCATAAACGCTATGCCGATTGACATTTGAAGATGATGGCGCGTCAAAAGCGATGACATTTAATAGGGACGCGCGCTTGCTAGTGAGGTGAAAGATACACGGAAAGTCGGTAAGGTGACCTTATTTATAGAGATTTCATAGGATTCATAGACTGCTTCTTCATCCAACGCTGTGTGTTTTAGAAAGACACATAATAGCTGTTCTCCGCGGTTTAACCCGTATTGCTGCGCTCCTGTTGTTCTTAGTGTGATGATATATTATAGCATAGACTTCCTCGATAAATGGGCTATCTAACACCGACAAATTTTTTTCAAATCGGATCAGTAGTTCTTCAGATATAATATTAGTATACCTAGATTAGGAAAAACTCAAACATTTATTTATTCAATTAGACTTCTTCTAGAAGTACTTTTGAATCGTCATTACATATTTTAATATTTACCACCGATTCGGAAAGCAGTATCTATTGAGAAGAAAATAAAAGATATTTCACATTATTTCTGTAGAAACAATATAGACTACAGAGACAATGTAATTCTACGTTTATAAATAAAACAAATCTTTTTCCTACATTTTACCTATTCCTAAGATTATGAGGATATGTATGTTTGTTTGTTATTCTATCACGCAGAAACGGCTTATGATTCAGTGAAGGGAAGATTATCTTTATCTAGGTTACATGAGTTATATTGATAGCTACATATATCTTATACTAGCGGTCCGCCCCGGCTTCGCCCGTGGTACATATTTCGCAATAAAAGGTAGCCTATGTTTTTTCTCAGGGTCTTAAGATTATCTGTGCCAAATTTCATCAAAATCGGTCCAGTAGTTTATGCGTGAAAACCATACATACATACATACATACAAACCTTTCCTCTTTATAATATTAGTATAGATGTACATTAATTAAATTAAGAAGTGTACAAAATACTTGAAACAATTATATACATATAAAACATTACAATCGAAAGCCGACCAAAATTGAAACGTCAAAGAGGTCTAAATGAATATTAAATCACGCCAAGACTAAAAAAGCTTTCATGATATATTACAAGCAGCATATGAGAAAGGGTAGGATCCACAAATTGCGAAAGGCGCGTTCACACAGAGCGAGCATCCTCGCGAAGCTTGTGCAAGCTTGGTTAGTGTGGACGTCAATCTAATACATATATCAAATTTTCGTGTTAAGGTGTTTAAAAACTCCTCCGAAATAACTATACCGATTCTCATGAAATTTTGTGCGAATATCGGGTACCTAGGTCTGACTTTAACTAAAGCGACGTTTGCCAGGACAACTAGATATTAAAAAAACGGTGTAGATTACTAACACAACATTCGATTTTTAACAGCATACTAACGCAAACACGATTAAACGTCAAAGTGACATCGCATGATTCAACTTTCGCAGAGACAACTGAAGTAAAATTTAGCTAATTAGACGTGCCACTCCCGGGGTACTAATAACCTACACCTTTTAACCTATAATGTCAATGGTGGTATCTCGACCGAGATAATGACATCACACGCGCTTTCAGCTACGCTTCGCTCACACGGTTTCGACTTTCGAGCAATTGCTTCGCGAGGCCGCTCGCTCTGTGTGAACCCGCCTTATGAATTTTCAAATTGTAGCCGTAATTCATTGGGAATTAATTCTTGCGTTTAAGAAACGTGTCATAGGAACGTTGTGTGAATAATTTGTGCGGCTCGCTTTTTAGCTTTAGTCTTATATATAAAATTCTCGTGTCACAATGTTAGTCTGCATACTCCTCCGAAACGGGTGGACCGATTCTCATGAAATTTTCTGTGCATATCGGGTAAGTCTGAGAATCGGCCAACATCTATTTTTCATATGTACCACGGGCGAAGCCGGGGCGGGCCGCTAGTTTATTTTATAATAGGGATAAATTATTACAAATTGAGTGTACGTTTGTCATACATAAAGACTACTTAAAATATGTTTTCATGTATGTATATTGTATGTACGGTACTGATATATTCTTATAGGTGGTAAATGTTAAAATATGTAATGACGATTCAAAAGTGCTTCTAGAAGAAATCTAATTGAATAAATAAATGTTTGAGTTTGAGTAGAAGGCTTCGCACAGAACGGAAATTTTAATAATTATAGCAAATCCATTATGAAATGAAATGAAATAAATTTATTTGTTCATTATATGATTTACAATTAATGTACGACAGTGGGTCCCAAACTAAGTGAAATACTTGTGTCTTGGGACCCTGAGTTGCGCTTCTTGGTTATATACATATGTTATGGACAGTAGAAAGTTAACAAGTAGGTAAATAATCCAATGTAATGGAAGTTAATAAAATTAATAAAAAAAAATAAAAGAAAAACAAAGTACATTATGAAAATTAGATTTTAATACAACAATATACTTACCTACTTAATTAAAAATAAAAAAAAAATAATTAAAATAAAATTCATAAATAATTCTATATAATTTCGAGAACTATCTATTATTGTAAATGCTGTGTACACCTTTCATTGATAAGTACATAATAATGTTAATTTTATCAGTGTCAAATGTATTTATTGTTGGTGTGCCAAATCAAAATAAATAAATAAATAAATACTTTAATAGAAATGGAAATCCTCATAATAAAACCTATTAAATCCTACAAGCAATATGTTTGTAATTTGAACCCAGATTGCACAACTAGGATGAATTCAAGGCGCGAGGTGTAAATCTAATAAAATCGGGCTCCCTTTATATCTCTGTTATCATGTGAAATGGTTTCTCGTACATACATACATACATACATACATACAATATTTTGTTCACACGTGAGAAGCGAGGTGAATGTATCTTTTGATTAAGTATGGCCGAGTTTTTTTTATAGATCGTGCTATTTAAAAGAAAAGATATTTTAAACCTGAAAACGAAATCGCAAGGCACGTTATTGTTTCAATACACAACCTCCGGAAAGCATTTTTTCTTTTATGTAAACATTTCTTTATTCAATTAGACTTCTTCTAGAAGCACTTTGAATCGTCATTACAAATTTTTAACATTTACCACCGATTTGTATACTTAATTTCCCAAACAAACGAAAATCGATATCCCCACAGCCAAAGTATAAAAACCATTACCGGAATAATTACCAGAGATAAGGCCATCTATCTAATTCAACTTTGCGAGATAAATTCAACTTTGCAAATATATCTAAAGACTTCAATAGTCGAGTTAATTTGGCTCTTGAAAAGTTTCCAGCGTTTCCAATTACGGAATTCTTTAGTTCACCAACGTGCAGGAAATTCCGCTAAGTTCCACCCCCAAAATACTTGAGTATTGGCAAGCTAAACTAGTATAAATATAGTATTTTATTGTGTTTGATTTACGCGAGTATTATACACTAGCTGCGCTCCGCGGTTTCACTTCTGTTGGTCTTAGCGTGATGATAATAACCTATAGCCTTCATCGATAAATGGGCTATCTAACACGGATTTTTCAAATCGGACCAGTAGTTCCTTAGATTAACGCGTTCAAACAAACAAACAAACTCTTCAGCTTTATAATATTAGTATAGATTTAGAAATTAAAGACCGAGACCACGCTGGTTGCAAAGTGTGCGAAACGTCGGGATAATAATATAATGAATAAATCGCGTTTAAAATCCGTTAATGTCTTTAATTTCTAAATGAAGCGAATGTATTAAAAGTTTTATATAACAGTACAAATCGTTTTGAATCACTTTCTCTTCAAACTTTTATGCTTTTAAATTAGGTATACGTGCAATTTAGAAATCTGCGTGGGAATCACAGCGATTTGGCAATAGAAAACATGTTTAAAAAAGATAGATAAGACTTAATAAATAATTATTTTAAACAAATACTAAACCGCCTTTATATTGTCCGAAATATAAATGGAACTTAGCTTTCAAATAAAAAGAAATCATCAAAATCGTTCACTGATGTTCTTAGATTAAGAAAGCCAAAAAATACAGACAAGTATAAAACCTCCTCCTTTTTTGAAATCGGTTGAACAAAATAAAAATATAGGAAGTTTATATGTTAGTGAACTTAGCAGATCATTTTTAGCAGATCAAAAAAAAAATGTGAGTTCTTATCGCGTGCAGTTGAGTTCTACAGTTCCTGATACTTTTTAGAAATAGTTCTGGCGTTTTTACCTTAAAAAACGACATTTGAAAAAATGATCTGCCAACTTCCCATAGCAGATCATTTTTAGCAGATCAAAAAAAAATGTGAGTTCTTATCGCGTGCAGTTGAGTTCTACAGTTCCTGATACTTTTAAGAAATAGTTCTGGCGTTTTTACCTTAACAAACGACATTTGAAAAAACCCGACCTGGACCCGGCTTAACGTGATGCTAAGACGTAATGCTACGACGTGATGCTACGACGTGATGCTACGACGTGATGCTACGGCGTGATGCTACGCTGTGATGCTACGGCGTGATGCTACGGTGTGATGCTACGGCGTGATGCTACGGTGTAATGCTACGGCATGTGTTACGGCGTGATGCTACGCTGTGATGCTACGGCGTGATGCTACGGTGTGATGCTACGGCATGATGCTACGGCGTAATGCTACGGCATGATGCTACGGCGTGATGCTACGGCGTGATGCTACGGCGTGATGCTACGGCGTGATGCTATGGCGTGATGCTACGGCGTAATGCACGGCTTAAGGTAAAAACGCCAAAACTATTTCTAAAAAGTATCAGGAACTGTAGAACTCAACTGCACGCGATAAGAACTCACATTTTTTTTGATCTGCTAAAAATGATCTGCTACGGGAAGTTGGCAGATCATTTTTTCAAATGTCGTTTTTTAAGGTAAAAACGCCAGAACTATTTCTAAAAAGTACCAGGAACTGTAGAACTCAACTGCACGCGATAAGAACTCACATTTTTTTTTTTGATCTGCTAAAAATGATCTGCTCAAGTTCATCAAGTTCTAAGTGCTAAGTTAAAATATTATCAAGACAAAAATCGCTAAATTTTCCCAACCACATTAATATGCAATGAAAAGTACTTAAGATTAAATTTGATGATTGTCTCAATCTCTGAGTCGTATAAGTTTAAGAAGGCTTGATAAATTACGTATTAATCTCAACGTATTTAGAAAGTTAAAATGTTAAAGTGTTCAGAAAAGATGTTTGTAATCTATATCTTCTTTCTCTTATATATAAAAATGAATCGCAAAATGTGTTGGTAAGCGCATAACTCGAGAACGGCTGAACCGATTTCGATAATTCTTTTTTTAATGTATTCCTTGAAGTACGAGGATGGTTTTTATGTAGAGAAAACGTTAATATGTACCACGGGCGAAGCCGGGGCGGACCGCTAGTAATATATATAAAATGAAACCCGTTTCGCATTGTCACGGCATCACGTGTGAACGGCTGAACCGATTTCGATAATTATTTTTTTTAACTGTTTGTGGAAGTCCAAGGATGGTTCTTATGGAAAGAAAACATAAACATGTACCACGGGCGAAGCCGGGGCGGACCGCTAGTCATTTAAGAAAATAAATTACTTTAAAACTTTCTTACCGCCGCGTTCAATCTTCTTGATAATGGAACTTACCTGAAAATAAAGATATAAACATTAGTATTATCTTATATATAAAATTCTCGTGTCACAATGTTAGTCTGCATACTCCTCCGAAACGGGTGGACCGATTCTCATGAAATTTTCTGTGCATATCGGGTAAGTCTGAGAATCGGCCAACATCTATTTTTCATATGTACCACGGGGAAAGCCGGGGCGGACCGCTAGTTATACAATAAAATTATGGATTAAAAATACACTATAAGCTTCACGAATTGCTGATAAAGACTGATATGGATTATTCCCCATAGTACGGAACCCTTCGTGCGCGAGTCCAACTCTTTTTTTTTTTTGTGTGGTGTCTCTCAATGTTAGCCAGAAGGGCTTCTACATTTTAACGCGGACGCGGGGGTGAACTGAAGGTTCACCCTGGTAGCGACATGCACAAGGGCGTCCCCCCTTGACGGGAACCACGAACCTCGGCTTGAGCTGTCGCTTGAGTGGAGGAGGCCAGAAGGGCCCTAATCGGACGGGACAAAAAGAGTCCGACTCGCACTTGGCCGGTTTTTGCAAAAACTTTCTACGACAAACCAAACTAACCATAATTAACACATTGCACAGTACATCAGCTGTATTAACTATAAGACGTTACATCAATTTGGCTGGCGAAGATAATTAATATATAATAGCCCGCTCTTGGCACGTATCGTGTCATATTGCACACTAAATCACTATCGGTGTGACGCCGGTCGGTGGGTATAACGAGCATATAAAATTTGATAACGTTTAATTACTATTGCGTTTATGAAGGATCGTTAGAGCCTTTGTCTTTGTTTAGACGGTAATTTTGACGGAGTTATTGCATGTAATTAAAACTATAAAGATAGCAAGGAATAACTAGAAATCTTTGTTTTTTTTTTTTCAATAAAAAGCAACAGAAAATTATAGTAGGTAGGTATGTAAGAAATATGGAAATCGGAAATATTCTAGCACGATAGAACGGTGGAGGAAAATTCATCAAAAGTTGAAAAACAAATTCAGTATTTCTGTAATTACGACACGAAGTGTGTCATGCGTTGAATAAAACGAAAAAACATGTTTTAAATCCGTTAAAACCGTTTTAAACATCAAATATAATTTAGAAGGCTCAAAAAGACATAACCTTGTAACTACGATACAGAATCTAAACTTTTAATTGCTTGAACAAAAGTGATAAAACTCTAGCATACCGTAGATGTACATTTTACTAGGGATTTACGGTATATGCGATAAATTTTACGGGGTGGCAACTTGGAGATTGTCGTAAAAATTTGTTCCATACAAAATTTTGAGCAATACTTTGGTTTAATAACATTTTTATGGATATTTAAATCTACGTAACAAGGAAACGTGGGGAAAATGATAGTATAAATTTTGAATTTAAACAATGAATAAAGAAATCAATCAAATAGCTAAGTTGTTTTTCTTATCTTATATATAAAAATGAATCGCAAAATGTGTTGGTAAGCGCATAACTCGAGAACGGCTGAACCGATTTCGATAATTCTTTTTTTATTATATTCCTTGAAGTACGAGCATGGTTTTTATGTAGAGAAAACGTAAAAACGTAAAAGATGTACCACGGGCGAAGCCGGGGCGGACCGCTAGTCTTATATATAAAAATGAATCGTAACATGTGTTGGTAAGCGCATAACTCGAGAACGGCTGAACCGATTTCGATAATTCTTTTTTTATTATATTCCTTGAAGTACGAGGATGGTTCTTACGTAGAGAAAACGTAAACATGTACCACGGGCGAAGCCGGGGCGGACCGCTAGTTTATCATAAAATTGGTGTACTTTAATAAATTAACCTTATATAAAACATACTGCTTTTAATGAATACTTAAGTATAACATTTAACTATTAACCTATCTATACTGATATTTTAAAGCTGAAAAGATTGTTTGTTTGTTTGAGTGCGCTAATCTCGGGAACTGCTGGTCCGATTTGAAAAATTCTTTCGTTGTTAGATAGCCCATTTATCGAGGAAAGCTATATATAGGCTATATATCATCTCGCTAAGACCAACAGAAGCGGAGCACTGCGGATAAAACCGCGGAGCACAACTAGTTACAGTTAAAATAACTTGTTCTTTAATAAACTTTACTAAACTGCTGTACTGTTTTAAATCAACTCTTATTTGTAACATAAGTACTGTTAAAAATAACAACTACCATTAGAAAGTTAAAAGCCATATTAATATAAAAGAAAGGTGATATTTTGTGGTAAATGTTCATTTATTTATCACGAACACTTTTAAGGTCAAAAAGCCACAATTAAATAAAACCCACTAAATCACTGATGTGTGACACGGATTTAGGATGTACAGACAACATATTAAATAAAATATATTTTATATTTATTTATTTAATTACGGGTATCTCAGTAAGGTACATAAGTCTAAATAATAAGGTTGTTATAATAAGATGGACGATTTCATAACTCTTTTCATTAGTGAAAACTATAAATTAAATATTTGACATTCTGATTTATAATGCCACCCAAAAAACTAAGCAGTATATATTTCTTTTTAAGCTATTGCATAGCTTCTATCGCAGGCCTTGAGCGCGGGGACCGAATCTAGAAATTCCGTAACGAAAAAACCTCACGCTCTCCACTCCGACGGGCGGAAGTGTGGCTTGAAGGCATAGCATGCAATAGCTTTACCGCGGCAGTCCCCGAGTGCCACACGTTTTTTTTTTATTTTTACGCATTAAAAATGAATGACATAAGAATTCAATTCTGATCATCACTAAATATTTTCATACCAGTGAACATGCTACTGTAAAAATGATCATTGTTCTAGTACCACATTTCATATTCATCAACATCATTTTCATCAGGTCGTTATCGCATACATACAACATTTAGTTGAACAACTATTTTGTTGTGTCTCATAAGTACCTAGCAATATATACGATTTCATATTATTTCCTATTCATAAATACATTTATCTCTAAATAAACATTACCTTATCATTACCTGTCACAAAATATTTATTTCAAAACAAAATTATCGAACAACAAAAACTCAACGAGTACACCCCTACTTGTGTACCGTCAACAAAATCAATAACCTAATATCAAACAAACAGCCGAAACCTGACAATTATAGACGAATTCAATTTGGATCGGATTTTGGATTTTTATTGGATTAACCGTACAATCCAACTCTGTCACCGAACTTAGTATACAAAGGTACCGTCAGCAAATAAGTTTGGATTTTTTTATTTGGAATTTTGGTTTTAGCGTATTTGTATTTATCGTTTATTCTGATACATATAACCGAAACGGTTGAATGAATTTTGATAAAATTTTGAGTATTGATAGATCGTGGCTTACATGAAAAATTAAAGTAAGGTTAGTGACCTTACCTACTTACATTTGTCTTTAATAATGGATATTATTGTTTTTAACCAACTTCAAAAAAAGGAGGAGGTTATCAATTCGGCCGGTATGTTTTTTTTTTATGTATGTACACCGATTACTCCGAGGTTTCTGAACAGATATTTACGTGATTCTTTGTTTGTTCGATGCGGGATGGTGTCGAATTGGTCCCATAAAAATTTTATTCGGATAGACCCAGTAGTTTTTATTTTATGAGCATTTTTGTCTGTATTTGTAAATGTTGCAAGTGCAAGTTTGAAGTTGGTTGTTTTTAACGCAGTTATCACTTGTTGACGATATATGATCTTCTTATTTTTATTATTTTAAAGCAGAAAAGGGATCAGTTTTATTTTACCATAAATTTAAACAGCCAAATACATTTAGAAGCCATGTTGAAACATTTAACAAATCCCTTTTAAAACCAAACAAAGTCAAAACCAATTATTTTCACCCTCATAAACGAGATATTTTTAATACTTCCCCACTTTTTCATATTTCCACGGATTATATTTCTATTTCCGTTCATTTCGTCACAAAATTATTTTTCCTGTGATTATAATATTATCTTCAAAGTGTCTATTCTTGTTTACGCTGACTTTTTATTGTCGTTTGAAAACAGGGGTTGATAACAATTATAGACTGGCTTTAGCCCGCGACTTCGCTCGAGTTTTACCTGAATAAATATTCTGTTTGGCAATGCTATCCTGTCTTCTTCTGAGCTGTGTTTTATAAAAATAGATCGAGCCGTTTTTATGTAAAAGAGATGCATACATACAAACTTTTACGTCCACGATAATAGTAGTTGGAAAAGCTTTTCACCCTACACCCGCGTACACACGTATGAAAAAATCTAATTTTATGATGTATCTATCTGGCAGATAAAAATTTCATCTGTTTCATTACATTATTATATAAAGAGCGGCCTTGTCACTTAAGAATGATCTCTTCCAGGCAACCTACTATCAATAATAATAAAATAAAGATTGAGATAGGTTAAGTAGTATTTATATTCCCTCATATATTCTCCATAAATAAATATTATTAACTTCGATATAATAATGCTAATTAAACTCCAAAAACAACAAACCAGAAATCTTAATTCCACAAACAATCGAATCGATCTCCATAAATTCAAAGTTCCACACACAAATCAATATTCATTATGCGTACACTCAAAAGGGCTCGAGAGTTTGCGAAAAAACTTTTCCAAACAAACAGACGAGCCGGAGATTGATGACTTATAACGCTTGTGGTTCACGGTTCAAATGTTCAGAGAACAAATTTATTATTAAATGTTCGGCTTCGCTTCGCTTTTGTTTTTTTATTAAGATATGTTTAGAAATTAAAGACTTTTTAACGGATTTTAAACGCGATTTATTCATTATATTATATACGTATATATATTATTATCCGGGGAGTCTCCCCGTGACCACCTCGCTGTAAAGTATTCGAAACGTCCGGAAAATAAAATAATGAATAAATCGCGTTTAAAATCCGTAAAAAAGTCTTTAATTTCTAAATGTATAATACTCGCATAAAATCAAACACTAGAAAACACTAAGAAAGATATGCACTATATGAAATTAAAATTTTAATTTGATAGAAGTAAATAGATAATATATTATTTACTATGAAATATTTTAAATATATACTGTGGCAGGTTAAATTAAATGCCTGTGTTCTGAAATGCTAAAACTCTGTATTAATTTTGTATTTTTTACGCCTGAACGATACGTTGATATATTTTAGGAACGAAATAGTAGAATGAAATTTCCTTAGAAAGTAAATGAACGAAAGCCATACGGAAGGCTTGTCTTTTAGCTCCGAAACTATATCTATTTTTCGTTAATCTTAGAAGCGAAACATCCGATCCTATCCATATTATATTTGATACAGATAAAGATTAGCAGAGCATATACACATGGGCTACTTTTAGTCAAGCACGACGTTTAAAACCAAAAACTAATAATACTAATATAAAAATCACTATTGTTCGCTATTCTCTACAGCAGTGTGTCTCGCATTGTTTGAGAGGTTATATGAAAAAGTTAGAAAAGAAAATATATCGATCAATCGTTTGGCACCAACTTTACATTTGTTGAGATTCCGGGTCCCGAGTTACCAAATTTCAACGTAATTCTAGGATCCCAGGATCCCAGGATCCCATATAATAGTTTAATTCTATATACAACAATCTAGATGACTAAATGTATTAATATGTCATTTTATTACTTGTACTTATGTTAAAATATACATAAGTGTATTTTACTACTTCTATAAGGAAGCTACTCACGAAATATCAGCATGTTAGTAATCTATACTAATATTATAAAACTGAAAAGTTCGTTTGTTTGAACGCGCTAATCTCGGGAACTACTGGTCCGATGTGAAAAAATCTTTCGGTGTTAGAAAGCTCATTTATTCAAGAAGGGTATTGGCTGTATATCATCTCGGTAAGACCACCAGGAGCGGAGTACTGCGGGTAAAACCGCGGAGCGCAGCTAGTAAACTATAAAAAGTGTACCATCAAGGTTTTAATCCAATAATCTAAGAACTGATTGTATACAAAAATAAACTAACTATTACTGGTTAGAGTGGAAATTATAATTAGTTCCATTTACACATAAACTTTCAGGTTCAACTGTAGATTTATTCGAAACTCGTGCTTTTTCGAACTTTTAAACGAAACAAAATATCATGATACACAAAGAACATTATAGACATAATTCTGTATTTTTTTTAATTATATTAAAGGTAAAAATGTGTATGTTTTTCCTAAGGAACCTAAGCGCTTCTATTTCGTTTCGCTGTTTTAAAATTCACCCACAATGCTAATAAGATTAGAAAAGACAGCAAAAATCACGTGCTTTCGCTAGTGAAGCAATTCCTAAAATCTCATATGAAATATTTAGCGTTCACAGTTCGCATAGTTTTAATATTTGATACAAACGATCCGTAAATTTCCTTTCTATCTCCAAGATGGCGCGCTTATTTTTTCACGATTTTTCTGTGTAAACCCTGTACTATACTGTATAAGCTATACTATGAGTTTTATAACGCTTTGACTCAATCAGTTAAGCAATGAATATGTTTCATAACATTTAAAAGTCAAGTCAACACCTTAAACTTTTTAGGTTCACAAATTTTGTAGAAATGTATTATTTGTGTTGATATTTCTGTTTGAATGTATTTTTTGTAGATTTTCAACATGTTCAAGCCTTCAGAAGTTTCGATGGAACAAATCTGCTTATTAATTAGGTAAATAAACTCTTTAGTTAACACGGGAAAGCTTTAACGTTACAGATATAATTTTGAATAATAATAATAATATAAACTATGTGTATTCATTTAGTGTCCCGCCACATCGTTGTTTCCATAACACAATGCTTATTTGTTGAACACTTAGGTTGAACTTAAGGTAAATTGTATATTGACAAGTGAGAATAGTTACAAAGAAAATATTAAATTAAACAATTATTATTCACTAGTGGTCCGCCCCGGCTTCGCCCGTGTTACATATTTCGCAATAAAAGGTAGCCTATGTCCTTTCTCGGGTATCAAAATATCTCCGTACCAAATTTCATGCAAATTGGTTCAGTTGTTTAGGCGTGATTGAGTAACAGACAGACAGACAGAGTTACTTTCGCATTTATAATATTAAGTATGGATTATACCAAAAACTTATTACTCTACTACCTTTCTGTATTGAATAGAAAGATTACCGAATTATAATAATATTAGAAAGATATATCGCTATCGCCTAGCTTCCACTGTGCACATGCTTAACGTTTCCCCCGGGATAGAAGCCCGTCATCTCATCCAGGGATTAGATTACAACACTTGTATGAAATATTAAATGCGTATTCTGTGACTTTTGGTGCTGTACATTTTATTGCTTTTTCAGTTGATATTAATTTTAATGTCCGCGATTTATACAAGCATTTATGGAATACAAGAGTGTGGTGTATGTATTTGAAATCAGTGGTTTAGAAGTTTATTTTGATTCCGGTAAAAATAGGTATATACTTTAGTATTTGATTTCGGTAGAGGGAAAATATATATATATTTTAACGATGACACTTCTGTTGTTTATTTATCTTAAATATATAAAAATGAATCGCAAAATGTGTTGGTAAGCGCATAACTCGAGAACGGCTGAACCGATTTCGATAATTCTTTTTTTATTATATTCCTTGAAGTACGAGGATGGTTTTTATGTAGAGAAAACGTAAATATGTACCACGGGCGAAGCCGGGGCGGACCGCTAGTTTTTTATATATTTTTTTTTAACACTTACTTATATCATCCACCTATGTCCTGTGGTGGGATATGTAGGAACGTATCGCGATTCAATATCCTTTCTGTTATAGTTGCCTATAAGAGATTTTTTTAGCAATAAGGCTGCCTTTTGAACACTTGCCATATTTTTCTGTTTCTTATACGTTATTTAATGTATTCTAGGATTGAAAATAAATAAATAAATTTATAAATACAAAACCTATTTGACTATATGACATACAGTTACTTATTGTTCAATTCACACACAACAAAGCCACAATCTAAGTTAAGTTCAAGTTAAAAACTGTTTACTTTCTCACAGTGCCGCTATGCACAGAACAAACTAAGTTATCTATAGCATGTTTGTTTTAATTATAATATACAACACCTGTCGCGGTGAGCTTTAAGTTTCCTAAGTAATAAATATGTCAGTTTTGTAATGCAAAAACTACTGAAACGATCTGGATGCAATTTTGGTAAAGTGTCTGATAATCTGAAAATAAGATTAAGGTTAAGATGCTTTTGATAATTAAACCAAAAATCACAATTTTTATATGCAGATACATTTTTATCTGTTTACAAAGATATAAAATTCATATTTAGAATAGAATAGAATAAAATACATTTATTAGAATCACCAAAGTACCACCACCACATAAAAAAAACAAATAACAAAAGCAATTTAGTGGTATGTATGTATACTTTTTTATTTAAATTATTACTAGCTGTACTCCGCGGTTTTACCCGAAGTGCTCAGCTCCTGTTGGTCTTAGCGTGATGATATAATATAGCCTTCCTCGATAAATGGGCTATCTGACACAGAAATAATTTTTCCAGTTCCTGAGATTAGCGCGTTCAAACATACGAACAAACTCTTTAACTTTATAATATTAATATAGATTGTATGAAGTTATATTTTCATTAGTTTAACACAAAAAGGTTAGCAATTTATTACACATAATTACACATACTTAATCAGATTACAAACACAATATTACAATAACATATAATCAAACCCACGTACCATGTAATTTATAAGCGCCGTCACAGTATCGCACATGTGTTAAGTGAATATTATATGGTTGCACTCAGTTACCTGCTTAAAGAGCATATCGCACGGTTATCAATGATCACTTGTTAACAAGTTAAGGAATAGTTTGGTTAGATATGAATAATTTTAAGCGTCGTTTAAAAAGCCGTTTTATGTAGATTTTTTCGAACGGATTTTTATAGTTTCTATGTATATATTTTTAGCGATATTTATATAATTTTGAAATAGTCGTTTATCAGGTCATTCGCTATAGCTTTTTTCAAACGGATTTTTATGTATTATTTCGAATGAAAAGTCTAGTTAGATAGATAAATATAATGTTAGTTGGAATTTGATGACTTTTCAAAATGTATGTACTAGCATTTATTAGGTAATACAATCGTATTTTTGATATTAATATCAATAGATACTATAATTTTCGTAAAATTATACTTTTGTTTATGATACCTCAATGACACAAAATAGCTAAATCAATTTTGATAAAACATCTAACAATTAACATCCACAGTTCCACAAGAACAGCTAAGCAATAAATTAACTTCATGCAACCATATAGCACGGTAATCGATGGTTAAACGCCGTTTAACTTAAACTGTTGTTTTAGATTTAACTCGATTGCTGGTTTAATTAAATAATTAAGAATTATTTTTTATGAACTACTCGTATAAATGTCTACTTCGAATAAATTGATATTTAACGGGAAATTTTGACTTTTTCATGTTACATGAAAATAAATTAAAGATTTTTTTAGTGAATTTTCTTTAGGCACGTTGTGAGTACCTAAAATTTCAAGATCTCGTCATGGCAATACCGTCACGTCATCAAGCAAGGCGACGATTTTGGTATCTTTGAATCTTGTGAAAGAAGTTTCAGACGCGTGCTCGGCACACACTTTTTAAATTTATAACATAACCCTCCATTGCGCAGTTAGTTAAAAATTAATTGTTACATCAAAATAAGTGAATAGGACATTACATAAACGGACAATATAAACGTAAACATTATTAATAGCAATATCTTATATATAAAAATGAATCGCAAAATGTGTTGGTAAGCGCATAACTCTAGAACGGCTGAACCGATTTCGATAATTCTTTTTTTATTATATTCCTTGAAGTACGAGGATGGTTCTTATGTAGAGAAAACGTAAACATGTACCACGGGCGAAGCCGGGGCGGACCGCTAGTAATTTAATAATAATTTAAACCCGTTACAATACATATCAACGCATATCAATTAATTGAATGTAGCGAAATAATTAATTTGGTTCTGCATATTATTTATTATCAATAACAGGGTTCATAGAGTAACATCATAATATTTACGAATACAATTATTGAAACATAAGCGTTCTCGATAATACAAAAAACGATTAAATCTGTACTTTATAATATAAAGTTGAAAAGTTTGTTTGAACGCGCTAATCTCAGGATCTACTGGTCCTATTTGAAAAATTATTTCCGTGTTAGATAGTCCATTTATCAAGGAAGGCTATAGGCTATATATCATCACGCTAAGACCAACAGGAGCGGAGCCACGCGGGTGAAACCGCGAAGCGCAGCTAGTGATAAATAATAAGGTTTTAAAGTTGAAGGTTCCATTGCTACAACGACACTGTTATAGTATTAACTATTATAGAATACTAGCGGTCCGCCCCGGCTTCGCCCGTGGTACATAATATGAAAAATAGATGTTGGCCGATTCTCAGACTTACCCGATATGCACAGAAAATTTCATGAGAATCGGTCCACCCGTTTCGGAGGAGTATGCAGACTAACATTGTGACACGAGAATTTTATATATAAGACTAGCGGTCCGCCCCGGCTTCGCCCGTGGTACATATGAAAAATAGATGTTGGCCGATTCTCAGACTTACCCGATATGCACAGAAAATTTCATGAGAATCGGTCCACCCGTTTCGGAGGAGTATGCAGACTAACATTGTGACACGAGAATTTTATATATAAGACTAGCGGTCCGCCCCGGCTTCGCCCGTGGTACATATGAAAAATAGATGTTGGCCGATTCTCAGACTTACCCGATATGCACAGAAAATTTCATGAGAATCGGTCCACCCGTTTCGGAGGAGTATGCAGACTAACATTGTGACACGAGAATTTTATATATAAGATATACATAATAGACAAGTCTGAATTAACTATGCAACATTTCAAATATTACAAAATTTAACTTACATTTTTAAACTGAACACAAAAGTTTACCTCGTACATCTGGATTCAGAAACGTACAGAGTAATATCACAATAGACACAATCAGTTAGCAAAACAAAGCATTCGTACCCTTAATATTTTCAATACTCTATTTATTCACCTCTGAAGTTATATAAATATTTATTTTGCGATGTTGATTTTTCTCGTTACTTGTTTCTATAGATGTCAAGTGTTCTTTAAACGGGATTTTGATTTTTGGCGGCAATACGGACGTTTTTCGTTTACGTGACATTCGTGGTTCAGAGAATTCGTGGAACTTATTTTTGCAGTGCATTGAAAAGTATTTCATTTGTGATATTGGGTATCTAAATGTAAAATACGGTATATTACCATCGCCACGTTAAATTTATTTTTGTAATGGCTACATTATATTAATCTTAAGTAGGTATATTAAACATAAAGATCATATTTTTTAAATAAATATAATATAATATACTATTATTTCACCACTAGGTTAATTATCCCTGAATAACATAGACGTATACAAAGAAAAACCCAAGCAGAGCGGCTCATCTGTTCGGCTTCATATGTTACTAGTAACACTATGATGTTGACGAACTTTCTCTGTCGAACCATACATAAACTCAAAAACAAGTGAGCCAATTTTGAAAATTATTTCCCCATTAAAAATCTACATTATCCCTGCATAAGACATGCTATATTTTCCTAATCAAAACCCAAGCAAATCCGGGTTAAATACCCCATAACAGCCATAATATAATAGATCGATATGATGGATCGTGCCAAAAGCAGTTATACAATTCAATTTATTCCGATACAGAACTAAATATTCGGAACAAATTCACAACG
This sequence comes from Colias eurytheme, assembly GCF_061535395.1. Taxonomy (NCBI): domain Eukaryota; kingdom Metazoa; phylum Arthropoda; class Insecta; order Lepidoptera; family Pieridae; genus Colias; species Colias eurytheme. The sequence goes on from NC_143006.1 coordinate 6,313,426, forward strand.
ATCTATGAAATTGTAGATCATGCGATTGATTTGTTTCATAAGAATTTTGTTATTTAGAAATTAAAGACTTTTTAACGGATTTTAAACGCGATTTATTCATTATATTATTTACCCGACGTTTCGAACACTTTACAGCGAGCGTGGTCACGGGGAGACCAAACACTAGAAAATACTAGTTTTGTTATTATCTACTAATAGTTATTAAGCTTACTGATTCGGTTGTATAATACGACTAGCTGACCGCCCGCAGCTTCTCCCTCTTTGTCTAACCTAAAAAATTATATACTAAAACCTTCCTCTTGAATTACTCTTTCTATTTAAAAAAAATGCATCTTAATCCATTGCGTAGTTTAAAAGATTTAAGCACATTAGCAGAGAAAACGACTTTCTTTAATACTATGTAGTGATTCGGTTTTCGAATACGAATATGGTAGTTTTATTAACAGGAATCTATATAATCCTTCACAGAGAAGGATATCTAAATAGTCTAGTTTCGGAAATCGTGACTCTTTTTTACAAAGTCGAAGTAGAAACAACAAGAAAAACCGCACTCATTTGTATGTATTCAATCTATTTAGAATCAAATATCGTATGATAATAATTGATAGACTAATCACATTTTTCTGCAGGAGTTTAAAAATACCTAGCCAACATAATATTCAAAATTGTCACTCCCTTTAACAAAGATTTAATTTTCAAATTGAAAGCGAGAGAAATACAATAAAAGCCACCTTCAGAAACAAAAAGGGGCCTAAAATGTCTCTCCACTACATTCTGTTCCAATCAGATCATATTAGCGCTCGCCTCCTCAGCGATACGTCCATATTACCAAAAAATAGCGTGACAGAGACAGAGCATACAACAAGCAAGCGCGAAACAGAGAAAGCTGCACACAACGAAACAAAAAGACGAGACAGAAATACGCTCATTACACGTGTAAGAATGAGATGGCAAGATCAATTTCCGAGATTAAAACTATCGCGTCGCTTGGCAGCTAGAATCTTTGTACATTCAAAAAGAAAAGGGCTTTAACATTTTTAATCATCTTCAAAGGAATTTTGGAATTAATTAAAGTTTCCTCTTGTGAATTCGAATCTATTACTATTTAAAACTTGGAATAGTGTTAAATTTTAGGCGACAAAAGGTGGCAATTGGACTAGATTTTAGATTCGAGGAAATTATTTCAAATACGTTGATTCATTTTAAATCTAATTAGACACCTGTCTGAAAGAAAGAGAATTTAGAGGCAAAGATAATTCAGTTGATAATATATAAATTTTACCTTAAAATAAAATTTGTATTATGTTTCCTAAGACGTCCGTAGTCCATTATGAGAGTACATCGCCTTTTTCCCCGTGAAGTCGCTAGATGGTGCTAGTTTTAAGCCCGTCACGTGGTACCGCCGCCAGCGCCGCGAGTGGTGGGGGACAAAACTCACCACAGTCCCAGCAAGCCACCAGAAATATTCTCATTGTTCGTCTCATAAATGATACGGAATGAATGGTGCAAAAATAACACCAGGAAGACCTTATCTGGACTACGGACGTCTTAGGAAACATAATACAAATTTTATTTTAAGGTAAAATTTATATATTATGTGTTCCGTTTGACGTCCGTAGTCCATTATGAGAGAGTTGTTTGATATCTCCTGGTGGCTTGATAAATAAGATGCAACAATGTGATAGAGTAATGCCCCAAAAAGCTTATATACATCCTATAAACAAAGTATATAATGTATAAAATCATGACTTTGATAATTATTGAAAATTTGTCTCAATACCATGCATAAAATACATCCATAATTAATATACTTCAAGTATATCTTGTCAAAATTTTAATCAGTATAATATGCACTTAAACCTTAGTAGGCTGAAAAATCTCGATTGTGATTACTAATGACTTCTATTTTGATTAGTATTAGATACACTACGACAATAATATAATAATAATTCCACCATGTGGCGGAAAGACGGGGGTTCGAATGCCACCTTGTGATCGAATTTATTATATTCTTTAAAAATATGTACGTAAATAATAATGTTTATAAACATAGCTAGATATAACTAGATATTTCTCCAAATAGATTGATGATGTAACATTACCCAGATTTCAAACTCGACTCTAAAAGAGCTCACTTTACCCTGCCACCAATGATAGCCGCTGTAGCTGGTCTCACCGGATGCTGTGTAGTAATAAACAGATTAGTCAGAGAACCTCTTATGGATTGGAAAATGCGCTTGAAACTGGATTCATATTTACATAATATGTGACAATAATTTAGCTAACTTGCGGAATGCGAGGTAAACGCGTCTTCACTCTCGACCCATTGTTTTGAATTGCAATGTAAACAGGAATAAATAGAGAACACGTCCAAAAGCTAATAACAGTAATCACAGTATAGTAGCTGCGCGTTAATAAATGCAAACAATTTTTTATTAATTTTATAAATCACATAGTCAAATAATTATTTTTATTATGCTGATTTATTTTAAAAATATCTCGATAAGAGTTTTTGAATAACCTTCCTTGCCTTCCGGATTTGTAATTTTGAAAGATTTGTTCTTGCTAAGGAAATACCCTAAGGTAATTATTAATTAATATTTGCTTAAATGATCAAATGAAATTTTAATATAATTTTATTTTAATACAAACTGACTGATTTTATGTATAAGAATAGTGTACTAAACCGTCAGTTATACATAATTTAGCTAAGTATTTAGCATCCTTTTATAGCCTGGTCAGTGGTCACCAGCAGTCTATGTATGTTTTTTTTTTTTTTTTTTTTTTAAGCTGTCCATCAAGGTGTACAACAGGTTGACCTATTCAAAATGAGCCAGACTTTCAGCTGTAGGTTCTGTATTTGCGTTGGAGCTGAACCTGTGCGTGTTTGTCAGTGAACGATTGAGAGGACTTATCCTGATAGTAGCACGCCTCTTGCGGTCTAGGTGCAAAGAGGGTTTCTTCCACTTGGGTACTATTATAATGAACTCGAGGCAATAGAGCCGGTTGTTTAAGACTGTCTTACTTGAAATAACGTAAGCTGTTTGAGCTGTGATCAAAATTTATTTGTAGAATTCCCCTCTGAATGGAAATGTTTGTGTCGACTGTTCGAGCACGTTGTATTAGGAGCCGGTGCAATTGCGCGAGAATTCGGCTTCCTAGCTGTACAGCCCTAGAAGGTTGTGAAGTGTTCAAACGTTCAAACTAATAACTCTTGTCAAAGAGATTTCGTTCTGCCTTTGAATGAAATTTTTTCTTACTACCTCGACAGTCAAGATTAGGAAAGCTATTACTGCAAGCATTTCAATGACACTGGGTCCAAGGTCCTTTCCTTCACTGCCAAGACTATCCTGTGAATTGGATACGGCTGGTAGATATTATACTTGTTTTTTCACTTACTTGCTTTTAAAAGATGTTTTTGAACTAGATCTTTAACAAGAGCGGCAGTTCATTCTTCCCCGGAGGGTTTCAAAGTTGATTAGCCCTAAGAGGCGTTCCTGTAGCGCTATGGCGTGTGTCAGTACATCCTTCCCCGGAGGGTAATAAAATTTGCAACGATGACAAACCTTGATAGGCGTTCCTGTGGCGCTGCAGCGTGCGTAAGTGCTTCCATCCCCGGAGGGTGATGAAGGTTTCAAATAAAAGGCCTGAGAGGCGTTCCTGTACCGCTGCAGCGTGCTGCGCCACTGCATCCATCCCCGGAGGGTGATGGAGGTTGCAAAAATAATAATAAGCCCGTGGGGCGTTCGTGTAGCGCTGCAGCGTGCTCTAGTGCATCCTTACCCGGAGGGTGATAGAGGTTGCAAAAGTGATAAGCCTGTGAGGCGTTTCTGTAGCGCTGCAGCGTGCGCCAGTGCATCCTTCCCCGGAGGGTGATGAAGGTTGCAAAGGTAATAAGCCCCGAGAGGCGTTCCCTTGGCGCTATAGCATGCGGCAGTGCATCCTTCCCCGGAGGGTGATGAAGGTTGCAAAGTTGAGAAACCCTAAGAGGTGGTATGCCTGCTTGAGGGACCAACTGCCTGCTATTAAGCCTGTTTTAAGGCACTGACACTTTCAATTTAATTTCCATCGCCAATTTCAAATTTGCTTCCGTGCTCCAAACCATTCGTAGAAAATCTTAGCAACGCTCGGGTGTCAGAATAGATTCTATCGGATTGATATTCCAAAGTAGGTTAGAGACGAACTTTCATTTCGAATTGAATTGAGTTGAATTGTAATTCCAAAGTCTCTGCAAGCCAATCAATTGACGATTTGTGCGGAATAATGAAACAATATAACATATGTAAATTTTTCACATTTCTTGCAAAATAAATCCTTTCATTTCATTTCAATGTGGTGTGCATGCTGTTCTGGTGAACGCAAATCATTGCCCATGTAGATCACCAAGTAAAGGCCACAGTCCCTTGGTTCTTCAGCAGTCCAGTTTGTGACTGTTGCAAACATTCTTTGAGCTGACGCTATACTAGCCCGAAGGGCTGATACGTTCTCTTAAGTAATTGACCTTCGTTTATGATGTATTTATAATTATAATATCGATATGGTATACAATAGTGATACAAGGATATAGGAGGCGTCGATACGTACGGGTAGTCGATAGCCTCGCAAATACAAAAATTTATGATCTTATGTTGAGTATGTCATGTCACAGTTAACAGTGGGTGTGAAATTGAAAATTACTCTGTATTTGCAGAACTTGCTTTTCTTAATTATGAAAAGGGGTGATTAACAATAGTCATGGTGTTCGTTTGACGAACCCCTGATTTTCAATAGTGACTTGAATCTTCAAAGACATAAAGTATGATGTCAAGAGTTAAAGAATAAATAAGTATTATTACCTCTTAAGTGAAAACTATGGCTGGTTTTCGAATTACATGGTATTCGAGGGTGACGAGATTAATTTGAGCTTTTATTTGTTGAAAATCTCCCCCCCCCCCTTTTTTATTCTTTTGGTGTTTCCTGATTCTAACTTTAGTATTCATGAAATGATTTGAAACGACTTAAAAAGTCGATCTTAACGGTTATTGCATGTACTGGTAAAAACTGACTGTGACGAGTTTTAAACCAACTTATCAAATCCGCCTATCTGCATATGCTACTAATCATGTTAGTAGGAAAGTTAAAAATTCTTTCCCCAGCGGGAGGAATTTTATATGAATTTAAACTTATCAATAATCCCCTTCAAAGTATCTCTATTAATTCTTAACTTTATTTGTATAGAGAATAGAAGTCGCATTTAAATTTAGCAGTAATTAGGCACAGAGTCGCGGACTAATTTAATGCGTCAGGCAAAAATTATTAATATATTTGTAAGAATTCGTAATAATTTACCTATTTCTATTGTGCTTACAAGATATAGGCAAATACATTCTACTTGATTCGACTCGTATCGGATGAATTTTCTAATCTAACGAGATTAAGAATTCGTTTTTGATATCTACCCTCAATTCGGAAAAGGAAGGCACAATTCACATACGTTTAGAATGTTCGCGTAGCGAATACGATTCAAGGAGGAATAAAATCAAAAGTTCGAAACACTTTTCGAATCTGCTTTCGGCAATTAATATACTAACTATCTTAAAACCGATATTTGTGAAAATAGGTTATCTAAGGCGTAACATCCAGTAATAACCATTAACGTTGAAAGATTTGTATTGAAATCATCGTAAATCACGTATAATGTATTAATAACATGACTCACCGTGTTGAGACAAAATCTCAAACCTGCACACGAGCGGCTGAACGCGCGCTGGCGGCGCCATACACGCTGCGGCGGCTCCTCGTCGTCGCTGGACCCCGAACAAAAAGAACTCAGCTCGGAACACGTAGAAAACGCGCTGTTATGACGCTCGACACGATTCGGTAGGCCCTTGGCCTGCGCTATAGACTTATGGTCGCGATGCCACGCTCGTGGTTGCAGATTTATACTTCAAATAAATCCGATTTTCGTTATTCGTTTGAAATAACGATAACGCAGGTAACACTTGAATATTCATTTCACTATGAAACGTAACGGACTTAAATAAAAACTATTTAAAAAGAAAAAACTGAACTTTCTACTTTAATCTCGAAAGTTCGTATAAAATTATTATTTAAATTTAAATTATGTATATATGTAATTTAAAATACAGTATTTTAAAATTACATATAATCTAACGACTTGCGTACGGTTTGAAAAACGACGCAACAATGAGAATATTTCTGGTGGCTTGCTGGGACTGTGGTGAGTTTTGTCCCCCACCACTCGCGGCGCTGGCGGCGGTACCACGTGACGGGCTTAAAACTAGCACCATCTAGCGACTTCACGGGGAAAAAGGCGATGTACTCTCATAATGGACTACGGACGTCAAACGGAACACATAATATCGTTATTAATATATTTCAATACAAATGCTTGTTGTTTCATAATAGCTGTTTTCAAACTCAAACATTTATTTATTCAATTAGACTTCTCGTAGAAGCACTTTTGAAATGTCATTACATATTTTTAACATTTACCACCGATTCGGAAAGCAGTATCTACGGAGAAAAAACCGGCAAGAAACTCCAAAGGTTATCCAAAGGTTCACCTTTGCTTTCCCGTATTATTTTCCCGTATTATTACACTTATGGTTATTAACTACTAGAGGTCCGCCCCGGCTTCGCCCGTGGTACATATTTCGCAATAAAAGGTAGCCTATGTCCTTTCTCGGGTATCAAAATATCTCCATACCAAATTTCATGCAAATTGGTTCAGTAGTTTAGGCGTGATTGAGTAACAGACAGACAGACAGAGTTACTTTCGCATTTATAATATTAGTATGGATTATGACTGGAACCTTTTACTAAAAACATTAAACCTATGTATCCAACATTTACTGAAATATCAATTTCTTCTACATGCATTCCACGGTCTGTAACCTATCCTATCTACTTCTCTAACCCAAAAACCCAGCAGTTTAGAACAAAACATTATTTACCAGAAGAATGTACCCATTTCGAGCAAAGTCAATTCATTATTCAACTTGAAATAAAGACATTTTTATCCACACTCGTCAATTTGTATCCTATATCCTATCTGTATGCTACCTAAAACCGCCTCGCGCGACCGCCTCGGTACAGTGGTTGACGCGTGAGCGTAGCACCGAGGGGTCCTGGGTTCGATTCCCGGTGGAAACGAAGAAAAAAAATGTCTCGGTCTGGCAGGCACAGAAGGCTGATCACCTACTTGTCCCTAAAGAAAATCGATCAGTGAAACAGATGTATAATACATCTGCCCCTTACCCCACTAGGGGACATGGGACTTCACTTTTATGCTACCTAAAAACCCAGCAGATTAGAACAAAACATTCTTTACCAGAACAATGTACCCATTTCGAGCCACGCCAATTCATATGAGCTGAAAAGCAGAATCCAGAGCAATATAACCCAGTAAGGTGAAGGCCGTAATTATCTACTCCGAGTCACAATTACATTCGCAGCGATATTAGGCTGTGGAAAACCGCAGTTTTGCGTTTTAAGTTTTATGAAAGTTTTGTCAAATGCTACCTTTTTGGTATGTGAATGTGAACGCATCATGAAGTCTTGTTGATAGTTCTTCGTAATAGTGATATTTGTGTATTGATGACTTATTACAAGAGGCATTTATAAGGTGATATTTATTACACTTCAATTTAGGTATCAGTGTGTACGTAATACATGCAAAAATTATAATATCTGATTGTGACTTTATTAATTTCAATTATATGGAATATAGATATGATATTGTTTGACTAAGAAATAGATCATAAATATATAAATATTTGAGAACCGTCAAATCAAAAATTTTTATCCTTGTTACCTCTGTAAGCTACCACAATCGAGAGTTTCGTACATGAAATTATTGGGCATCTCACCAAAATAAAGCTACTCACGAAAAATTAGCTTGATAGTAATCACTTGCAAAAATGGGCGATGGATCCCGGACTAATTATATTAAATAGCCTGGCATTAATGATATTTAAAGAACAACAAGAATTGAAAATGGATAAGTGAATTCGTAGTATGATAAAATATGTTTGTATTTTAAGTTACCAAATGCATTTAAAGCTTCAATTTACTAAAGAAAAGAACACGAGAGAGAAATATTTTTTGTTTGATATGATATAACAGACCCTAAAACGACTGAACTCAAATTGTAAGATTTTTCATAAAAGAACATGCAATGCCTTTAATCATTTCATATATTTTGAGGAATCTTATCTGCAAAACCGTTCTTCAATAAATTCCCCAAACACAGAACGCATCTATTTATAAACATTATCATCTTCATAGAAATAGTTTTCAAGGTACGCAATATTTTATTTCTATAAAATATTTTTCAATTTCCGACACGACTGTCCGCCGCAGGCTACAAAAATACATATTGCTCCTGATAGATGTTGCTACCTGATATTTTTGCTTTTTACCCAAGTGAAGTGAGGTTTCATTTTGTATTTTACACTAGGTTTGTGTGGGCTGTTTATTGGCTGTCTTGTGTATTCAATTGTGGCGTAAATAACGAAAGCCTTGAGAAACTTGACAAAATTCGATCACACGATTCGAATATTTTCAATTTTTTTTTATTTCTCATTTAGGTTTACAATCCATACTAATATTATAAATGCGAAAGTAACTCTGTCTGTCTGTCTGTTACTCAATCACGCCTAAACTACTGAACCAATTTTCGTGAAATTTGGTATGGAGATATTTTGATACCCTAGAAAGGACACAGGCTACTGTTTATCACGGGAAAATGACGCAATCCCGGAAATCCCACGGGAACTATGCGGTTTTTTCCTTGACTGCGCGTGCGAAGCCGCGGGCGGAAACCTAGTTAAATATAAAATGTAATGAAAACCTTTTTTTATGTTGAAGTCTTAACGATAGCTTACCAATAACGATAAAACAGATAACTCCAATATCATTTACATTTTTACAAGCAAAATGGACATGACAAAAAAAAATCTTCTTAAAAAGCTCTTGTTTGTAACTAGTAGACATATGCAATTTAAAACAATGGATATGTTGGAAATAATTGCACAAATTCCATGAATTATATATTTGAGTTTGAGTTTGAGTTTATGAACTTATCTCACTCTAATGCTTCACCAAAACAGAACCCCTCTAAGGAATCACTACATAGTATAAAACAAAGTCGCTTTCTCTGTCCCTATGTCCCTATGTATGCTTAAATCTTTAAAACTACGCAACGGATTTTGATGCGGTTTTTTTTAATAGATAAGAGTGATTCAAGTGGAAGATTTTAGTATATAATTTATTATGTTTTAGACAAAGCGGGCAAAGCCGCGGGCGGAAAGCTAGTAGCTAATATACGAAAGAAAATTATGAAAAAAATCTCCAGAAGAATCTTGTACAAGCTATGATAAAAAACGGGAATGTAAGGAACTCCATAAATGCGCAAATAATGGAATTTTTACCGGGACAAATCTAAAATTGATCGTAGCTGAGGAATTCCGAGCACACGCCATCTTTAAAATGGTATTTTAAATTAAGCAATGCAGAATATAGATGATATCATATAATTTTCTACTAGCGGTCCGCCCCGGCTTTGCCCATGGTACATATTTACGTATTCTCTCAAAAAGAACTATCCTCGTACTTCAAGGATAATATAAATAAGAATTAATGAAATCGGTTCAGCCATTCTCGATTCATTTTTATTACACATATTATTTGAACTAAATTTTAAATAGTGGTTTAATTGATTTAACTAAAAATAACAATACCTATTTTAAAAATCCTATGTCTTTTCCTATTAACAGAGGCTTTTTCTTTTTTTCCCGGATCCTTTGGGTGAATCCAGGCAAAGCGGCTTATTAGGCAGATTATATGGATTTTTGTGAAGTCATAATTAGCATCTACTTCCTACTGTATATGACCGCCTCCATGGTACAGTGGTTGACGCGTGAGCGTAGCACCGAGGGGTCCTGGGTTCGATTCCCGGTGGAGACGAAGAAAAAAAAATGTCTCGGTCTGGTAGGACACAGAAGGCTGATCACCAACTTGTCCCTAAAGAAAATCGATCAGTGAAACAGATGTATAATGCATCTGCCCCTTACCCGACTAGGGGACATGGGACTTCACTATTTTTTCCTACTGTATATACAGTGTGGAAATTTTCGATGGGCCCTGGAGGGAAAGTACTTGAAATACTGAAGATAGGGAATTTTACTAAAACGAAACATTCATTCATTTTTAAAAAGATATAGAACTGCATTCATAGATTTTACTACTTGAATACTATCCCAGTTTTATTAACCGACTTCAAAAAAAAAAGGAGGAGGTTATCAATTCAGCCGGTATGTTTTTTTTTTTTTTTTTATGTATGTACACCGATTACTCCGAGGTTTCTGAACCGATTTACGTGATTCTTTTTTTGTTCGATGCGGGATGGTGTCGAATTGGTCCCATAAAAATTTTATTCGGATAGGCCCAGTAGTTTTTATTTTATGAGCATTTTTGTCTGTATTTGTAAATGTTGCAAGTGCAAGTTTGAAGTCGGTTGTTTTTAACGCAGTTATCACTTGTAAAAACTGATAACAACTACTTTACTAACAAAGCATGTGAATAAATAAATCCCATGAGTTGCGTCACACTCATATACCGTACTATTTGCTTGAATTTACTGTTTCTCCCATTATTAAGGTTTTTGTTTGTTATTCACGCCTTTACAAGTTTCTTTCGTTAGTCAAACATCACGACAATGTTTTGTGTAGCATCGATTTTGGAAATGATACTACTATCATATTTTTGTTGATTGGTGTTATACAATAAGTTTTATGAAGGTCCTGGATTCAATCCCGTAAAGGAAAGGTTTAAATCGTTCTTTTTTTTCAACTATCAATATAATTTTAAAAAGCTAGTATCCTTCTAGCTAGTATCCTCAGAAAAGTAGTTTTTATAGACGGTAATTGCTTCTGGAAATCATGTTTGTAATATTGTAAGATAAAAACCACATCCATCAATTTCAGAAACTCAAGCCACTTAAGAAGCCTTAGGAAACAAGCCCTAGCCCTACTAAAGTACACTAAAGGTCAAGTGATTTCGTACAACTGCGGAAGTAACCGAAAGATAGATACAAAAACATCAAAGATAGTGACGTCACGCCACACAAAACATACACCATCAGAATAAGATTAATGCTCAAAAGATACGTCACTCAAGATAATCTCACGGGAACCGCTTTCAGTTACTGAAACGTCCTGCATTTACTGTTATCTTTACTATCTATACCAATATTATAAAGCTGAAGAGTTTGTTTGTTTGAACGCGCTAATCTCGGGAGCAACTGGTCCAATTTGAAAAAAATATTTCGGCGTTAAATAGCCCATTTATCGAGGAAGGCTATATATCATCTCGCTAAGACCAACAGGAGCTTATAAAAGAGGTCGTTGATCGAATAGCTTTGTGTCCCAATTTTTATAAACATTTCATAAATACTTGGAATATGTACTTAAATTTTCCAACACCTACCATCCATCCTTTTTGCTTGCTCTGCCTTAAGAAATAGTTGCCTCAAAAACTAAAAATGCTGTCTATAATAAACATGTTTATTTTATCTTATTTTTATTTCTGTTTCTCTTAATATTTCTGATCTCTCAGAATCAAATAATCTCACCAATACCGAGAATTGGTGGAACTTTTTATGCCTCCATTATTTCAAATCTTTTTCTGTTTATAAGACCTTAATTCCTGGATTTCCGATCGAACAATAAACTTTATATAAACGGGATTATTAAATAAATTCCAGTTATATTTATAACTAGCTTTGCCTCGCGATTTTACCCGCATTACTCCGCTCCTGTTGGTCTTAGCGTGATGATATATTGCCTATAGACTTCCTCGATAAATGAGCTATCTTACACCGGAAGAATATTTGAAATCAGACCAGCCCCCCTAGTCAAGTGGCTTTCTGTTAGCGTAGCGTTCAATAGAATAGACTACGAATATATGAGATTGACGTAACCTGTAGATACGTTTATCTACAGCCTGCTAAGAGAAAGCCACTTGACTAGGGGGGCAGGAGATCCTGAGATTAGCGCGTTCAAAAAGCAAACAAACTTCAGCTTTATAATATTAGTATAGATAGGAAGTTGCAGCAAAATACTTCCACCTACATTTTTAAAAGAAAACATTTTAAGACCAGCAATGGCAAAGGAAGATTTTTCGTTCTCAAAAAATTTAATATGCAGAAACATGAGTTTAAAAATTCAAGTCACTACGTTTTGCATTAAGCTGTCGTCCTCAGATTTCCCTTAGGTTTACAAGGTAATGCCTTAGAAAGAATTAGAATGTCTGAAGAATTTTGTAACATGTTACGATTGTAGTACATTACTTTTTATATCGGTTTTTGAGGTATACATAGTATAGTTTCTTGCGGGCTCTCCATAGATACTGCTTTCCGAATCGGTGGTAAATGTTAAAATTACTACTTACTTACTAGTACTTTTCGTCCAAAATTTACATCCCTATTTAAATCAATCGAACATATTGGTTTAGTAGATATTTCTGCAAACAAACTAATTTAATCTCTTTTACAAACATTTGAAATATACCAATTATTCCGTGCATTCAGACAACATGAAATTAAATGCAAGACTGCATTGTAAGACGTACGACAGTACTCTAAATAAATACAAATGAATTATGTAGAACTTTTCAAGTGGGGACAATGTATAAGAAAGCTCCTTGAAACAGCAATTGATTTCTACAACAAAGTAGTAAGATTTATACGGAATTTCTTCCTCTTTAGATATCTGAGAAAGACCTCGTTTAATTGTGTTTTCTTTGTAAGAAAAAGGCTGCCATCAGCTCATTAATTAATAAGTATTTGGTGTGTGTAGTATTTGATGGCTTAGACCGTATATACGACTGATAATGGTTTGTCCAGATTTCCTAGTTCTTCAGTTATTCGGAACTGGGACTCAAATTTCCATTTATTGCACGCCTCATAAGCGAAGCGTTGAGGTGGGTACTACTGTCACTTCGCGCAAAACATCTGATTTTTCAAACTTATTTTGATTTATAAACTTTACAGTCTTTATGGTCAACATTCATTTAGAGGGACTTCTTTTAAAATGTTTTTAAATTGTCATGTTAAATAACAGTTTAGTAGTAGCAGTTGTGGACAAAAAAAATCCATCCAATTGAAGTTCTATATATTCTCTACATTCCTGACAAATAGAATGTATACTTCTATACTTATATTATAAACCTGAAGAGTTTATTTGTTTGAACGCGCTAATCTCAAGAACTACTGGTCCTATTTGAAAAATTATTTCAGTGTTAGATAGCCCATTTATCGAATAAAGTTATGGGTTATATATCCTCACGCTAAGACCAACAGGAGCGGAACAATGCAGGTAAAACCGCGGCACAGCTAGTCTAATATATTCTTTTTTCTTTCTTAATATATAGGTGATTCTATATTCCCTTTATAACACAACTAGCGGTCCGCCCCGGCTTCGCCCGTGGTACATATTTCGCAATAAAAGGTAGCCTATGTTCTTTCTCAGGGTCTAAAGATTGTCTGTGCGCCAAATTTCATCAAAATCGGTCCAGTAGTTTATGCGTGAAAACCATACATACATACATAATTACAAACCTTTCCTCTTTATAATATTAGTATAGATATTCATATACCTGAAGAAACTCCATATACGTATCTAAGGCAATGTGACTCTACACCAATTAAAGTTAACGGCGACCATGGGAATGAAGAACAATAGTATTCGTGGGAGAAATGTATGGGAAATATGATGGATTTCAAGATATGTTACAGTTCTGCTAATGATTCTCGGATTTTGTTTTCTTATAAATATGGAAAAAAAACGTCTCTTCTAGCTATTGCTAGTAATATTATACGAAAGATTTTACTAGGTTTTTGTTAATTCGGAACAATATTTGACTTCTTTTTTAACACGTCCTTAAGCTTCACCTGCATGATTGTATATAACTGACTCCTTTACTCGATTTTGCCCATTTTAAATGGACAGATTTAATTCAAACTTTGTACACTTTCCAAGGATCAGTGACAATGCAATATATTCACGCGTGTTTTTAAAACTAATTTTAGTATTATTATCTACTGTTAGAAGACAAGCAACATTTTACCGAGTAGCAAAATCTGTTTTATTTTTCGGGTCAATTCAGACGAAATCGGTACAAGCGACAAGTTTTTGCCATTGTCTTTATTGTGAATAGACATACTTAAAGTACCATTAAAACAGGAAAATTTATAGTTTATCCTTATTAAGAAATTGATATAAGAGAAAACAATAGAGTTTTATTTTGTTACCTGCTTCGATCAAGAAAAATATTTTTATTCCAGAAATAACAAACGCACAAACAAAGACTGGGAGTTCGAAACGAAAACGGGAAAGTATCTAACAGAAAACCTAAGTAAACAGGTAAGAATTTTTGTTCAAAAACAGTTTAGTCGATTTGTATACATACCTACACGTATAGCATAGCTAATTCCTACTAAAATCACTACGAGGTAGTAAAAAACAAAGTCGCTTTTTCTGTCCCTGTATCCTTTAATATTTAAAACTACGCAATGGATTTTGATGTGTTTTTTTAATGGATAGAGTGATTCAAGAGGAAGGTTTTAGTATATAATTATTATAAATTTGAAAGTTATTGTCTATCCTTCTGTCTGTCTCTTTTTCACGCCTAAACTATTCAACGCGGGCGAAACCACGGGCAAAATACATAGCTAGTTTATAATAATATAGCTAGTTTAAAATAATACAACTAGAGTTCTATAAATGTACAAAATGCCCAAACTAATCTTAACCCCATCAAACATTTAACCACATAATTAATCGTAAATTTCCTTTGAAAACGTTAAAACTCATCACCTAATGGTTCCATATAATATTCGCATAAAGGATTCCCAATTCCCTAATGCAATAATTCATTTTGCGTCCTTTCACCGAATTAATAGCACTTACAGCGAAATGCAGGCGATTGTTCCGTTTAACTGAGTTAGAAAAAGAGGTATTGTCTCGTACATTTATGTTTATTATAGTGTAAAATGTATTTCTTTTAAAAGTAGATAGTTATTACTAAAATCTAAACGATACTGAAAAAAGCTTTACTCGCTTAAAATTTATCATAACACGATCAATAAATTCAGATGACAATATTTATAATTTACTTTTCTTGTTATATTCTGTCTATTTACCCAAATTATTCAAGATTTTTATTTGTATCTTTATACACAAAAACTGCTTAACCGATTTGGACAAATTTTCATTAGAAGAAAGCTACATTATGTTTATAATGTAACAACAAGTAACATAACTATAATATTTAGTTTTGACCTACACGGAGCAGGGTAGAGCGACTAGTATAGCAAGATCGATGCATCTAAGTATGTAGTTTAACAACACCATACATTTAGAACATTCCACCTATACGCAAATTCCCAGCAGAAAAATAAGAATTCACACAAAAACTCGCAAATTAAATATGAAACGTCGTAATCCTATAATCGTATCACCATACCATATTTTTTTAATAACCCGAATAACCGTTTATTTCTCGTATAATTCTGTAAATGTTCGCTGGGACAATAAAGATGTAAATTATTATACTTTTTATATTTCCCTATCAAATGTTTCGCGTGAATGGCCCGCTTTATTTAGAGGTTTTATTGGGTTGCCCTGTGTGGTGTTTATAGAAATTATGCATAATCGTCGTATTAATAAGGGTTAAAAGGTCGAATTTAAATATTTTAGGGCCGATTTTTCAATCCTTGGCTAAAATTTATCCGTCCAATAAAGTATTACACGACTATAATAAAATGTCACCTGTAAACTGTCAAATACGGACAATTAGAATAGATTTTTGAAATGGTAGTTTAATACGGTATTCGATGAATAAGTTTTAACCAAGGATTGAAAAATCAGCCCTTAGAAGCTTTAATTGTCAGAACAGATATAGAAATATAAGCTGGTAAGAAATTCTGTAGCAGCTCCATTCAAGATTAATTTAAATTATTACTATTATTGATTACTTAATAATTATTATTTAAACGTAATTCCTTAATCCATTATTCTCTATTAAAAAGAAACTTGACAGCTCATTCGACACATTTTGAAAAAAGAATAGAACGTGGCGCCAAAACTACGTGTTTTTTTTTTCATAATGTCATTGTCACTGTCAACTACAAAAAAGCTTTAAAAAATGTTAATTCACATTTATAAACAAAATTCTTACACATTTATCCCAAAAAGACTATTAAACTATAAATTGTACAATATCACTATTATTTATACGAAAAGACATCAATTTCTAACAATGGAGCCGTATAGCGTTCAGTGCTGCCATTTATTGTGATACAACGATACCTTAAACATTCTGGTAACATTTCATTTTGTACACGTTATTTTTTTTAATTTTTGGCAAGTGTACAATGGCCTTTATGTGTTTATAATGCAAATTATGGACTAATGTGACTGTTTATTATTTTTTGAGTTATTATGTAAGAAATTTTGGAGCATAATTTACGTGATAGTTCTAGATAAATCTTTACCAATATTTTTACAATATAAGGTATTTTTTATACAAATGTGTAAATACATCTTCTTATATATAAAATTCTCGTGTCACAATGTTAGTCTGCATACTCCTCCGAAACGGGTGGACCGATTCTCATGAAATTTTCTGTGCATATCGGGTAAGTCTGAGAATCGGCCAACATCTATTTTTCATATGTACCACGGGCGAAGCCGGGGCGGACCGCTAGTTATTTTATAATTAAACATGTCATTTTATGCAGAATATAAATTCATGCTCTATATAAATGAAACAGATTTTAGTGCCTTGAGAGTAAAATTTCAAGGTCGTGTAATGGCAATACCGTCTTGTCATGGAGTAAGGCGACGATTTTGGTATCTTTGAATCTTGTCAAAGAAGTTTCACTTCTGACACACACGCTCTTTTTTTTATAATCGAAACATCGAATAATTATTTTAAACAGATAATCAATTTTTACTTTCTTATTACTTTTTTTAGAAGTTTTCACAATAGCTGACTAAAACATGCTATTTAATTTGAAACAGATAAAAGGCAAGTACCGTGAAATACAGACTAATAGTCGTTCAGAGCGCACCACGGTCAATGGTCGTGATTAATAGATTTTAGTTTTATTTAGCTCTAATTGTTGTAATAAAATTGTATTGGAAAGTGTTGTTTTCTTGTTAAGAGTTCAAATTATTTATCGAGACTCTTTTTATTATTGTTATAGTACTAGCTTGATCCACGGCTTCACTCGATGGGTGTCCGGATTAAATAAGTAAATATTTCAGGACAATTGTCAGACACGTCACGATCTGATCCCATACTAAGCTTTCGCTTGTGTTATGGAAACCAGATGGCTGATAAACATACATATATAATTTTAAATAAATACTTATGTAAATAATTAACACCCAGACACAGAGCAAACATTTGTGTTCATCACACAAATATTTGCCCCGGGTGGGATTCGAACCCTCGACCTCTGGCTTGGAAGGCAGGGCCACTACCAACCAAGCTAACCGGCCAGTCAAATGTTAAATGTCTATAAGGTTCTAAGTAACAAATTTCTTACAGAACATACTGAAAACTTTAAAATGGCTGGTAACCTACAAGATCACCTACTGTTATACCCATGCCTTCATAAACTTCATTTTATATTTCTTCGAGAAATCTTTACAATATTGTAAACCAAAGAAAGCCTTAATAACTTTCTTTGACGAGATAATTCTACGTTAATTAAAACCTGAGAGCAGACGACGCGATAAAATAGTAATATAAAAGATGATGAAAAAACGAATTATACAAATCTAATAATATTATTAATGTGAAAGTCTATGTGTATGTTTGTTGATGACTAAAATAATGTACTGGTTTTTATGAAATTTAGAATAGAAATAGTTGATCCAAGTTTAAATAAAAGCTTTATTTTTATCAAAACGATAATCTCCACATAATCTAAAAATTAGGAATAGGTGATGATAGTTGCCCGTGATTTTGTCGAGTGAAACCATGGAGCACAGCTAGTGTTTTTATATATTTATATGTATTTCATATAAATATTGATAGACACATAATATGTAGGTATACCTATCATAAATCTTTAATACACACAAGCATAACTAAATCTACAGAATTCACGGAACCCATAACCGAAATAGTCAAAACTATGAAAAAGTCACAAAGCGTGCCGCGTTCCCAAACTAGTATATTAATATAATCTCACATGAAACAGTACTAACTCAACCCAACTGAACTCAATTCAGGAGTTCCTCAATGAAATTTAATGTAGAAATTGTGATAGTTGCGAAATTGGAATAGTTTCAAAGAGTCAAAGGCGTGGACATGCAGGATTAATTATTAAGTCATTGCCGTTTCGGCGGTTACCGAGTTATGAATGGACACACAAAATTATTAATATTTAATTAAAAACAGATTATCCACATGCAATAGGTCAAACTGAAACTTATTTATTCAATTATCAAAATTTCAATCGTCTTTGGTTCGAGAAATTATTAAGTAATTCACTACATAATATAAAACAAATTCGCTTTCTCTATCCCTATATCTCTATGTATAATTAAAACTTTAAAACTACGCAACAGATTTTGATGTTTTTTTTTTATAGATAAGTTCAAGTGGAAGGTTTAAGTTATAATTTATTAGATTTTAGGCAAAGCGGGCGAAGCCGCGGACGGAGAGCTAGCTAGTCAGACACAAAATGACACGTTTAAAATCCGTTAAAATTCAACACAGTTGCTCGAATAAAAACACATATTTCGTAATAAACGAAATACATTTGTCTTTTAACACAATCATTTATGGAAAGTGCTAGAAATTTAAATTATCACCTCCTTATAAAAAAACTTTTCACGTGCCTTTCACCCCTTTATATGGCACCTAACGTCACTAAATTGTTTAACACGTTTAAAAACATTAAAATGGATGCTATAGTATAAACTGGTTTCCGAACGAAATAATTTTTGTGTCATAACAATTCAAAAAAGATTTTAAAAAGTCTAGTTGGATAAATCAATACGAATATTATTATCATCAAAATCATCATCACCATGTTTATTCCCACTACCAGGAACACATACATCACAAGATAGTTAATTCCAATTCTTACTGATCTTAAAACTGCTTGAACTCAAGTTATATTTAACAATTAATATTATAAATGTGAAAGTTTGTATGGATGTATGGATGTTTGTTACTCATTCACGTAAAAACTACTGAACTGATTACAATGAAATTTAGCACACATATAGAGGGTAACTTGGATTAACACATCGGATAGGTTTTATCCCGGAAATCCCACGGGAACGGGAACTATGCGGGTTTTCTTTAAAAAACGCAGGCGAAGCCGCGGGCGGAAATCTAGTTTAACAATATAACGAGCATAAAGCAAATGCCTGAATTCCAAACTTTAAACGAGTACAACTCATAATAAGCAATTGAAGTATCGCATATCATTGGTTTTGTTAAACTTATTCAAAAGTTTTAATTCAACTGGTTTTATCAATATGGCGTATACAAATAATCGAGAAGGTTTAAAATAGACTTTGTGCTATTGGCGTTCAAAATCAAATTTATTTATATCTAGATATCTTTTGAATCGTCGTAGAAATTATTAGGTTCGGAAACCAGTTTTATCTATACTAATATTATAAAGCTGAACAGTTTGTTTGTTTGTTTGAACGCGCTTATCTCGGGAACTACTGGTCCGATTTGAAAAATTGTTGCAGTGTTAGATAGCGAGGAAGGCTATATAATATCATTGCGCTAAGACTAACAGGAGCGGAGCACTGCGTGTAAAACCACGGAGCACAGCTAGTTAGTACATAAAATTTAAATGCAGTTATTTCTTGGCTTCGAAATTTTCATCAAAAAGTTCTATTGTTATGAATCAACATTGACAGATTAACTAGCAAAAACAGACCGACAAAAAATTTTGAAACAAACACAGAAAGTGCATGGAAGAAATCATCGAGAAGAAGATTTAAAATTAGATATTGTGTTTCTGACACTGAAATCTATACTAATATTATAAAGCTGAACAGTTTGTTTGTTTGTTTGAACGCGCTTATCTCGGGAACTACTGGTCCGATTTGAAAAATTGTTGCAGTGTTAGATAGCGAGGAAGGCTATATATCATTGCGCTAAGACTAACAGGAGCGGAGCACTGCGTGTAAAACCACGGAGCACAGCTAGTTAGTACATAAAATTTAAATGCAGTTATTTCTTGGCTTCGAAATTTTCATCAAAAAGTTCTATTGTTATGAATCAACATTGACAGATTAACTAGCAAAAACAGACCGACAAAAAATTTTGAAACAAACACAGAAAGTGCATGGAAGAAATCATCGTACAGGACATTTGTTACAGGTTTCTTCCTCAGAAACTTGTCGAATTTAAGCCCTAGATTGTAATCTAGAGTTTCCTACTCTAAACTCCACTCTAAGCCCTACAGCTTACGAATCATTTAACCCTTACCTATAAACGAAAATAACTGCCGTTTGTGCCCATTCTATAAATATTTTAAAAGGGTAAGATAAGTTGGGAGGGTTTTGCAAATTTTATACACGAAATTGCGAGTGAGCGAGACCGTTTAGAGCGGGATGGGAGATGGGATGTTTGAATTCATTGTTATTGGGTAATCTAGTGTTAAGGCACGGTGCGTAGCGTCAGCAAAACAGTCGATATTTTTTTGTTTTTTGGCAGTTGTCGATTCAGTTTAATTGACGTCGAATAAAGGTAGTATATTTATTACAAAAATGTGGCCATAGCCATAGTATAAAACTATAACTTTTTTAACAATAATTGGCGCTCAAGTAGTTATTGTTTTGATTCGTTATTTAAACAAACAAATTTGTTTTATAACTTTATTGTTGTTTTTATACTTCTTGGATGTTAAATGTATGATCATGTTAGATATGTTTGAAAAATAATGTGAGTATTACAAGAAATAATCATGAAATTAAAACATTTA
The DNA here is from genome assembly GCF_061535395.1 of Colias eurytheme. NCBI lineage: Eukaryota > Metazoa > Arthropoda > Insecta > Lepidoptera > Pieridae > Colias > Colias eurytheme. Next base: position 6,334,460 of record NC_143006.1, read on the forward strand.
AACACAGAAACTTTTAATTTTTGAATGTTACCTATCATGTTAATTAGTTAACATTTTTACACTAGATTTAATAAAGTACTAGATATACAAATAATATTTAGCATTGAAGTTTTGAAACGATGGTTTCTCACAATATTATTTCAAAAAAGACATCGTCAAATTAACAAATAGATTTTTATATACAAAAAAAAACAGTATTTAATATGCTGACCGTACCAGTTACCTGGTTTTGCTATCGCGGCTATTTGAGAAAAAGTAAAGCTTTACATAAAGGTGAAATATATCAGAAAACAACTCCTTACAAAGAAAAAAGTTTTTACAGGAAAAGAAAAATGGCGATTGGTGTTATAAATTGTCTCTAATTTTATTATGCGGGGGTAAATTCTGAGCTCAACCAACTGGTACACCGATATTCAATTTTTATAGAGTAAATGGGAGTGTTACTTGTTACGCCTGAATTGCTGAACAGATTTTGATAAAACTTAGAACTTTTGGTGGGAACACAAAACGAGAAAAAGACTTTATGTACCTAATGTGTGTATGTTTTTCAAAACAATTTATGTCAGTAATTTAATTTAATTCAAAAACGCTAGCAAGTGCTCAACACATCGGATCGAAATCATCGAAAAACGAAATAAAAATTCTTGAAATTTTATACCTACACTACAACTACAAAGCTGAAGAGTTTGTTTGTTTGAACGCGCTAATCTCGGAAACTACTGGTCCGATTTGAAAAATTCCTTCAGTGTTAGTTAGATAGCCCATTCATCGAGAAAGGCTATATAATATAGGCTATATATCATCACGCTAAGAACAGGAGCGGAGCACTGCGAGTTTCCAATAAAAGTCACCAAACTTATGTGAATACGTGAAAAACATTTGTTATTAATCACTACATAGTATAAAACAAAGTCGCTTTCTCTGTCCCTATGTCCCTATGTATGCTTAAATCTTTAAAACTACGCAACGGATTTTGATGCGGTTTTTTTTTTAATAGATAGAGTGATTCACGAGGAAGGTTTTGTTATGTTATGTTATATAATTTATTATGTTTTAGACAAAGCGGGCGAAGCCGCGGGCGGAAAGCTAGTAAAATAATATATCATTATTAAATCGTACTTTTACTTTCTTCCACAATTCCATTGAATAAACTTATTTGCCGAGAATACAGTTGCTTCTAAGTTGTGCAATTACATAACATATACTAACTTGATCTAACTTTAAACTACACAATAGCAGAACTTAGAAAGAAGACGGGACAAAGAATTTATTTACTTTTAACATTAGCTTTATCTTCTATCTTTGTAAACCAATGTTAGATACTATTTACTTTGGAAGCTTGAAATCTAGACATGTAGGTACATAGTCATATGGTTTAGGGGTTAAACTTATAGTACATAGAGAAGATTCGATATCACTATGACTTTTGAAATAATAAAATGGACTTAGTTGCTTTAATTATAAAATAATAAATATAAACTACAAGACAGCCGACAGGCTACGTATAACATGAAATAATTCAGATTTTATTAAATAACAAAATAAAAGAATTCCAAAACTAGTTCCCTAAAATGAGGCAAAACCGCGATTCAAACAATGTTTCCATGAAAGCAAACAATACTAAGGGTAAGAAATGCTTATTGCTTATTGGATACGGAACCAAAGAATTTGAATAAAAGGATCTCGTAAAGTAGTCGCGGTCCTATTATTGCGTTTGGTAGGGATGGGCTGATTTATCGATAGTTTAAAGTGATCGATACTTTAATGTGAATTACATTGTCGAAAAAGACGTGTAGCACTCGAGGACTGCCGCGGTAAAGCTATTGTATAGCATGCCTTCAAGCCACACCTCCGTGCCCGTCGGAGTGGGGAGCGTGAGGTTTTTTCGTTACGGAATTTCTGGATTCGGTCCCCACGCTCAAGGCCCGCGATAGAAGCTATGCAATAGCTTAATAATTTACACAGAAGTAAAAGAACCAACTAGATATTAACTGTTTTAGTTAAGTTTAAAAAGTGCCACATTTTGGAAAGAAATTGAAATTGCTAACGTGACATTGTAATTTGTAACTGATGTGATGACTACTGGTATTTTGAAGGTTTTATTGTTACGTAGCACAATGCAAGATTCTTTCAAATACCTACAATTTGTTCTAATCTTTTGGGTACAATATTCATATCAAAGAAAAAATTTCAAGTGATTAAATTCTTTTTAGATAATAAATAGCGCATGTCCGACCAGAAATACACATGAAATAGTTCTGAAGCGTAAATATAAACCATCAAAACCTGAGTATAACAATTTTGAATATATTGCAAATAAACAATGTGTCTCGTAAAAAATACGAACCACATCAAACGTAAACGTACTTTCCATCGCAACAATTTATCGACACATCCCACCCCTAGCGAACCTATCACGTCTTTGCTCATAAACTCAGAATATCTGACCTCCGATTGATAGCGGGTTAGACCCATAACCTTTGAGTCTTTCCGTTTATTTCGCTGACCTTTCCACACTTCCAAACTATTACGATTTATTTGAAGAATATTGAATTTTGTCATAATTTTGTAGTAATCTTCTTTTTTATTGGTTACTAGCTTACCGCCCGCGGCTTCGCCCGCTTTGTCTAAAACCTAATAAATTATATACTAAAACCTTCCTCTTGAATCACTCTAACTATTAAAAAAAACCGCATCAAAATCCGTTGCGTAGTTTTAAAGATTTAAGCATACAAAGGGACATAGGGACAGAGAAAGCGACTTTGTTTTATACTATGTAGTGATATTCGTGTGACGTCATATGTATTGCATTAATTTGTTTTCAGTTCATAATATTATTATTTTCAAGTTTCAACTATAGTTTTTTTAATTACTTACATAATATCAAATATTTCTTTTGTATCTTTTTATCGATATATTTAATATGCATCTAAATTTATTTTAATACAAGCTGTTCCCCGCGGTTTCACCCGCATTGCTCCGCTCCTGTTTGTCTTAGCGTGATGATGTATAGCCTATAGCCTTCCTCGATAACTGGGCTATCTAACACCGAAAGATTTTTTCAAATCGGACCAGTAGTTCCCGAGATTAGCGCGTTCAAACAAACAAACAAACTCTTCAGCTTTAAAATATTAGTATAGATAGGATAGTATAATACCCAACCCTTCTATTTATAACAATCCTACGAAAACTATTAAAAATAATATTAAACTCCATCTAACAAGTTTACATGTAACATAGACCCAATATGAAACACAAAGAAAAACACAAAATGTCAGATGTGCGCAACATTTTGTGACATCGCCATTTTTTATTTATTCCTAACAAACGTTTGTACACGTTTAAATTAATGCACTCGTTGTTAGCCCGACTCCGTTTGTCTAGAAGCAACGTACAAACAGACGAGATGTAATTATGTATATTAATGGCGTCTGGCTTGCGAAACACCGTTTATATAGTAGAGTAATTGAATTGTGCTTTTGTTTTTTTAAAGAACTTGGAATCGTATGGGGCTTTGTTTTGGGAGATACAGGTTATAAAATGAAGCAAATTATATTTTGATTTTTGTTATTCTGGGCAGTAAAAATAAAGAGGCATAGGTTATAATAATATATTAGATATTATGTAGTACAAATTGTTACAGTAATTTAACCTACAGACTACGTTATATGTATTTCTATTCGGATACAAATATTTATATCATAACCATCATGTTTTTGCTTTGCTTCCAAATAGTTGATTCTTGGGGCCCCTGTTTACGCAACACTTTTCCGGGGCCTTTATTTTCACTACCTTTAGCTCCGGGGCCCTAAAATTAGGTTAACCGCAACTAAAAACGCAATAACACTTAAAGAAAGACGTTAAAAGCGAACGTTAGCGGTGGAATATCTGTGTTCCCGGTTAATATTCTTAATTCTTTTTTCCCGGGAACTCTTAATTATCCAATGTTTTCGGAACCGAGTTTGCATTAAAAATTAATTGCGGCTCTCTTTGATATTACTCGAGGTGAATGTTTTAAATGTTGTTTTCGGCTTGTGTGGGATATTTCGTGAAAATTATGGCGATCTTATTTATCTAGTTGACGAGTTTAAATGAGTATAAATATAGTGGATGTAGCTGATGAAATGTGTCTGTAAATAAATACGAATGAATAATCAGTAATTAATAAATGAATTTTATATGTGCTGGAAGTTGTTTCATTTCCAAAGAATTTGACGCACACAATTACCTAAGTTACGAGTGACATGTAGTTTTATCTGTCAAATACGAAATAGGACAGCAATTATGTATGTCCTGTATTTAAGAATCTAGACCGTAAGCAATTATATATTCTAGAAAGTAGGTATATATAAAGCAGTAGATATATTTAAACAAAATTCTACTCACACATATAAAACGACGCGTTCTTTCATATAAATTTTTTTTAATTGATCAACTTTGGCAAATTTCTCACGATAAATTAATCCAGATAAACCAACCTTAAGTCCTGCTTAAAAAAGGTTTGCTACCCCTTATCCCCTAACAAACTACATGTACTTACAAATAACAGTCAGCGTCGCGTTCGCCCGTATCACCTTGTGCATCTGAGCCGGTCCAACTTGGCACTGATATTCAGCGTCGTCCTCCAGAGTTACGTTCACGATCCGAAGGTTGTATACCCCGTGGCGGCGGTCCCCGAACATTGTGTAGCGCGGGTACCCCGGTATTATTGAGGAGAATCCTGGAAAATTGAATTGTATTAATATCACTACATAGTATAAAACAAAGTCACTTTTTCTGTGCCTATGTCCCTATGTATGCTTAAATCTTTAAAACTACGCAACGGATTTTGAAGCGGTTTTTTGTAATAGATAGAGTGATTCAAGAGGAAGGTTTTAGTATATAATTTATTAGGTTTTAGACAAAGCGGGCGAAGCCGCGGGCAGAAAGCTAGTAACGTATAAATGTAAATACTTCGGTCAACATATTCTTCGATTAAAATGGAGATGGGCAGGACACAACCAAAGGCAAAAAGATAACCTACATATTTCAAAAGCGATTCATTCATGATAATATTTGTTTCATATTTATCATTAAAATATGTAAGTATGAATGAAGATACCTAAATATTTATTTTATACTAGCGGTCCGCCCCGGCTTCGCCCGTGGTACATGTTTACGTTTTCTCTTCATAAGAACCATCCTCGTACTTCAAGGAATATAATAAAAAAAGAATTATCGAAATCGGTTCAGCCGTTCTCGAGTTATGCGCTTACCAACACATTTTGCGATTCATTTTTATATATAAGATTAATATTCTTATATATTATATATAAGAATAATTTATAATCAAGCATGAATACATATTTCAATAAAACAAAGTAATATTTTATTTATTTTGCGATTCAACATTAATTTTAATTAAATACTGTTCACAGTCATAAATAAAGCTTTTTACGAAAAAGGTCACTGACCTTCTTACTACTAAAAGTAACTAACTACACAATAATAATAAACAGTTATCTGGAATAGACTATGACTCATAGTTAACTCTAAGGACTGTTTTCACAGCATCTTGATATGTTCTGTTCAGTATATGTACATATTACATTATCTGTTATTTTAATTGATGGACAAAATAATAAAGTATGAAAATTTACGCCAAAAAATGTCAAACAATCAGAGATATCAGCAGGCGATGAAACCATCCTAAGTCTAAATAGCTCATATTTATTGCTGTTCCTAAAATAATCACGTAAATCGTATAAAAAACCACGTAACCATTCACAAACATAAAAAAACCACCTTCATTTGTTCGAAAGTCGCTGAAAAACCCTAATAACTACATAGCGTTCTTCTTGCCATTAAAAAAAAAAAAAAACTACATAGCGATTTCGTTTGTTCGAACGTCGGTTAAAGCCCCTAATAACTACATAGAGTTCTCGTTTTATCGACCTACTTAAAATACCCATAAAACAACATAAAACTGGTAATCTAGTGCACAAATAAAAACTGAAAAACTTCAGCTATAAATTCCTCTGCAGCGAATTAACACTACTCAATCGCAAGTCAAATAAAAACTTAGTTCCTACTTAATGCATAAATTTAAGTTAGCGGTCTAAGTTATATGTAAATAAATATTCGAGTGCCTGTTTGTTTGTTCATGTTTTTATAGAATGCTTGGAAGTATATACAGGGTGTAATCGTTAAGTGTACACAGGCGATTTTTCCGTAAGTATTACAGATAACAAAAAACTTTAAACTGATATCGAAATTACTTATAACTTAACCTATTAATGAGTAAAATGACCGTAATAAATTTTTAAAAATAAATCGAGAAATATCAAAAAAATTATCTTTAAACCCTCCCATACATTGTATGAAATATGAATATCCCATATACATTTAATATGAAAGATTTTAGCTTTCTTTTTCTTTTTTGGTTTTCTACTTTAATTACTTCGCAAATTTCCGGACATTTCCCTGGCATTTTTAAGGGATTTTCCAGGCATTTTCCGCGCTCCTCCCGGACATTTTCACGCATTTTCCGGATATTTTCCGGACATTTCCACGCATTTTCCGGATATTTTCCGGACATTTTCCACGCTCCTCCCGGACATTTTCAAGCATTTTCCGGATATTTTCCAGGCATTTTTCACGGTTTTTCCGGAAATTTCCACGCATTTTCCGGATATTTTCACGCATTTCCCGGATATTTTCCGGACATTTTCACGCATTTTCCGGATATTTTCCAGGCATTTTCCGGACATTTTCACGCATTTTCCGGATATTTTCCGGACATTTTCACGCATTTTCCGGGTATTTTCCGGACATTTTCACGCATTTTCCGGATATTTTCCAGGCATTTTCCGGATATATTCCAGGCATTTTCCACGGTTTTTCCGGAAATTTCCACGCATTTTCCGGATATTTTCCGGACATTTTCACGCATTTTCCGGATATTTTCCAGGCATTTTCCGGACATTTTCACGCATTTTCCGGATATTTTCCGGACATTTTCACGCATTTTCCGGATATTTTCCAGGCGCATTTTCCGGATATTTTCCAGGCATTTTCCACGGTTTTTCCGGATATTTTCACGCATTTTCCGGACATTTTCACGCATTTTCCGGATATTTTCCAGGCATTTTCCGGATATTTTCCAGGCATTTTCCACGGTTTTTCCGGATATTTTCACGCATTTTCCGGACATTTTCACGCATTTTCCGGATATTTTCCAGGCATTTTCCAGGGATTTACCGGATATTTTCCGAGCATTTCCCAGGCATTTTCCGGTTATTTTCCGAGAATTTCTCAGGCATTGTCCGGGGATTTTCCGAGCATTTCCCAGGGAATTTCCGGATGTTTTCCAGACAATTTTCCGGACATTTCCCTGGCATTTTTCGGGGATTTTCCAGGCATTTTCCAGATATTTTCCGGACATTTTCACGCATTTTCCGGATATTTTCCAGGGATTTCCCGGAAATTTCCACGAATTTTCCGGATATTTTCCAGACATTTTCCAGACATTTCCCAGGCTATTTCCGGTTATTTTCCGGGAATAACCCAGGCATTTTCCGGGGATTTTCCTACCATTTCCCGGGGATTTTCCGGACATTTTCCAGACATTTACAGGCTATGTCAGGGAAATATTTCTCGATTTATTTTTAAAAATTTATTACGGCCATTTTACACATTAGGTTAAGTACTTTCGATATCAGTTTAAAGTTTTTTGTTATCTGTAATACTTTCGGAATAATCGCCTGTGCACACTTAGCGATTACACCCTGTATATGGTAGTTGATTTGATATTTTTTATGGCATTCAAATGCTTTATAAATACATATATTTTTAAAGAAAAAAAATTGAATACGAGGCGGGATACGAACCCGCGTCTTCCGCACCTATTAGGATCTTTGCATTCGCCATACATATTGTTATTATTTATTACATGCCATGAAGCCTATTTTACTGGCCAAATATGTAACTCATTTTTAAAATTTTTGAAGTGAAACTTCTTTATCGGGGTTGGAAAAAAGTTTAGTGTAACATTTTTTGTTACGCGTGACATTTTTCCGTTACGCGCCATCTTTTTCTTATCCCTACCACGCGTGATTCGACGTATTTCTGTAAATTATTTTTTGAAATATAAGGTCATAAAGAAGTTTCACTTCTTACGTGTGTACACTAGTACACATACACATTTTTTTAACATATAAGTCGAGTAGTTTTTAATTTAAATATTAATGAACAAACATACAAAAAATACTTCTATAGAATTACATAGTTTAGTTATAACCCGACCAATTATTTTAAAAGTAATTCAATTATCGATTCCTGGAATTGTAACTTTTTAAATTAATCGGATAAACTTCTATTAGGTTGATTAAAATATCCTGTAGCGAATAAATTAAGCGAATATTTAATTAAATGTAGTGAAAATTAACCTTTTGCGGATTCGAACCCTGGACTTCTGCTAATTGATACGATGAAAAGCTTTGTAATTAGATAAATCCTTTGACGTAATTTATTTAATTTGTTATCTATTTAAATATTTTTGTTGTTTTTTTTTTAATCTGTGTACATCAAATGAAACCTACGTTATCTAGTGAGTAAGAGAGTGAAGAATGTAATTACTTTTGTGACTGTATGAATTGTATTGATTGATGTATCGGTTCATTCGTTCTTGCTCATTAAAGAGACTTGCCTCTTGTTCGCAATCTGATATACACGTTGTTTTATTTTATTAATAGGTTATGGGCCCAGATCCATATAATTAGTTATCAAAAGTTGTAAAGTTATAGTTTTTAGGGTTCCGTAGCCAAAATGGCAAAAACGGAACCCTTATAGTTTCGTCATGTCCGTCTGTCCGTCTGTCCGTCTGTCCGTCTGTCACAGCCGATTTACTCGGAAACTATAAGTACTACAGTGATGAAATTTGATGGGAATATGTGTTGTATGAACCGCTACAAAAATATGACACTAAATAGTAAAAAAAAGAATTGGGGGTGGGGCCCCCCATACATGTAACTGAGGGATGAAATTTTTTTTTTCGATGTACATACCCGTGTGGGGTATCAATGGAAAGGTCTTTTAAAATGATATAAAGTTTTCTAAAAAACATTTTTCTTAAAGTGAACGGTTTTTGAGATATCAGCTCTCAAAGTCGTAAAAAGTATGTCCCCCCCCCTCTATTTTTATAACTACGGGGTATAAAATTCTAAAAAAAATAGAGGTGATGCATGCTAATTAACTCTTTCAACGATTTTTGGTTTGATCAAAGTATCTCTTATAGTTTTTGAGATAGGTTGATTTAACTGTAATTTATTATATTTGCTGCTACGGAACCCTTTGTGCGCGAGCCCGACTCGCACTTGGCCGGTTTTATTTAGTTAGCATCAGTGATTAGAGAGTGATTGCGTCATATATCACGGTTAAAAGAAAATTTTCATCCCTGTTGCACGTGGCGCGGCGTTGTGGTGTGATCAACAGATATGGCTTCAAGTACAAATTCCTTTATTGCAAATGTGCCGAAACTAAAAGGCCGAGAAAATTATAGCGAGTGGGCGTTTGCCGCTGAAAACCTATTAGTACTTGAAGGAAAATCAAAATTTGTCAAGCTTGAGGGAACCGGCGACGCCATTACGGAAGACGCTATGACGAAAGCCAAGTTGATTCTAACCATAGATCCTTCGTTATATGTACACATTAAAGATGCTAAGACTACTAAACAACTATGGCAGAAATTACAGCAGATGTTTGATGACGCGGGCTTTTCGAGAAGAATCATGTTATTGAGAAATTTAATTTCAATACGTCTCGAAACATCGGATTCAATGACAAGTTATATTACTCAAATAATAGAAACCGGGCAGAAATTATCTAGAACGGGTTTTGTGGTGAATGATGAATGGATTGGTTGTTTAATGTTGGCAGGATTGCCTGAAAAATATTTTCCAATGCTCATGGCCATTGAACATTCAGGGATCGCCATTACGGCGGATGTTGTAAAATCCAAATTATTAGATTTGTCCGGGAATGATGATTCGGCGGAAACTACAGCGTTGTACACTAGAGGGCGTCGACATATCGATCAAAGATCAAAATCATTCAGTAAGATTGGAAACACGTTCAACAAAGATGGCGATACGTCAAATGTTAACAATAGCAAAAAGAAAGTCATCAAGTGTTATCGTTGTAAACAGATTGGGCACTATAAAAATCAGTGTACACAAGTGAAAGGTGAGTTATGTGACAACCCTACGCTATATGTAACGTGAAGCGCTGACGATGTGCTTTCGATCGTGAGAACGTCTTATTCCTATAGATTATAATATTAGAATTAAAATATATTGTGAAGCATCGTGCTCATGATAACACGTACTTGTAAATTTTATTTTTAATTAAAATCATTTAAAATATATGATTTTTTTTATTAATTCACTGTAAAGTGAATTTAACTGGCGCAGTCGGTAGGATACTCGGGTCGCCCGCGGGAAGATATATCCGAAATAAATATCGGTTCCGAGGCCCCGCGCGGCCGACCGGTTTTTTTTAAAACCCAAGCGAGTATCCAGAACATCAGCAGTATCCAGCCATCGATACGGAAACCATGTTAATGTGAGTTGCACAGAATTATTTTATTGTGTTGCTTTCCTATATTATATTCCTATATTAATTTTAGAATAAACCTTCACGATTTTCCATCCTAGGAAATCCCGGGGTAACGAGGCTGTTAATAGCCAACAGTCCTCAAGAAATAGTTTAGTTGATAGTATAAGAAGTATTGATAGTTTTAATATGTCATTTGACACGGAAGAAATTTTTAAATGCTTAAGGGTGGTCCCAGATTTTGATGGTAACCCCCATGTATTAACAAGATTTATTAAAATATGCGACCAATTAGTTATTAAATATATAAAAGATGACCCCGAGTCCACTCTTTCAAATTTATCGCTGATAAATGGCATTTTAAATAAAATCACGGGACCGGCGGCACGCCTCATTAATACTAACGGTATTCCTGATAGTTGGGGTGGAATCCGTGAGGCCCTAGTTAACAATTTTTCTGACCAGAGAGACGAGACGGCTCTGTATAATGATATAGCGTCGCAAACCCAGGGCGGCAGCTCGCCCCAAGAGTTTTATGATAGATTACAGTCTTTATTCAGTACCATGATGACTTACGTAACTTTACATGAATCACTTAAAAGTACTATAGACGCAAAACGTGACCTATATAAAAAATTGACGAAACAAGCTTTTGTTAGGGGTCTTAAAGAACCCCTCGGGTCGCGTATACGCTGTATGAGGCCCGAAACAATAGAGAAAGCATTAGAGTATGTTCAGGAGGAATTAAATACAATTTACTTACAACAAAGAAACGATGCTTCATCCAAATTTAATTATTCGAATCATAATAATGTACCGAAGTCCATATATAATAATTCTTTAATGCCGTCACCCAATTTTCATGTACCCAAGCCCCTCTATGTACCTCAACCGTATATGTTTCCTCCTAAAATCCGACCAAACCCACCGTATCAATTTAGAATGCCTGTTCAAAACCAGCAGCATGTTCCTAGAATGCCCACACGTACCCAACAAATATTCCGAGCTATTCCACCTAACTATAACCCCCATAGCAACGTATTCCGATTACCACAACGTCCTCAACCAAATTATTATAAAGGTCCAACGCCAATGAGTGGCGTGAGTCATTATGTCACGAAGGAATCACCCTCGACTGGACATGACTGGCGTAAGCATGGTAACCCACCACCTACTAACTATTTTAAAACTCGTGATGTCCATGTTAATGAATGTGTACCATATGAATATTACTCTCCATACTATGACTACTATGACGCTGACTATAACAACTATTATGTTGACTATGCCGACGATAATTACTCTAACTATGACGCGATTTATGATCAAAATTACGACATGCCATCAGAAAACGTATGTGAAATTAATGAAAGTAATGATACTAACCAACAAACTGACTCGACAGACAATGAGAATTTTCCGAAGGCCAGCCTCACAAGAAAGCCAAGATAGAAATTAATTTGCAGACACAAAGGCAGCTACCGTACATACAGATTTTAGACCCACCATTAAAACTTTTATTAGACACAGGAGCTAATCAGTCATTTATAAGTCCCGAAGCGGTTCAAAAGTTTTATTCAAATATAAGATTAAATTACGATCCTTTCGAAGTCACTAATATACATGCTACTACTAGAAACGATTTCTCTATTACTATACCATGTTTCAAAGAGTTTCAAGAGACTGATAAAATTACACTTTTTGTATATAAGTTTCACGACGTATTTGACGGACTTATAGGCCTAGATTTGCTCGAAAAATTGGAATCGAAAATTGACTTAAAAACTCGACAGTTTATTACGCGTAATGCCACTAACCCTATTAAAATGTATAATTCGTCCAATGTAAATTTATATGAATGCGTTTTACCAGCGGAGTCTTCCAAATTACTTAAATTACCCGTTAATGTACCAAATGGTGACACTTTAATACCAGAACAATTTATATCAAATTGCGTTATACCGTATTGTTTAACGTCGGTTAAAAATAACAGAGGAATTTTAGAGGTTCGTAATCCAACTCAACATGATATCATTTTTTCAATGGATAGACATGTCTCCGGTGAAATATATAATACAGAATTATTTAATTCAAATAAGTTATCAACCCGTACATCAGACGTTATATCTCGGTTACGTACAGATCATTTAAATGAGGAAGAGCGAGCTAACTTAGAAAGATTAGTTGCACAGTATTCAGACGTTTTCTATTTAGAAGATGAACCACTTACATTTACTAATAAAATAAAACATCGCATACGAACCACGGACGAAGTACCAATTCATACTAAAAGCTATAGGTATCCATTTGTACATAGAAATGAAGTTAGAGATCAAATTCAAAAAATGTTAAGTCAAGGTATTATAAGACCTTCAGACTCAGCCTGGAGCTCACCAATTTGGATTGTTCCCAAAAAGGCAGACGCTTCAGGGAAGCAGAAATGGAGATTAGTCGTAGATTTTCGTAAATTAAACGAAAAAACTATTGACGACAAATATCCTATACCTAACATTACTGACGTCCTTGACAAATTAGGCAAGTGTCAATACTTTAGTACACTAGATTTAGCTAGCGGGTTTCTACAAGTTGAGATGGATCCTAATGATATTTCTAAAACTGCGTTTAGCGTGGAACATGGGCATTTCGAATTTTTGAGAATGCCCATGGGACTTAAGAATTCTCCGTCCACCTTTCAGAGGGTTATGGACAATGTCTTGCGTGGTCTACAGAACGAAATATGCCTAGTTTACTTAGATGACATTATAGTCTTTAGCACCAGTTTACAAGAACATATTGTTAACCTTAAAAAAGTATTCCAACGTCTCCGTGAGTCAAATTTTAAAATCCAAATGGACAAATCCGAATTTCTTAGGTTAGAAACTGCATATTTGGGTCACATAATTAGTAGAGACGGAATTAAACCAAACCCGGATAAAATTAGAGCTGTAACTAAATACCCTATTCCAAAAACTTCTAAAGAAATAAAGCAATTTTTAGGTCTTCTAGGTTATTACAGAAAATTTATCCCTGACTTTGCCCGTGTTACAAAACCGTTAACTAGATGTTTGAAAAAAGGTAGTAAAATTACTCTAGATTCAGAATACGTCAATTGTTTCGAAAAATGTAAAACACTTCTATTGAATGACCCCATATTACAATACCCAGATTTTACGAAAGAGTTTATACTTACGACTGATGCATCCAACGTTGCTATTGGTGCCATATTATCCCAAGGCCCAATCGGTTCTGACAAACCTATTTCATATGCTTCACGTACTTTAAATGATAGTGAAATGAATTACAGTACCATTGAAAAAGAGTTATTGGCAATTGTATGGGCAACAAAATACTTCCGACCGTACTTATTTGGCAGAAAGTTCAAAATTATAACAGACCATAAGCCCTTACAATGGATAATGAATCTTAAGGAACCGAACTCTCGGCTGACTCGTTGGCGCCTTAAGCTTTCTGAATATGACTATACGATAGTTTATAAGAAAGGTAAATGCAATACGAACGCGGACGCATTGTCGCGTATAGAATTGCATAATGAAAACGTAGAATCTATGATAGTGAATATTTCTGACTCTGAATCGACTGTAACTGCACCTGATGACAGACCATTAAATAGTAGATCATCGACTGTTTCTGCACCTGACGACAGACCTTTAATTAGCCAATCATCGACAGATACTGCCCCCTCCTTAAGAGCTTACGGTACAGACGAAACTCTTAACATTAATAAACCAGAAGGCACAAAACATACTAGCCGTGAAAATCCTATTCTTGACATTCCCATAAGTGATGACCCACTTAACACATTTCGTAAACAGATATTTATAAAAATCACGAATAACTCACCTTCAACGAAACCTACCATAAAGAAACCATTTGAAACATTCCTACGTGTTTCAGTACAAATTAACGAAGACAGCTTACAAGAAAACATTGTAGAGCTGATTAAGAAGTATGTAGATCCTAAAATTCGTACTGCAATTTTGGTCAATCCTGTTAGTAAAATGTTCGATATAGTACCTTTAATCCAAAATACTTTTAAAAATTCATGTATGAAATTATTTCTTGTTAAGCGACAGATTGAAGATATAACTGATTATTTAGTCCAACAAGATACTATTCGAAAATATCACGAAGGTAAAACGAACCATCGCGGTATTAACGAGACTTACCTTTCCTTGTCCCAACGATACTTCTGGCCTAAAATGAAAACCGACATAACAAGGTACATAAATACATGCCCAATTTGCAACAGTGCAAAATACGACCGTAACCCTGTACGCCCAGTGTTTAAAATTGTGCCTCCTCCTTCTAAACCATTTGAGATTGTTCATGCTGACGTATTGACTCTAGAACAGGATAAGTATCTGACTATTATTGACTCATTCTCTAAATATGCTCAAGCGTACCGAATAAGCGATAGTACCGCACCGAATATCATTAAAACATTGTTACTTTTCATGACGCACCATGGTTCACCTATGTCGATTACTACTGACCGAGGAACTGAATTTACAAATCAAGTATTTTCCGAATTTGTACGTCTGCATAAGATCAATCATCATATGATTGCTCCTAATACCCCCAACGAAAACGGTATGATAGAACGCTTCCATAGCACCCTTATCGAGCATATAAGAATATTGAAATTAAAGCATAAAAATGAAACTGCAGCAAAATTAGTGCCATACGCGATCTTAGCATATAATAGTTCTGTACACAGTCTGACTAAATGCCGACCTTATGATGTAATTACAGGACATTATGACCCTAGAGACCCAACTGACTTAAATTTATCGGAAAGACTTTTACAACAATACATACATAACCATCGAATTAACATGGAGACAGTTTATAAATTAATACACGACTCATCATTCGCAGAACGTAAAGCAATCATGACGCGACATAATACCCGGAGAGAACCTGAGATTGACTATGCACCTGATCAAGAAGTATATATACGTAATCCGATAGCCGCGAGGCAAAAGTTAGCTTCACGATTCATAAAAGACAAAGTTGTGTCTAATTTACCGATACATGTATATACTTCCAAAAAACGCTTACCTGTTTCGAAATCCCGACTCAAACGTACTCCAAAACCCACTACTTCCCTTTAACCTAGGCCTGATAAACGTTATCACCCATTACCATACCTTTTACCTACACTATATAAGACGACATTGATTTAAAAATTAATTTAGCTAGAAAGTAAATGTTAGAATTTGAAAAGAATTTTGATAATCGTACATTATAAGATACTATATAAAATTAGGGTTCAACATTTGAACGAAAAATTGGAAAATTGGATAACGCATCGTCCTTGTTAGAAGTTTTAAAACCAGGGCGTTCTACAGAATAACCAGGTCCCTTAGACGGTAATATTAATGATTTACTTTTAGTTATAAGAAATATAGAGGATAGTTTAGCTTTTACGCGTACATCGCGAGCGCGAAATGATATGTTAGGAATAGATATATTACGTAGTATAATTCGAACTGGATCATAATTTAGTAAAAATATGATAGTAATTATATTTAGATTCCCCATTATAACTCCTCACACTTATAACCTTTACAAACTATCCGTCTTGCCTAATCGTACAAGTCATATCATCATACCTCCCTATCCCTACATAGCAACCAATAAAGATATTTATGTGTACATAGAGGCTGAATGCCCGAAGTTGAGCAATCGGTTTCTATGTGAAGAGACCTTAAACCACCATACAAGAAGTTCACCCGACTGTATTGCAAACCTCATCACCACGCAGGAGATATCCAGCGACTGTGAATCCACCTGCCTAACATTAACTAAGCCAGCAATGGAGAAATTGGACGACAGTCACTACACCATTATTTTCCCACATCTCACAAAAGTTGAATTATCCTGCAATCATAAGGAATACCTTCATCTCCAAGGCAGTTTCATAGCAACGTTGCCGACAAGCTGTTCTCTACGTACTGACGACCTCACTATTGTAAATATTAATAATGAAATTAAAGGGACACCTACAAAAATTTTAATTGCACCAATCAATAATATCCCGACGAGACCGCTAAAAACCTTGGGACTGCACTCCATCAACCTACAGGGATTACACAACCTACATAAGCAAATAGAAGTATATACGACGGTCGCCCCTGAGAGAGAGTTCGCCATCTACCATACGACAATACCACTTTACATCTTTCTACTGTGCGCAGCGGCCACTTCAATGTTCCTGTGCTATCGTCGCTACAGATCAAAGAAAATGAAAATTCAGAGATCGAATAATACATCAGCCCCAGAAGTTGATCCTGCCGCAACATTTTCACTCAATGTCCTAAAATAGTTGCGGATCTGCGGGGGGAGGAGTTATGTGACAACCCTACGCTATATGTAACGTGAAGCGCTGACGATGTGCTTTCGATCGTGAGAACGTCTTATTCCTATAGATTATAATATTAGAATTAAAATATATTGTGAAGCATCGTGCTCATGATAACACGTACTTGTAAATTTTATTTTTAATTAAAATCATTTAAAATATATGATTTTTTTTATTAATTCACTGTAAAGTGAATTTAACTGGTGCGATGACAAACAACTTAAATTGTTTTTCTGCATTATTTTTACGGGAAAACTTCAAGAAAGATGATTGGTACTTAGATTCAGGTGCAAGTGTGCACATAACCTCGAACGTGAACAATATTCGGAATCCATCAGAAAACACGAGTATAAAGGAAATTACAGCGGCTAACAATGGAGTGATGGCTGTATTATGCTCGGGTGATGTTGATATTGTTACGATTACGTCGAAAAGCAGATATAATATCACAGTGAAAGACGTGTTATGCGTGCCAAGTATTGCAACGAATTTATTATCTGTGAGTAAATTAATTGAAAATGGAAACAGAGTGGACTTCAATAAAAATTATTGCTATATCTACAACAGTAAAAATCAGATGATAGGAGAGGCAAGGTTAGTCGATGGTGTCTATAAACTTATTGTAGAAAATAAACACAGCTGTTGGCTCTCAACGACTGTCAGTGGAAAAAGTGAGTTGTGGCATCGAAGGATGGGCCACTTGAACAGTAAAGACCTCACCAAAATGAAAGATGGTGCAGTTGTGGGCATTGACTTTACTGACAAAGCTGTTGTTGATAAAAGTTCGTGTGTTGTGTGTTGCCAAGGGAAGCAGTCACGATTACCGTTTAACCATGTTGGTACCAGAAGTAGTGAAGTACTTAACATCATTCATGCAGATGTGTGTGGACCTATGGAGGTGAATTCAATTGGAGGCTGCAGGTATTTTTTAATCTTTGTTGATGATTACACACGCATGACTTTTGTCTATTTCTTGAAAGCTAAGAACGAAGCATTTAAATATTTTAAAGATTTTAAAGCTTTAGTTGAAAATCAACAGAATAAGCGGATTAAAATATTTAGAACTGATAACGGTCTGGAATTTTGTAATACATTGTTTGATAGTTACTTGGCAGAAGCTGGTATACTTCATCAGAAAACGAATATCTATACTCCAGAACAGAATGCTATCAGTGAACGTATGAACAGAACTCTAGTAGAAAGGGCTCGTTGCATGTTGTTTGATGCCAAACTAGACAAAAAGTTCTGGGCTGAAGCGGTAAACACAGCCGTGTACCTTAGAAATAGGTCACCAGCTTCGGGCTTACAAGACTTGACACCAATTGAACTTTGGACTAATAAGAAACCTAATCTTAGTCACATTCGTATTTTCGGGAGCCAGGCCATGGTACACATTCCAAAGGAAAAACGATTAAAGTGGGATATTAAATCTAAACCACATATACTGGTTGGTTACTCTGAAAGTGTGAAAGGGTATAGGATTTATGACCCAGTTAAGAAATGTGTGACAGTAAGCAGGGATGTCATAATTCAAGAAAACTTAAAAAGTAACATGAATGAAACCATATCAGTTTCAGTGGGGGAAATCTCAGAAATAAAGGAAGAAAAGAAAGACATGGATGAATTTACTGATGAAGAAGCTAAACAGGATATTAACCAGATTAATAATAATAATCCTATATTGCAGGATGTGTCTGAGATTCCACCACCAGATAAACCAAAGAGGATGAGGAGACCACCACAGCGTTATGGTTATTCAAACCTGTGCATGCAGTCGAATGCTGAGAATCAAAGTGATCCAGTCAGTATCCACCATGCTCTACAAAGTCCCGATAAAGATAAGTGGATTTCTGCAATGGAAGAGGAACTTCAAGCATTCAAAGAGAATGATGCATGGACAATAGTGAGTGAAGTGCCTCAAGGTAAAACATTAGTGCAGTGTAAATGGGTCTTTAAAAGAAAGTTTGATAGTGATAACAGTGTTAGATATCGTGCTCGTCTGGTAGCGAAGGGCTTCACCCAAAAACCAGGTATTGACTATGATGAGACATTTTCACCTGTTGTGCGTCACTGTACTTTACGATTGTTATTTGCACTTTCTGTACAATTAGATTTAAAAGTTACTCATTTGGATGTTAAAACTGCTTTTTTGAATGGTATTTTAAAAGAAGATATTTATATGGCTCATCCACAAGTTAATTTAGATAGTAATAATGAGAAAATAATTGTAAAATTAAATAAAGCTATCTATGGCTTAAAGCAGTCGTCAAGGTCATGGTATGATAAAGTTGATCAATGTTTGACAGAATTAGGCTTTAAGAGAAGTCATATAGAACCATGTGTATTTACTAAATTTCATGACAATGTAAAAGTTATTGTTGCTCTTTATGTGGATGATTTTTTTGTATACTCAAACAGTAAAGTAGAGACAAATAGTTTAATTTCAGTTTTGAATACTAAATTTAAAATTAAAGATCTTGGAAATGTAAAACAATGCTTGGGAATGAGAGTAAATATTGATTATAAAAATAATGTATGTACTTTAGACCAAGAACAATATATTGAAGAATTATTAGTTAAATTTAACATGTTAAATTGTAAAGAGGCTAGTACACCTATGGAATTAAAACTAAATATAGATAAAAATAACAATGTTAATGATACTAATATTCCATATCAGCAATTGATTGGTAGTCTCATGTATTTGTCTGTATTAACGAGGCCTGACATAACTTTTAGTGTTAGTTTCTTAAGTCAATTTAATACTTGTCATAATAGCACTCATTGGAATTATGCTAAACGCATTCTTAGGTATTTAAAAAGGACTAAAAATTATTGTATAAGGTATGTAAAAGGTAGCTCTGAATTGTTAGGTTTTGCTGATGCTGATTGGGCCAATAATTGTGTTGACCGAAAGTCATATACAGGGTACTGTTTTATGATGTCAGGGGGTGTAATATCGTGGGAAAGTAAAAAACAAAAAACGGTAGCTTTATCTAGTATGGAAGCTGAGTATATGTCTATGTCAGAAGCTTGTAAAGAGTCTATGTATTTAAGAGTATTGTTGTCGGAAGTCACTAATCAACCAGCATATACTATTACCTTATATAATGATAGCCAGAGCGCCCAAAAACTTGTTATTAATCATGTCTTACACAGAAAAAGTAAACACATTGATATAAAATATCATTTTTTGAGGGAGTCTGTTGAAAACAAGATTATAAGTATTAAATACATGTGTACTAGCGATATGCCAGCTGATATTTTTACAAAATCACTTTGTGCAAGCAAGCATTACAAATGTATTAAAGCTCTGGGAATTATTGATTGTTTATAATATTGTATTTTGGTTTCATGTGATGTAGTGGGGGTGTTGTTTTTTTTTTAATCTGTGTACATCAAATGAAACCTACGTTATCTAGTGAGTAAGAGAGTGAAGAATGTAATTACTTTTGTGACTGTATGAATTGTATTGATTGATGTATCGGTTCATTCGTTCTTGCTCATTAAAGAGACTTGCCTCTTGTTCGCAATCTGATATACACGTTGTTTTATTTTATTAATAATTTTCAATATTACAGGGTTGTAGTTAACCCAATATAATACAATATTATGATTGGATTCTAGCTGATAGGTATATGGTCGAACTAATAAAGTATGATTATTTTTCCGACCCAAATATCGACCAATAGAATTGCACCATTCGACGTCACGTGGTACAACCTACATGGTATTATACTGATAATTTTTTGAAAATTTTCTCTGGTCGTTGACGTCAAACTGACAGGTTCAATTCAATTGTGAAATTATTGGCCGACATTTGGGACGGAAAAATAATCTCCCTAATACCACACGAGCTTCAAAATTATCTGGCATTTCCCTCAAGGTTCCCTGCAAACAAATAAAGTCGTCAAGTTTTTCAGGAAAAATCACTCGCGCTTCGCGCTCGTGATTTTTTAACCTTGACTAAAAATTGACTCCTTCATTTGTTTGCAACGAACCTATCGGAAAATACCCGATAATTTTGAAGCTCTTGTGGTATTATAAGTGATAATATATTATCTAGTTATTTCTTTATATTGGTTACAAAAGTATCTGTCTCTATTTAGATAAAATATAACATGCCTCAAAAGCATAAATTAACAATTAAACAAAAAACTCCAAACCATTCAAAACTGAACCTTATACCTTTCTATTTAGATACAAAATCGCTCGTAACAAACACACAATTGGTAAAATTCATTTTGCATTGACACACACACACAAAACGAGTGACCTGTGCACTGTGACACGTCCAAAGACGGGCTGGTGTGTGGTACAAGTGAGGAGACGTAGCGATTATTGAATAAATATGATGAATAAGTTAATAAATAGGAGTGACTATAGTAAAATTGAATTTATTTTCAAATATTCAGATGTAACCAAATCAAATTTCATTAAAGATTTAATTTTATCAAAATATTCTATTCATCACATGTTTTGTCATCAGTTGACGTATTTACATGGAAGCATTTACATTGCATTACATTATTAATAACATTTCTGACCGGAAAATGCGTAGTGATGATTAACCAGCATTTAATTATAAGTTCACACAGAGAATTAGTGTTACTTGTATTTGTTGAGAAATATTATATTTTGAATTACAATTAAGAAGAGAGAATACCTGGCCAACAAGAACTATTTAAAAATAATAAGTCACTTGGACAATTACAGATATCTCTCAATAGTGGTTTAAGGTTTCTTTAAACCGCACTATAAAAAAACGTGTGCGTGTACTAGTGTACACACGTAAGAAGTGAAACTTCTATATGACCTTATTTTTCAAATAATAATTTATTATATGCAACTTTACAGAAATACGTCGAATCACGCGTGGTAGGGATAAGAAAAAGATGGCGCGTAACGGAAAAATGTCACGCATAACGAAAAAATGTTACTAAATTTTTTTCCAACCCCGATAAAGAAGTTTCACTTCAAAAACTAATCACGTTCTACATGCATTGCCAATACAAAATGTTCATCATTTTAAATTGATAAACATCACTGCAAAATTAATAAAATCTCATGCCTTAACCCACCAATTACAATCCATACAGACTCAATCCATTTAGAGGCAACCTCAAACGCTGCGATGTACTTTTGTTTGTATTGTCCAACTGAATGGTCTCTACGTGCTAGTTATACTGTGTACTTGTTCTGAATATAATACGTTGTATTGATTGGTGCTGTACATAGGCTATATTGTTGTGTTGAATTTGATTTAATTTTGTTTGGTGTTTGATAGAATCTGAATTTTGTAGATATAGGTATATATGTATTTTAATTTAAATAAATTTGGCAAGAATTTACAAAATTTGCTAATTTTGAGTGCATTATTTGCTTTTCATGTGCTTATTTTTAATGCAATAAAGGATTTCTATTTAAAAACATCCCATAAATGCAAAATATCAAACAAATAGATATCAAAAACTGCCATTAAATTTGTTTTACTATAAAAGCTCCAGTATACAGGGTGTCCCGTAAGTAGTGGACCAACGGGTTATGGGGAGTAGAGGGACTTATTATCTAACAAAAATACTAAAATTTATTGTCCTAAACCATAAAGTTTTTGATTTATGCTTTATTTTCAAAATTTGATAAAAATATCATCCACGTAAGCTTAATATGAACTTTTACCATTTCTGTTTTTATTTTATTCTTATTTTTTTCGTTCAAGGTTGTTAAGAATACATAAGTCTTCCTAATTAAAATGATACTCAAGCATAATTAACAACAACAACAAAATTAGACCAAAAAATAGGTAAAATTTTACGTTTTAAAAATTTACAGACTGAAGTTTGAACAAAGCTGGTGTAAAAAAAATGTATGGTGACCCTGTGAAACTTTATTTTAAAAACTTCTACATCTCATACAAATTACAAAAAGGTATAATTGTGTGGTATAAAGTATTTAAAAAAATGTTAAATTGGCGTACAACATTCAAATTAGAAATTATAAGGTAGTCAACTCATTAAGTTATTCCGAGAATTATTGCCTTTATGGGCGCGCGCTGGAATTCTTTTGTATTGTTTCTGGCCAATCATAGACGATACTTGAACCCACTATTATTTTCTTTGACTTTCAACTATTTCAGTGACTTGCTTATAGCTCGGAACTACACGCGTGTTTAGCTTGAATCCGTCATTACGATATTATTCTTTGTTGAAGTGCGCTTGAATTGGACACTGATTTTGCTTGTGATTTGGATGTTGTTCGACTTTGGTTTTTTGAAGGAAAATTCCTCAAACATACCTTTACCTATTTTTTGGTCTAATTTTGTTGTTGTTGTTAATTATGCTTGAGTATCATTTTTATTAGGAAGACTTATGTATTCTTAACAACCTTGAACGAAAAAAATAAGAATAAAATAAAAACAGAAATGGTAAAAGTTCATATTAAGCTTACGTGGATGATATTTTTATCAAATTTTGAAAATAAAGCATAAATCAAAAACTTTATGGTTTAGGACAATAAATTTTAGTATTTTTGTTAGATAATAAGTCCCTCTACTCCCCATAACCCGTTGGTCCACTACTTACGGGACACCCTGTATAAACAGAAAGACATACACGACTAAGTAATACCATAGGTATAAAAAAAGATCAGATATGACAAAATAATAGGAGGATATTTAAATCTGTAAGTAATTTTACTTCATTCAAACAACAACACATACAACCTATCAATAAACAATATAAAAATAACTTCAATGCATTCAAAATCCACATATAATTTACAGAAATTTTGATACATTACATAACAATATCAAGAGAGCATTATGTGTTGGCGGTCCGCCATCTTGGATTCAAAGTAACGATGGATACTTGGCTTCGGGCACGAAAT
Organism: Colias eurytheme; assembly: GCF_061535395.1. Classification (NCBI taxonomy): domain Eukaryota; kingdom Metazoa; phylum Arthropoda; class Insecta; order Lepidoptera; family Pieridae; genus Colias; species Colias eurytheme. The sequence goes on from NC_143006.1 coordinate 6,358,320, forward strand.
ACACTGATTTTAAACAATAAAAACACATTTTTATATTTATTACCCACCCTAACTGCACTTTGAAGCTAATTTTAACTGCTTTAAAACGATTTTCGTAAATGTGCATTTTTATTTATTATTCTGAGTTATGTAATATCGTAGGTTCATACTTTATGCATAATTCAATTTCTTCAATCTATGGTAATTAGAATTTAATCACTACTAATAAATAACGTTTAACTGACCGTTTGTCAATGTAACAGCTGTTAACTGGCGATTAATTATATTAATTTGTAAACGAAAAGAAAGCAGCTGTTTAGTCTTAACAATTTTATGTTTTACGAGCGAAGAATTACTTGTAAAGTAAGGCTGGTCAACCAGAATGTATTCTCAAAGTTCATTATGCTGGTAACTATAATAATTTAAGAGTACGGTCATATTACAAAGTGTCAGGATATAATCCACATATCGCTTTTAAAATCTTAATAAATTACCTTAAACTGACCACAAAATTATAGAAGTCAAAAAAGATACCACACATACTAAGATTAAAGATTAAGATTACTAGCCTCTCAATCCTTACTATAATGTCACAGTATCTAAGGTATCTACTTCTCTTTATGCTGTGTTATTATCACAGTAACTATTACAATATATATTATACTAGCTTTCCACCCGCGGCTTCGCCCGCGCAGTCAAAGAAAAACCCGCATAGTTCCCGTTCCCGTGGGATTTCCGGGATAAAAACCTATCCTATGTCCCGGGGTAAAAAGTAGCCTATGTACTTTCTCGGGTATCAAAATATCTCTATAACAAATTTCATGCAAATTGGTTCAGTAGTTAAGGCGTGATTGAGTAAGAGACAGACAGAGTTACTTTCGAATTTATAATATTAGTATGGATTAGGTTAACTACAACCCTTGTGTGTACTGTGTACAGTAAGGCAACGCCATTGATGTCGTGTGATGCCGCCGCCAATGTAGGTACTTAGGCTGTCACATGCAAATATGTTGGCTGCTGGGGACCACCCTGGAGTACTGCTGTTGAAAGCTAGCTATGGAGAGCACTACGACAGTAACAGTCGAGTGTAAGGTGCACTTACCGAGCGCGAATCCATCCTTGGCCCACTGCACCTGGCCAGCCAGGTACGCCACCGCGCACTCAAGCACGGCCTCCGAGCGCTCCTGCACGCGCAAGCTTCGGGGGACCACCCTGAAGTACTGTTGTTGGAAGCTAGCTATGGAGAGCACTACGACATGACAGTAACAGTCGAGTGTAAGGGGCACTTACCGAGCGCGAATCCATCCTTGGCCCACTGCACCTGGCCAGCCAGGTTCGCCACCGCGCACTCAAGCACGGCCTCCGAGCGCTCCTGCACGCGCAAGCTTCGGGGGACCACCCTGAAGTACTGTTGTTGGAAGCAGGTGGCCGTGGAAAGCACTGTAACAAGAAACATGAATGTATGCAGGATTTTGGTTTAAATACCTTTTTGAAAAGGTATCTTATTTTCGTATGATACAAGTATTTACAAACTAAATTATTTATTACTAACTTGGTCTTAGCGTGATGATATAATATAGCCTATAGCCTTCCTCGATAAATGGGCTATCTAACACCGGAAAAAAATTTCAAATCGGAAAAGAAGTTCTTGAGATTAGCGCGTTCAAACAAACAAACTCTTCAGCTTTATAATATTAGTAAAGATAGGTATAATGTTAACTACAGATTAAAAAAGCACTTAAACAATTTTCCCTAACAGCATATAACATTCAATATTCTGTTTTTTACATAAATTCCAGTTTTTCCAAGCATTAAATCTTCCTTGAAGGTCAGAAAAATAATTTCTCAATAAAAAGCCTAGTGCCTAGCTCAGCTCTAAACCTTGGTGCTTAGCCAACACTTACGTACATGCAAGTGTGCTTCAAGTGAAGGCTATACTTGTACTTATTCTATACTTGTACTTAGACTAGCAAGATAGGGCGGTTTTGCCTGTTCCTAGAAGGGAAAGAAAATATATTTATTTCTACCGAAAATCTATTTGAATAAAGTTTTTAAATAATAACTAAGTAATAAAATTAACGTTTTTTTTTTTGTATGTAATGTCTGTTTGTATTTGGTGGTACATAATCAAATGTAGAACTGGTTAAATATGGTGCGTTTGTAAGCTATCTGCGCATCAAATTTCACCGAAATACGTCTAGTAGTTTAACTACATGTAAATAAATATGTTACCTATAATAAAAGCGAAAATAATATTTTGTTTTGTAAATGATAAGTGTTTCTAATATTAATGTAGCTGCTTGTATTCAATGCATTTGAAATGTTATCTGTATACCTATTACCTACTCAGTCTTAATATCTTTAGAGCGGAAAAAGTCGTAGGCGCCAGCTTGTTTTTATTAATCAACGTAATATTAAATTCTTCATAACTAAAAACGATTGATAATTATCAATTAATAATGCATGAGTATTCATATAAATAAAAAGTGAACTCGTTTAGCTGTGTGCTAAAAAATGAGATTTTTCTTACCTAGTAGATAGGCAGTCGTATAAAAAAGTGGAACTATTTTTATTGATCATATTTTGCTTTTAACTTGGAAGTACATACTTCTATTTTTTATAACCTATACCTAATTAAAAATATTATGAAATAACGTGGATAATGATTGTTTATCTGTCAAGGTATCAACATTGATAATAATCCATACTAATATTATAAATGCGAAAGTAACTCTGTCTGTCTGTCTGTTACTCAATCACGCCTTAACCACTGAACCAATTTGCATGAAATTTGGTATAGAGATATTTTAATACCCGAGAAAGGACATATAGGCTACTTTTTACCCCGGGAAATAGGATAGGTTTTATCCCGGAAATCCCACGAAAACGGGACCTATGCGGGTTTTTCTTTGACTGCGCGGGCGAAGCTGCGGGTGGAAAGCTAGTTATTTATATATCTGTCTGTCTGTAGGTATAGTATGAAGATATTCTTCTGCTTTGCTCAACCAAAGAATATTTTTAATAATCAAAATATGATACTTATTAAGTAACAGAACTTTTTAAATAGTGAATTCGACAACAATTTACCGTAAAAATACATTACTTCTACTTCCGCATAATAACTTACAAAACACATACAAAACAACACAATTTTTCCAACTATAAAAACTGAAAATTTTCAAGCAAGCATCGTCCTTCCAACGAACCTTGAAAACTGCTGAGCAAAAAACGTTGATTCACATCAGGCTAATATGATAGGCGACAAGTGTTCTTATAAGGCGACGCGACGCTCTTCAGAGGTGAATGCTCCTTGGTGTGGTGTAAACCATAAGCTTAAGCGTTTTTTACATTAAAAATTGCTTGAAAATAAAAAAAAAATCCGATTTATAAGAATAAACAGAAGACTTCATAGATCATTCCGTTTAGCTTGGATATGTCTGTTAAAAAGTAATTTAGGTAGGTAATATTTAAATTAATCGGTAACGATTTACGTCAAAAGCTGGTAAACTGTGAAACTAACCAATAAATTCGTGTAGTTGTATAAAATTTCACATCACCGTAAATATATAGAGCTTGCATTTATGATATTATCTACTACATAAATAGGCGCTCGTCTTTTTGATTAAAGTAAAAATTACAAAACATATAGGCATTCTCACTCGGGAATAGCGTAAAATGTGCAAGTACAAGAATTTTGAATTAGAATGCAATTTAAAAATACACCAAAATAATATGTTGATCAATGGCATATTTAGCATTTTACAAGTTTCCTCCTATACAGCGTAAATAAAGTACAAACCAGAATTTTTTTCATTCTGTATTTTTCGTATTTTTACCTACAAGGATGTAATCGCTATATCTCATAACTTCCACCACATTAAGGCCAGTTTACACGAAGCCTTAAGCGGCGTACGCACGAGGACTCAAATTAACCGTCCGACTTTCAATTGTCACTCAGACAGACATACAAGCTTTTGTGCGCGACTCCGCTCGCGAGGCCTTTTGTAAAATAATTATAGTTCGTGAGCTTTGTAGCGGTGGAAAGGTTTTTAGCTGTTTTAACAATGCGTAATTTATTCGTATGAAAAGTATATTTTGTGTACAAAAAATGCGGGTATTGTTGGAAATCTTTTGTTGTGGAATCTGATTATTGTGAAGATAATTTTGAGGGTTCGATTTTTATGAGTGAAAAATGCAGTTGAAATTATGTAGCCAATGTGATGTGATAGTTTTGAGTTTAAGATTTTACATAATCTATACTAATATTATAAAGCTGAAGAGTTTGTTTGTTTGTTCGTTTGAACGCGCTAATCTCGGGAACTACTGGTCCGATTTAAAAAATTCTTTTGGTGTTAGAAAGCTCATTTATCGAGGAAGGCTATAGGCTATCACGCTACGACCAACAGGAGTGTTTTTTTTTTACAAAATTTTATTTTTATTAGACAAAGATTTATTCTAAAACACGCGAGGAAATACAGGTTATAAACTAAAGCATTTATCTTAATGATAGCGTTTAAATCTAGTCCAATACAGGTTTCAGTTATTTCTCAAGTATGTTTTAGTTTTTGTACTTGTTATAATGATTACATGTTGAGTGTACTTGAAATAAAAAGATTCGTTTAACCGACTTGAAAAATGTGTATGTCTGTTTAAAAATATGTAGGAACTAGCTGTGCCTATGTAGGAACGGTTTCACCCAAGTTCAATACCACGAGCAAAAAAAAATGTATTACCTACTTCAAACTTTTAGAGATAGGTAGTTTATTTTTTTCTTATTTTGTGTGCTACGCTTGAACTTTCAACAAATTTTCATTTATAATGTCTTCCAAATCAGTAGGTACAGTGGTTTAACCATTAATCCGTAAAAAACATACAGACATTTTTATCTTGTTTAATTGCGATCTACCCTTATTTTAAGTAAATTGAATTTTTAACTACGAAAAAAATATATTCAAATTCAAATTATTTATTTTCAAGTGTGGTACAAAGATTGATGTTAATACATACATAATATCCCGATATGAGATTTTCTTCTAACTGCAATTATAATAACAATTTCATTTTGTTTACAAATACACGCAAAAATACCATTAATAGAGGGTAGGTATCAATAAAATTCAACCATAAAAGTTATGATTTGCTGACGTGGTGAGATTTATAGGAAAGATATCAAGGGGAAGTTTAGCTGGAGTCGACAAAACACGGAAGAGCGTGTCCATTGTAATACGACACGGTTTTGTAAAATTGTTGAAAAACATGACGTATAAGCGTATGAAATGTAATGGATAGGTACTTTTCTAATGTGTATGTGAGTTTGAAGTGTTGAAAAAACTGTGAACATGTTTACTAACCGGATAGGAAAAGGCGGTTTGTTTTGCGAGAGTGAGGGGTGTATTAAAAAGACTGATTCACGATTTATGTATTAACTAACTTAATTATTGAAGGTAACTTGGCAAATATATAAATTAACAACCTATGTACTGTCGAATAGTTCTATTAAAACTTCATATAATTAATACAATCATAATTTTAAAGAAACAAAAAAAAATACCGAGTTAATTAACATAAAATGTAATAACACTGAGCCAAGACAATAAACACAAAACTTAAAGAAAGTTTAAAAAATGACACCTCTGAATAAACAGTAATAAAATGAAGGATTTTCTCAAGTCCATCTTCAGTACTTTCATCGACACCTCCATTTAATTAAAATTTAAAGTCTTAAGAAACAAATAAAAACTGAATTAATTCGCCTTATCTTAGAAGTGAAGTTTCTTGATTCACGGGAACGTAATATCATCAATATTACAATTTCTCAAGTCTTGAAGATATTCAAACTTTTAAGCCATTAATATAAACTTTAATTATTATTGAATATAATCTATAGTTCAATGATTCAATAATAAATTTGTTAATAAGTTTGGCTGAGTTATTATCTTATTGCGTCTAAGTAATAATCGTATGTACCTATCGTATAGGTAAATGCTATTTAAACTGTAAAACATATTAACTATAAAAACTGTATTGATTTTGTTTGTAGCAAGGCTTTCGACCCACAAATCCGTATCAGTAGGAAATCTATTTTCTTCTAGTCTCTACATTTAAATGTGAAATATTATAAAAAAAGAATTGACGTTTTTGTCTCTGTATCGAATGGTTAATTAAAAACATACAAGCACACACTAAATAAAATTCGTACGTTTGGTTTTAAAAAGGAAAGTAAAATATCGTGACTTGTAACAATGGAAACGGAAAACCATCTCCAATTCGGTATTTAGTCCCGTTTGCAAATAAGTCAATTACTTTGACATTTGATTGGGGGGCGGCCAAGCGTGTGCCGCGTGAAATGGATTCCGTATTATGATATTATTTGGATGTCACGATTCTTTCAAGTTCACTGTAACTATATCACGTTTAATTATTATTATTTTTTATAGATAAAAGCGACTACATATAATGGGCCCTCTTCACAATGGGCAGTGTTGGCGATTAGATACAATTACGATAGTGTAGTGTGGTAGAGAGCCTAAATGTCTATGATCTTATTCATAATCGCCGTAATGGCGGCAAACACCGACGATCATTTGTTGGGCCAACGCTGCCCATTGTGAAGGGGGCCTATTACAAATTTAGTGCGATTCCTTATATCACACATAGGTTAACACCTATATTATGTAGATAGGATACATATTAACATGTTATATGACTCAGTAACTCTATCTATTGGAATGATTTCACGCCTGAACGGCTGCACCGATTCAAATGTACATAATAGGTATCGTTATTGCATGAGATAGATGACAAATCGAACGTTTGAAAAGAATCTAGAATATTTATCCCAAAACATGAAAATTTATACTAATCTATGGAATTCCTTTTTTTATTAAAAAAATATTTTAAGATTGTACCTACTACATATATACCACATAGTACATACTATGCTTTTAAAATAAAAATACCTTAAATTGTTAATATTGCACGCCTTATAAGCGAAGCGTTGAGGTGGGTACTACTGTCACTTCGCGCAAAACATCTGATTTTTCAAACTTAAAATGTCTTTATGTATCATACATTGCACTTGTAAGATAATACATACACACACATATTAAGAAAAAACACTATTTTTAACGTTCATGATATTTTTGATGTCATTTTTGTTATTTAAACTAGTTAAAAAAAAGTTTAAAAAAGTTCTGTCTTGGACGTCCGTGTGTCTGTATGTGCGGATCCTTTTTCTTGTTAACAGGATAGCGACCGAAATACTTTACTAATCGAGTCTTTTTTAGGGTTCCGTAGCCAAAATGGCAAAAACGGAACCCTTATAGTTTCGTCATGTCCGTCTGTCCGTCTGTCCGTCTGTCCGTCTGTCACAGCCGATTTACTCGGAAACTATAAGTACTACAGTGATGAAATTTGATGGGAATATGTGTTGTATGAACCGCTACAAAAATATGACACTAAATAGTAAAAAAAAGAATTGGGGGTGGGGCCCCCCATACATGTAACTGAGGGATGAAATTTTTTTTTTCGATGTACGGGCATTTCTCTGCTAAATGGAAAATCACTGTCCCAAGCAAATTTTATTAGAATAAGTTCTATCATTTCTATTTTTTTAGGATCAATATGAACATAAATGTGGTATTCTTGGTTCACAATTGCTCATTATGTAATTTAATATAATAATTTTCGAGAAAAAAAATGTTATACATCTCAAAAACCACTCCCCTGGTATGTCCCTTTTCCAGAATTAGAAGTATTGATACCTATAAATATTTAATACTTGTCAATTCGTTACTAAATAATAATAATATGTAATTGCAGAAGACTGTGGCATATTTTAAATTACAAATTACTTGTCTATAATAAAAAAAATATTGAAAAAATTGTTTACGAAGTTTGTCCTCAAATTTTTAAAACACTACCCTGGTAACATTTGAAAACGGCGCGAAAATCACTTAGGTTATTAGTCCAAAACATTTCAACTGTGAAATGGAACGCTAACGGTGTAAAGTTCGTTCGGTTATCAATGTAAATAGACAGCCGCCATTTTGTCAGTAGCACCACTGTGTTTGGATGTGAAAAACGCGTCGCGGCCGTTAGTACGAACACTCCACTGGTGAGCATTTGTCTTCATATTTTAAGAGTTTTAATTAAGATAATTTGTTTAAATTACTTGACTAGCAAGCATGTCTGCACATCTGTGTTATAAACGTGATATGTTTTAATGATTTTCAGTTATTTGGTTTTCAAGTTAAAAAAACATTCCCCTGGTCAACATCCCCCTGTCATTTATATGCACAGGGGAGTGTTCCTTACCTCAGGGGAATGTTTTTTAAGTTTTGTAAAGACTTCATTGCTGGATAGCGCATCAATTTTCCTCAGCGTTAATAATATGTACCAAATAAATAAATAAATAATATAATTATCGTTCTTTTTCGTAGGTTATAGCTCAAAATGCCACCTAAAATGGAGCCACCCAAAACAAGAGAAGAAATATTAGAACAAAAACGAATAGTTCAATTATAACAGTGGTGATTACGTTTTAGTTAAGTTTATTTTCGGGAACAGGGAATATCGCTATGCTGCGGTTGTTAAAGTAGATGATGAGGACGGCGAACTAACAGTGACTTTTCTGAAAATTTGTGATAACAAGGGCTAGAAGTTTAGAATAGATGAGAATGATTTGTCTGATGGCGGTTTTGACCAAATATTGGAAAAGTTCCTGATCCGAACGTGACTGTTAAAGGAATTAGATTATTTTATAGTTTTCCAAAATTGGTACATGTCTTTGAGAAATAAGAGATGTTTCCCTGAAAGATAAAATTGATTTTTAGTGGTATACTGTGCCAGCAATGATAATTATTTCAAGTTACCTGAAAAGTATAAATGTTTCTTGATTGTAAGCCCAAAAAAGTTTATTGTGATAATTCGATAACAGAGGTAACATTTTTTTTTATTTTATTTAACATTCTAAGAGCTGACTTATGTCAAACAATCAGTATTTTAGAAAGACTGTAAAAGTAAGAAGTTGATTTTGTTCAGTTAACAAATGTTATAAAAATGTCTCTATTTTGTAAGTGAATTTAGTTTTGATCTCGTTGATTATTTAAGTAATAATTACACATTGTAAGAGCTAATAAAAATAAAGATTTGAATATTTAAACATACAAAAATGTTAGTTTTAGTTCATAAAAACATTCCCCTGGTTAGTCACAACATTACCCTGTCACGATTTTTCACAAAACCGCTCATAACTCAAAAACAAAGAAAAAAATGTGTGTGTTTCTTTAATATATATTTTTGATACACTATTACCTTGCTTTGTATTGACAAACATTCTCAACATTTGATAAATTTTGGTTAGGACAGTCTTGTTTGAACGAGTTTCCAAATAGCAGAGAAACACCCGTACATACCCGTGTGGGGTATCAATGGAAAGGTCTTTTAAAATGATATAAAGTTTTCTAAAAAACATTTTTCTTAAAGTGAACGGTTTTTGAGATATCAGCTCTCAAAGTCGTAAAAAGTATGTCCCCCCCCCTCTATTTTTATAACTACGGGGTATAAAATTCTAAAAAAAATAGAGGTGATGCATGCTAATTAACTCTTTCAACGATTTTTGGTTTGATCAAAGTATCTCTTATAGTTTTTGAGATAGGTTGATTTAACTGTAATTTATTATATTTGCTGCTACGGAACCCTTTGTGCGCGAGCCCGACTCGCACTTGGCCGGTTTTTTTTCTCTTACGCTTGAGTATGCTCAGGAATAGAACCCTTTCATTTTTCAGGGTCTGATTCGATGTGGTTTAATTGTTATTAAATAAACAAAAATAATAATTAATAAATATTTATTAAAAAAAATTATGAGGCGTGCACTTTTGGATTTTCCAAATTATTTATTATTGCTCTGCGCATCAGATATTAATAAATCTAAATTCCATAGTAACATAATACCAATCAAAAACCCATTTCCCAATAATAAAACCCAAGGGCCCCTAAAAGTGTTCAAAAAGAAAGATTGGCCCAACTTTAGGGTCCGCTTTGACAGTTCACTTGTTCAAAATATTAAGATGTCGGCGGACGTTCCTTTGGAATATTTATCGCGAATTTTTACGAGTTCCGAATAAACTTTCCACCGCTGTTTCATATTTAATAGGTTACTAGCTATCTGCCCGCGACTTTGTTCGTCTTAATGTCTGTTAAGTACGCATAAATTCTAACGCTACGAATAAAATTAACTCAAATAAAATTGGACTTTGCTACCCCTTTCGACTTTAGAAGATGTTTTTTTAATCAAATTTAGAATCCATCATCATCATCATCATTATAATATAAATAAAAATGTTTTTTAATAGGTGAGAACCTACTAAGGGAAGCATGGTGGATAGTCTAATATGTTGAAATCATAATGTCTTTGGGTTCATCACTTCGATACAGTATTGACACACTTATAAACCTGTTTGTTTCTTGAGCAGTATAGTTAGGCGTGATAACTATGCAGATTATCTATACTAATATTATAAAGCTGAAGTTTGTTTGTTTGAACGCGCTAATCTCGGGAACTACTGGTCCGGTTTGAAAAATTCTTTCGGTGTTAGATAGCCCATTTATCGAGGAAGGCTATATTTATTTATTTATTTTGCATAAAATTCGGATATCGCAGATCCATATTTTGTTAGTAAAAAAAAAACCTAAGTATTAATGTTAGTAATGTTAGTAATTACATCTAAAAACTAAAAACTAAGTCCTAATAACTAATAACTAAGGCTACATCGCTAAGACTTACAAGAGCGGAGTAACACGGGTAAAACCGCGGGGCACAGCTAGTTCAACTATAATATTGCATCATCATATATTTTTAACCAAGCCTTTTATATTATGTAAAACCCTCACATTCGACAAAAACAATTAACGTAACGGCACCAGTCTTGTACAGATTAAGGAAAAAATTGAAGTTTTTCGCAAATTTCTCGTAGGTTTTTTAACTTTATTGGATATTGTTTAGTTATACCTTTAGTTCAATGTTAGTTTAACGTAACCAATGTTAGAAAAAAGATTACAATGCATAAATAATGAAGTTATTTATAAATTAAAAAACCACTTTTTTGCACCAGTGTTGGACAGTGAAAAATCTAATGATGGACACCCAGATTTGGACAACATCCAGTTATGAACACCCATTTATGGACTGTACCTAATGTCGTTTCTCCAGTTATTTACACTTGGAGAAGACTTATAGTTATCAATAGAATCTTGAAAATGATGATTGGAATACAATAAATCGGGGATGTATTTATAAAAAATAGTACCTACTTATTAATTATTTTGCACACTTATAATATTTAAAACAGTCTTAATTTCCATTTTCTAGGCAAAAATTGGACAAATGCATCGTCAAATACGAGTTATGTCCGTTAAGAAACACCAATATGGTTTTTTTTCTCAATAAGTCAGGGATGAAAAATATAACTAAAAAAAGTACTGCCATTCCATCCATTTTGGGACTTCTTCTTCTTCGTCATATCACACTAGGGGGGTAGATGTTACCCGTTTCACGATATTCCGCCATATCTGTTCTGTTTTCTGGCATTCCGCTACACTCGTGGAGTGAATCGCCAATCTGAATCCGCCAGCAGCGGTCCATCGATATGGATTCCAAATTGTAGCACGAGGCAAAAAGCTTTTTTTAAACTGTTGTCAAGATGGTGTGTATGAAATTTAAGCGTGTGTGCTATATGGTTGTGGAATTTAAGAGCAGACAACGATCCAAACAGTTCATCAGAGAACTCTCTATGATAGATGCGTTACAATACGCATAAGTATGCGACTTCTTTACGCAGTGATAGAGAATGAAGCCGAGAACGAGTCGCACAGCACATAATGACCCATTGTTCTAAAATATATTCTTCATGTTTAGATAGATATTATGTTGTTGGACCCATTAGTGTAATTTTAACAAAAAATATCAATGTCCATTATAGGAACCAAAGCAAATCCAGTCATGGACAATTGTTGTACAATATTGGAACCCTTTGTTTGAAATGGTCGTGATAGGTATATTATTAATCAGAAAGAAAAGACAATACAGAAAAGCGCATGTAATTAATACCTATAAAAAAAGTTTATTTTCGACATATGTCCATAAATGGATATATCCATAGAAATAAATCCAGTTAAGGACACTGATGAATTTTATTTAAACAACATAACCTATCATGATACTAAATCGTGTAATAATTCGTACACTTAACTACTATACATAAAAGTAATATCAAATTTTGCTGACATTTATACAAAAATTCTTATAACCAAAATTGTGTCCTCACTTCCTTAAGGATTTTCTTAGTAAAAACGGATTTCTTCGAAACGAGTCGCAGCAACTAAACATAACGTTCTGCCATCTTCAAACATTTTGGCCGAATAAGATGAAGTGTCGTATTTTGATAGCTTATGAACCAAACTTTTATTTTAAGTATTGCCAAATTATATAACGTTAATTTTGGTCTTAATATTTAAATTTAATATTTATTTTGTCCATTACTGGATGCTTGTCCACGACTGGTGCCGTTACCTTAAATCAAAGAATCTATTTTGTAAGAACTCGGTTAAAAATACAGCGATTTTAAAGTCAACCCCTTACCCTTAAAGACTCTTAACTTAAGTGGCATTTAATTAATATTAAATAGTTCGAAATACTTAACATCCCTTCTATTTATTCAAGAGTCGAAACGGCTGGATTGTTTTGTATACGGTTCATTGTGTCGAGAGATTTGTAAATATTTCTTGTTGGATTCAATTGTTTTGAATAATTCTAAATATATAATTGTTATTTGTTATTTAGGGGCACATTAACGTAAGCAGATGGTAATCATTGAAAAAAGGGAAATAATATAATTATAAGCACTGAACAATATTTTACTAAAGTGCAATGCAACTTTAAACCATAAATAATATCTCAGTGATATTCTATCAATGCAGTAAAATATACCTGAACAAGGTAACTAAGGAAATTCGTAAAATGCATGGTAACTTTTCAAAATCAAATAAATCTAACAGAATCTATCGATACACTAAAACTTTTACAAAATCGTCCAGCCGTTCAGGTGCGAATCGATAACTTCGTTCAAAAACTTACAAATTTCCTTTCAACGGAAAAAGGCTTCATATTTCACTATTAATTAGTCCCGTATACTCGAAATTAAACCTTATTTATATTATATATAGGATTTTAATTAAATTTTTAATCATCGACTATTGAAACCGACTGAAGAGATATTCATTGAAAATAATTACCATGAATTCGCTTTTACTCTGATTTTAAAATATCTTCTGTCTCAGGTCATTATTATTTATTACTATAGTTTGTGAAGATTCTTTATTTAATTAACTATATTTATATGTAAATTTACTGAAATGTTTCTGTTTTCATTGGTTATATATTAGACTTCTAAACATGTATATGTATATTTGTAATGTTGTCTTTGATATTTAATGCTAGAAACTGCGTTGTTGATTCACGTTTTAATTCCTCTAAAATTACTTAATTCTATGTACCTTATATCTTTAAGAGAAATTCTACGTCTAAGTATTTATATTACAAAAATTAATACCATATTACTTACCACAAAAAATGAGGGTAGAAATCCAAAATTTGGCACACATTTTGATGTTCGTACAACACACTGCACATATTCCACTAGCCGATGCAAAAATCACCGACACATTGTCACCATGTCACTCATTACCGTGTCACGCAACTTATTACCGAGTCGCGTAACTCATTACCGAGTCGCGTAACTTATTACCGATTCGCGTAACTTATTACCGAGTCGCGTAAATTATTACCACTGTTACCGTAATATCGTAATATCGACACTGTTACACTTTGTCAGGACGTTATACGCGTCACCATGTCAGCTATCTGTAATAAAGAAAAAAACATTAATTAAAACTGTAAATTATTTATAGAAGAGAAACATTTCTTAGGAATTTTAACCTTTTGAGAGCAGATATGCTAGTAAAATATCATTATCCATAAATATTTTAAGTTGTATTTAAAGGGACGCCTATGCAATTATTACTAACAGTAAACCTTGAGAAGAAAATTAATCAACAGAAAATAACAAACGAAATTTTGAATACCTTCACTACCTAAACACTAATTTGATCCTTATACTTTTGAGCAGAAAATCGAAATTTCAATGCCTCTAACCAACACCCGCGTAAAAAGTAATCCTAGCCCGTAATAAAACACAAAAAGTTACATTTCATAGATTTTATAGTGAACCATAAAAAATATTTAGCGATTTTACGATGGACGAATGAAAAATGACACTTTATGCATCTTCCAAAAACGTTAAAGTTACATCGTTAAATCAATGTGCCGTTAATTTTTTATGGCGATGGACCTTTTATAGTTTCTACTCGAAGACCAGAGGCCTGATCGATCCATTGATAATTCAAAAGGAGGATGATGAAATCATTATGTTGTAGGGGATCGATGGATGGCTAAAATATTCATTGTCTCTTGTGAATGAATGGCAAAATTATTATAGTGAAGTATCTATGGACATAAAAAATACCAGTACTATGATGATCGTATTATAAGATACAATAAAGATCAACTGTTTTGTCAAATTATAGAGATCTATAAAATTCATTCGCTGATAGGAACAACTAACTACAAAGTTGTCTAATAATAATTCGTAAAAACTCCGCAATACACAAAATAGATTAAATAGTTAGTCACAAACGAGACAGTACAAAGTTTTTATTATTCCTGTAACTATATTCTGTAAGATCTCTGACTTAAGAACACAGAATATGGCGTAGCCGAGAAGAACACAAAAATATATTTTGTGTCTCGAAATTTAACTTTCTGATAGTGAAAAAAATTTCAAAATCAGCCAAGATGTTATGGAGTATTTCTCCTATAGGTACACAGAAAAACAATCAATCGAAAATTTCATCTTCATAATAATTGTGTAGATTAACAGGCAGATTATAATGAAAGTCGTTTGTGACTCTAAAATTGATATATAGCTAAATAAGGCCTTCACTAACCGTAAAACACCAATTATCTGGTTAATGGTAAGAAAGTTCTGGAAAGATGACGTCACGAAGTATTAAGTTAAGCCCACATGATACTCATTAAGTGTTTCTTTAGAAATTTGAAATCGTTGCACAAGCTTGCCCACGCGACTTCGCCCAGTTGCTTTTGGATGGTGTAATTTATACGAATTATACGATTGAGGTTGTACTGGGCAGCCATTGAGTTTATTATAATACTAGCTGGTGTCCGCGACTTCGTTCACGTGAACTATAGACGTGAACAACTAGGTGATTTTAATTCAATTAGGTGTAAATCATATATAAAGGTATTACATTTCATCCCGAAATTCCAAGTTAACAATTATATTTCAAAATATAAAAATGAATCGCAAAATGTGTTGGTAAGCGCATAACTCGAGAACGGCTGAACCGATTTCGATAATTCTTTTTTTATTATATTCCTTGAAGTACGAGGATGGTTCTTATGTAGAGAAAACGTAAATATGTACCACGGGCGAAGCCGGGGCGGACCGCTAGTTTCAAATACATAAATTTAAAAAATCGCATTACACAAAGAACGTTACTTGCGCTTGCATTATTGCATATGATAAGAAAGTCAATTTGTGTCAGCTTAGAACAACTTATGAAGAAATGTTTCCTGTAATAAAAAGTTTGATAAAGCAAGATTCTTTAATAATCGAAACAAATATAACATGTTTAAAATTTCCGCGTATTTGAAAGTATAATAAATATCAATTTATACTACTACAAGAAACATAAAAATATATCTTGTCACAATTAGCCTTTAAATTTCCAAGTAAAGAAAATAAAAATAAGGACCTAAAACCAGCTAGAAACAAACGTTTACAAGTCTCTTACTTAATAGCGGAAATAATTAGAAAGAGAAGTAGGCAATCAAGATAAATAATTAATAGCATTTATAATCAATTAGGTACGTTTTATTTATAAACAAATTAGCACTTAAGAGAAATCAATTACTCTTTAAATTCATCACATTATCACTACATAGTATAAAAAAGTCGCTTTCTCTGTCCCTATGTATGCTTAAATCTTTAAAACTACGCAACGGATTTTGATGCGGTTTTTTTAATAGATAGAGTGATTCAAGAGGAAGGTTTTAGTGTATAATGTATTAGGTTTTAGACAAAGCGGGCGAAGGGCTAGTATTCTTATAATCAGCTAGCTAGACCAAGTTAAAAACCTGATATAAATTTATAAAATCGCTTCCGCTCGTCTTCTAAAACCCAGTTTCTGTAAAACGGCCGTAGGTGTATACAAGTTGGTGAGAGGCAATTATTTTGTCTACTCGTCTGTCTGTTGGACCTCTGTTTGTTATGTCAATGGCTTTGTTTATAATGCCTATTAGCTGTACGAATTTTATAAAGCCTCTGAGACAGTAGACTGAATTAATTCAGTGAATGTGGAATAAACATGATGTATATTAAAGTATTTTACGAGGTAAATTATCTTCTTAGTTCAAATAGACTTTGATTTGTTCGTATGAAAATTGTAATTGATGTTATTAATTTAAAATATTATATTGAGTGCCCCAGGGGTCTGATTTGGGGCCTATATTATAACTATCGTTTACAATAACTAATACTTATGATATCTTGTTTTATATGTATCTTTTATATGTATTGTAAACAGCGTCTTTTCATTCCGAAATCTAACAATCAATTCTTAATTTATTCAAATGATACAGATGTATCACAAATAAATAAAATGTTGATACAAATTAGCATTTCAAACAGATATAAAATGAAATACGCGAATGAATTATTTATAAATTGAATAAAATTAATTTCATTAATAACATAAAGGTCTGTAGATGTTCAAATACAGAATTAATCCAGTATTTAAACAGTTAACTGACAGTAATGTTAATATCTATGACATGACAAGTGAACTAAAATGGACAAACCGCAAAACCACAGCATTTAAAGTTTAACCCAAAAACGTTTATTTGCAGTCATTTGTATGTTCTGTCTCTTTGTAAGTTTTTGTTATAACTATCAGAGGCGGCTCGTGACAAAATTTTATGGGTGTTCACTTGAAATAAAACACTGAAAATACATGGTGTAAAGCAGTACATTTATCAAAAAAATTACTTATAAAGGAAATACCTAACTACATACGTCTTTCTTTTTGGTGTGCAAAAATATCTATAACTTAAAGCGACAAGCCATTCGTAAATATCTGTTGTTGCTTTCATCACAACCACACAACCACGGTTTTTTTTACATATTGTTCAGATTTAAACACACGCGTATATGTTTTCGTTTTTGTCGTACATTTTTGCGTAAGATCAAGTTCAGGCCGTGGCGGTCCCTTAGCTTTACATTCAAGCCGAATTTGTAACGTTTTATCACACTTTTTAATGAACGCCACATTATAATTATTGTTCATTTTAACACTCACAAGTAATACTGATAAGTACAGGCTATTTCAACACGTATTTTATAATTTTAATTAGAAAATTGCATGAATCGCGCGCGTGCATTGAAGTTGACTCGAGAGTCGAGTGTTTGTTTATATTATAGACGTAGCAACTGGCAACGTCGCAATCGCTGTCCTGCCGGGCGGTAAAAACGAACCGGCAACGTTTGCGGGTGCGGCGCACCGAATTTTGCTACTTTTCCATAGAAAATCTTTTGTTTCACGCGCAGGGCTCTGGCAAAACCCTCTCTTTCACTCCTATTGGATTTCGTATTAGGAAATGTACTAAATCTTTTTTCATTGGAGCGCAATCGTGAGCGCACCGCTTCGCGCGTTACATAATACAGTAGGTATTATACAGGTGTATGGGATGATGGAATGATGGATATATTCATTGGTATTAACAGTAGTTTTAAAGATTACGATTGATTTTAAATAGTAATAATTAATGTTAATAATTAAATTAAGGAGTATGATTTTATTATAATTATTTATGGGAGTTCACTGCACCAGCGCTCCTTAGGGCGAGCCGCCTCTGATAACTATCACCCCTTTTCATTAGCTCTATATCCCTTTATGTATGTGTTTTTCTTTTAATTTAATTCTTTTATAAGACGACCCAAATTCTATTCTTATTTTGTAAATATATAAGGTGTTTTAAAGGAACGGTTGTACGCTTTTGAATGAAGCTTTTTACATGGTACGCTTAGATGGTAAGATTCTTATTCTTATCGTTACTAAAAATTGTATTACGATTTCATACATCAAACGCCTAGCTAGAATTTCTGCTTATATTAGTATAAGTATAGATACCCAGTTAATAAATTAACATGGAATAAATAGTTAGTAAAATATACCAAAACAGTAACAAAACATTTAAAACAGCCATAATCACACACATTTTACGAGAACATCCAAGTTCACAACGGTCTCAAATCTGTCATCACATTTTTTCGCGCCATCAAAGCTCAAAAAGGCGCCAAAACAACATGAAACAATAAAACGTAGGCATGTGGTCGTGTGAACGTTTACATATGGCCACCATCTTTTGTGACGTATGTACTAGCTTAAGTACTGAGTTAGTACTTGTTTATCAAGAATCCAAAGAAAAAGCACACATACACGCACACATACAAGTACACGTATAGTTTTAAATAGATCATATACTACACTAGCTTTTCGCCCGCAACTCTGCCCGCGTAGTCAAAAGAAAAGCATAGTTCCCGTTCCTGTGGAAGTGATATGTGATAATACAAGTTACCCACTATGTTTGTGCCAAATTTCATGATAATCGGTTCAGCCATTCTTGCGTGAACCATGTAACAAACAAAAAACATTCAAACTTTCGAATTTATTATATTAATAGGATAATATTTGTCTTTTTTTTATTTAATTCACCCTGGGAAGGCCCTATCTTCCTAAACAGGATTTTTCTTGCTGAAAAGACAGAACAGAGGATTTAGAAACTAGCTAGAAAGACAGACAGGCTCTAGTTTTTTTTTAACGCAGATAATGATAAGAATCGATGGCTCAATATAATTTAATTCTGTTGGATCTCAAGGCCCGATTATCTTTTCTCCATTGATTTTCGTGTTATCAAAGATTCTATCAACAAATAGCAAATATCGGCCTAGGGGTAAACGAGAGGCTTGTTAAATTGTCGGTAAAAGATTTTGTGTGATACGAGATCCTTCATCAATTGGATGTTCACTAAATGGAGAACACTAGAGCAATTACTATAGGAGTTATATCTTTCTAAATAAATAAAAATGAATCGCCAAATGTAGATCGATTGATAAATCGCCTAAGCGTAAAACTCGAATAATTCGGGTAATTTTTTTGTTCTTGTTAAGGCACAAGGTTTTTATGGAGAAAAAATGTAAAAGGGACAATAGGGCAGAACAACATCTGCCGGGGTAGCTTATATTATGTAAATACATACCTAATAATAATAATGTATTATTACGATATTAATTGGCGTATTCACTACTTACTGATAATGACATGATATCCCTAACAAATTTTGTCGTATATTTCCACACAGAGCACATCTTAGTTAATACTAATCAGGAATCAGGACGTTGTGAAACCTGTCCTTAAACTTGTAACTTATTTATATCCTAACAAATTTTCGTACTAATAATCTCAAATCATAAACTGAAGCCAATAAATCTACACAAAGATACCCCTAAAATCAATGCCATAACCAAGAACAATGCTCGAGCATCTGAAGTTACACCAAAACTTGTTAACGCATGCCTTAACGACAATACCTCAAATAGTTTCGGATTTACGTTTGATCCTACCTTTAGAGGGTCATAAGCCATCAAAGGGTAACTTGTAACAAGATTTTCAAATTAAACCCACAGAAATGTACAAAAACTGATGTAAATAGAATTTGTAATGAGCAGGTGGGTAAAGATGGGGTGGCTATTTTAATTATTATAGATAACCTTACTAATTCGTTCTTTTAACCGTTAAAGTACCTATCCGTATTTCTTTTAAGTTTTGAAAAAACTAATTTACCACAAGCAACAATATTAATAGTATAAATTAATCAATGTACTTATAGATTACCAAATCATTCAATTAATTAATAACTACAACTTAAAAATCTAAGAAATTACTACACCTATATTACCGAATATACATTACATTGCTTGACCTAAAACCAATTTTAAACTTTTTTCTAACACATTTAAAAAAAGCGAACTTATTTATTAACCGTATAAAACAACATCAATTTGCAATATCATTAATCATTATGTACCAAAGCAGTTTCAAGATATCATGAATTCTTATTAAAAACCAATCATGCGGTCGCTTCCTACAATTTATTCATTTATTATTACAAGTCAAAAATCGTACGTCAAGGACCAATATAAACGCACCATGTGGCTCGACCGTTGCCTCTACGCGGGAGTTGCCACCGCGTTTCTTATTTTTAGCCCCTTTTTTATTATATTTGCATGTGGCTAACAAGACATTGTTGCTATGTCATTTGACAATTAAATATCGTTTGAATTAGCAACGAGTGTGATCATTTACGTATGTTATATGATAAAGATGTTTTGCATACCCCAAGGTTCATGTTTGTGCCCAATACTATACCTAATGTTTGTTAATGATTTGTTTGTAAATTATGATTATTGCTAAAACGTGTTCAATCCATAATGTGTTAAAGGTAGCGATAAATATACATTTATATTTATTTGTTTATAAATTTAGATTTTACTAAGCAAATATAAAATTATTATCCTTTTAAGTGGCCTTACGCGCAATAAACTAATAATATTCGTCGTAACAGATTCACGGAAACTCGGAAAGGGTTTGAATGAATATGAATAAGGAAGGGGAAAGGATAACGTACAAAAATACAAGTGCACGTTATATTATATTGAGAGTTTTCGTCACATCTTACTTCCTATCTTTGTATCCTGTCCTACGCTATACTACCTACATACTATGCTACTACATTTTGCTTTCATGTGACACAATTTTAAGTTATTTAATAGAACAATTTCTATTTTAAATTTAATTACCAATTTACTATCCACCAATTTCGTCTTGCCTAAACAAAATGTCGCTCACACTTTCAACTAAATCCAATCAAAACAGAACAAGTTTGTCCGGTGTTTTTAATATATTAGCAACAACGTGGGAACGGTGATACTTGCAACCGGTTCGAAGCCTCGCAGGATGAGGTACATCCGCTGGCAACTGGTTATCTCAATGCGATTTATAGACATTTGATAGTTCTTTAATAAAAGGGTGAGGGAGGTTTGGTCAATGTGAAATTTACGATACGTTTACTAACGTTGTCTACATTGCGTAAAAATTTATGAATAGGTATACTAAAACCTTGTCCTGTCACCACTCCGTCTTTTAAAAATGCTATCAAAATCGGTTGCGTAAGTTTAAAGATAGACATAGGGTAAGATAGACAGACTTTGTTTTATGCTATACAATGGTAGGGTTTCTTTCACCACTGTTGGTAATGTCCCTGTCCCTATTTGACACTTTTTTAAGTTAACCATCATACATAATCAGTTTAACTTTAGCTGTGAAACCGAGCACCGGCATTTTAAAACAGCAAAATACAGCCCACAAAATTACACCTAGTTTTAGCATTTACTTTTGTAAGTCAGGAGAAAAGAATTGAAATCAATCATTTTCTAATAGAGGAAAGGGCATAATATATTCACATACAAAGTATCAATACGTAATTCAAACTTCACAAAGTTCAAGTATGAACTTAACTACTGTTAGGTTTCATAACTTCAAATACTACTTGTTTGTAAATACAAGTTGTAAATAACAAATAGCCAATCCTACAACGCTTTAAGTAGAAATTTAGTAAGTAGGTATTAGTGAATAAGAATTGAACTACCGAATCCATACTAATATTATAAATGCGAAAGTAACTCTGTCTGTCTGTCTGTTACTCAATCACGCCTAAACAACTGAATCAATTTGCATGAAATTTGGTATGGAGATATTTTGATACCCGAGAAAGGCTACCTTTTATTGCGAAATATGTATCACGGGCGAAGCCGGGGCGGACCTCTAGTACAAAATAAATCTAAATTCGTATAAGAAGTACCTAAAGGAAATATCCATTGGGTGTCCTTATTTTATCTCACCAACATACAAAAAACGATCAAATAAACAAATAATTTTTCTTTTTAAAACCCATTCTATATTTTCATGCATTTTAAAGAAGGCATTCATTAATTACTATTTATTCTTTCATGACTAGGTAGATACGTATTAAGAAAACAAATCGAGAAAAATTCAAACTACATAATATTATATCGTATCGCATAATGTATGACAGTGCCTTTAAACAGACGTTAGAATTTTTAATTATTCTCACATGAAAAAAAACCTTGCAGCATTAGAATAATAAAAAATGTGAACTTAATTATCACCAAAACCTGTTTTTAATGCGTATCTGACATTTCTATTCATATCCATACAAAATACTTAATTATACAAATGCGAGGATATATGTTTGTCTGTCACTCTTGTGGGGCAAAATTACTCAACCGATTATAACTTCAAAGATATGAAAATTGTTTAAAAATCAATATCACACAGGAAAGTGTTTTATTATAAACACGAGCGAAACCGCATAAAAAAATTCTCTAAAATATTCTACTAAATATATAAAATATATCATTACATCAAAATAGCTGCACAAATTTTGATAAAATATCTCACAGGGATAGACAAGTACAACCTTTTTTTCTAAGCAAAGCCACAGATGAAAAACTGTGTGCACAAAATGCAGCTAACAATAAATAATTGAACAATCTATTTCAAAGTGGATTCAACATCTATACCAATCTATAATCTTCTTATATATAAAAATGAATCGCAAAATGTGTTGGTAAGCGCATAACTCGAGAACGGCTGAACCGATTTCGATAATTCTGTTTTTATTATATTCCTTGAAGTACGAGGATGGTTTTTATGTAGAGAAAACGTAAATATGTACCACGTGCGAAGCCGGGGCGGACCGCTAGTAATATTATAAAGCTGAAGAGTTTGCTTGTTTGTTTGTTTGAACGCGCTAATCTGAGGAACAACTGGTCTGATTTGAAAAATTCTTCCGGTGTTAGATAGCCCATTTATCGAGGAAGGCTATAGCCGAAGCCGAAGGCCTCTAACCTAACCTATATCATCATGCTAAGACCAACAGGAGCGGAGCCACGCGGGAGAAGCCGCGGGGCGTAGCTAGTTAACAATAAAGAACAACCTTTTTGAAATTCAAAAGCTATTGTAATCAAATTCAAATATAGTAACATCTGAAAATGGAATATAATTGATAACAGACCATATGTGTACGCCCTGTATTGATAAATATTGCATCTGTTAAATCATTGAGTTGAATATTTCGTCATCTGTTAACTATACAAAATTGGTTATGAAAGTCTGTCTGTTTGTCATAGTTAAACTATAGTATCGATTTGTTATTTTTGAATGATAATATGTAATTTAAACACCTAGGGTCACACTCACACAGCCATAATAGGTACATGGCTGTGCAAAATCACTACATAGTATAAAACAAAGTCGCTTTCTCTGTCCCTATATCCCTATGTACATGCTTAAATCTTTAAAACTACGCAACGGATTTTGATGCGGTTTTTTTTAATAGATAGAGTGATTCAAGAGGAAGGTTTTAGTATATAATTAATTATGTTTTAGACAAAGCGGGCGAAGCCGCGGGCGGACAGCTAGTCAACACCTAAAAGAAATAGGAGTAGGTGTCTAGGAGCTAGTAATATTAGGTATAGAAAATACTTAAAACTATACAGACAGATTTCAAAAAATAATTAAAACAGCCTAGACACATTATTTCTTGAGTGACATAAAGGTAACATCTCTTGTTTTTTAGCAGGTGAAGCTAGGCAGAGGGCTAGCAACTGTATTATAACTTTATAAGGTCAATAATTGATGAATCGAGTTTCCCATTCATAAAATTGGATTGAATAATATATAGTAATATTTAAAATTTTAAAGCTTTGAATAAAATTTATATACCGTACTTTGAATAATAATTTTAGCACAAAAATATACGCATTTTAGCTATTACTTTTTTAATTTAAGCATAAATTCAAATTATTCAAATTAAAAGTTTTGCTTTTCAATCAACACTAATTTTAAGCAGAAAGTATCACTTTTTATGTGACCTGACCTGAACCTATAAAGCGCAGTCGCGGTATTTTCTAGTTAATATATAAATGAAACAATTTTGTAGCAAATAATAGCTTGTTTCCGCTAGTAATAATATAAATAACTAAATTTATGTTTTTTGAATCAGCATTATTACAAATTTATTAGTACCGGAAATCTATTAATTTCAACAACAACTCGTTCCCGCGACTTCTTTTGTACTGAACACGAAAAAGTACTCAATATATTTCTGTATTGATCTATTTAATATGCTGATTTACATCAAATTCTATTCAGCTGTTTGCATCTTTAAACTTACGTAATTTGTAAAACAATAGTTACATAATTTTTTAAGCTTTGATAAGTACAATATTTGAAAAAAAACGAATTTTAAACAGGATAAAACGTAACATTTATCTAGTACTAGCGGTCCGCCCCGGCTTCGCCCGTGGTACTATTTCGCAATAAAAGGTAGCCTATGTTCTTTCTCAGGGTCTAAAGATTATCTGTGCCAAATTTCATCAAAATCGGTCCAGTAGTTTATGCGTGAAAACCATACATACATACAAACAAACCTTTCCTCTTTATAATATTAGTATAGATAACTTATGCAGTGACTACGTATTTAGTAAGTAGGTAGGTATTACTTTTATTATAGATCTATACTAATATTATAAAGCTGAAGAGTTTGTTTGAACGCGCTAATCTCAGGAAATAGTGATCCGATTTGAAAAATTA
The DNA here is from genome assembly GCF_061535395.1 of Colias eurytheme. Classification (NCBI taxonomy): domain Eukaryota; kingdom Metazoa; phylum Arthropoda; class Insecta; order Lepidoptera; family Pieridae; genus Colias; species Colias eurytheme. The sequence continues at coordinate 6,383,229 of NC_143006.1, forward strand.
TTTCGGTGTTAGATAGCCCATTTATCGAGGAAGGCTATAGGCTATATATCATAACGCTAAGTCCAACAGGAGCGGAGCCACGCGTGTGAAACCGCGGAGCGCAGCTAGTGCTAAAGTCAAGACTACGTGCTATTCCATGTCCCATCACTGATCGATTTTCTTTACCTTATAGCTGTTTTAACAATGACTAAAACCTACTTAGACCGCCTCCTTGGTACAGTGGTTGACGCATGAGCGTAGAACCGAGGCCAGGGGTCCTGGGTTCGATTCCCGGTGGAGACGAAGAAAAAAAAAATGTCTCGGTCTGACAGGACACAGAAGGCTGATCACCTACTTGTCCCTAAAGAAAATCGATCAGTGAAACAGATGTATGGATAATGCATCTGCCCCTTACCCCACTAGGGGACACGGGACTTCACTTTAAAACCTACTTGGTTTCTAATTTATAAACACGATTCAAAGAGACGGTTGTATAATATAATAAATAAGCCCTCTACCCTTTGATCGAGAAATTAATTTGGCTTAGGTAAACATTAAAATTACATTTTTAGAATTTATGGTATTTCTGTGAAAATTGTGATTTAATAACTCAAATATTTTATCAAACGTTGGGGTTACTTAGACTAGTTTACCGACTTTAAAAAAGTTTAGTTTTATCTCGAATATCGTAGAAATTAGTATCTACCCAGTACCCAGGTAATCGTCTATCTACTCTAAAGTAAACCTACTAATATTGTGAACAAGCTATGCCCCGCGGTTTTACCCGCATTTCTCCGCTCCTTTTGGTCTTAGCGAGATGATATAGTTAGGTAATATTATAGCCTCGACAAATGGGCTATCTAACACCGAAAGAATTTTTCAAATCGGACCAGTAGGTAGTTCCCGAGACTTGCGCGTTCAAATAAACAAACTTTGGCTTTATAATATCAACAGCTTCATACCTAGATTGTAATGCAATCTTAAGAGAAGATAAATACCTAAGTCCTAAACTATGATTAAACCCTTTACAACTAACACAAAAACGTAATACTTGAGCCTGTTACTTTTCTCAATTTAATTATGACTAACGAAGAAACTACATTTAAGCATCCAGAATCCTAGATAAGTTAGGCTTTATCCCAAGCAATGTCTAGAATTTTCTACTACATACCTAGGTACCTACCTACATTGTTGGCAGTTTGTTTCAGAAAATATTAAGTCCCTAGGTACATTTAGTGCTTACAAAAAAGTCTAGTAGATTTACAGTCTATGTTCGTTTTAAATGTAATCTTATGATGTTAAAAGTTTTAATTTAGAATTTTCTACTACCTATATTTATATTATTACTGTATATCTATAGGTAAGTAATAGGTAAGTACATTTAAAAACAACTAATTTTGTTTTTGCTAAGACGGTAGAAAAACGTTCCAATTTCGAATTTTCTAATGTTCCATTTCTAATTGTTAATTTTCTCTAATTCGAGAATTTTCTTAGCAATTGCTTATTTTCGTGTTTATTAATAGATTCCAATTAGAAAATGATATTATATTCGTTTTAATTTAATGAAGGCTATCGTTTTGGTCGGTTAATATGGAGGGTGGATGAAAATTCTTTGTCATAACATATAAGTATACCTCCTTATTATTAGGTACCTATAGTTAATGAAACAACATATTAAAGATTTATTGTGTATGTTTGATCTCAAAACACGATAATATCCACAACATATTAAAGCTATACGTTTTCTATTCGATCCCGAGTTCTACCTAAACATTTTTTAGTTTCCTACAAAATCGACACTGAAGTTTATCTAAAAAGATGCCACCCTTATTTTATTATTCATAGGCCGATATAAATTCTTAGAACATCGATATTTAGCCACTTATCGTAGCATATTTGCTTACTTTGTTAATGTCACAAATCCAGCCTCCGCTCACAGTTTCAACACAGATTAATAAAGGTCAACACACTATCACTGAATTAAAACACATCCATGGGAACCGGTTATCCATTCATAAAATTTTGTACACAACGAGCACTAGCCACAGGTGGGAATGACGTAACACCGACACGTCTTCACGCGACGCGAGCTCGACGCGGAGTGGACAAATTAGGGGTGGGGTAGAGGGGTGATCATTGCCCGGGGAGCTTGAGACCTGCGTAGCTTCGTTGCGTACATCTCTGCGTATTCGTTTATGCAAATCGTTTTAAAATACATTTGATACGCTGATTTGTTTTATAACAGGTTGACTTTTCAATTCGGTTGCGTTCTAGCTAGCAGCGAATATGGTTTTCGTTCTAAATTTGAGAGGCGTTGTTTTTTTTTTTCTTACAAGCATGGGCTGTGTCAACATGTGTGAACTTTGACATTTGATTAGCATTAGGTAGCGTTGATCGATTTACTATAAACAATTACGAGAAAGCGTTTATTTATTTAGATTTAAATTACTTACAGGACAAAGCTGTTTCTATCTGTTAAGTATTGGCAATAATTGCTAAATGGTTAATTAATGTAATGAAAAGCTATTGGTTAATAAATATTTGCGTCACCCTCGAGTTTCTGGGTCGTTAATTTTTAGATTCTAAACTCCCGTTTTCCCTCGAAAGAAGCTTATGCTTTTCCAGACTATTAAATTATCAGAGCTATCTTTCTTGCCAAAAGGTTACTTTCTATATATTTTTGCTATTATATAAGTGACATTGATAATGAAATAGATTAAGAATTTATTCAAGTTTAGACTGTTTAGATTCGATATAAATTGATATTTATTAGAGAACATGATTAATAATTAAAAATTAAAATATTTACATAATGATTATTTATTGGTCTGATATATAATATAGGTACCTACGTGGTTATCAGTTTATTAACAGATATTTTAATAATAATTTTTAAAACTTATACGACGTAGGTATGTACCACACGGCACACCCTCAAATTAGATAGGTACTTACCTACCTACAATAATTTATCTGTAACTAATTAAATGCTGTCTAGACACATCTTAAATAAGGTACCTACTTATCTGTTTTATTCGATTTAATAACACTTACGTATTTTAATAATTATTAGATAATATTGTAAGCTCTAAACGTAGATGAATTATAAATTTTCTGATTAGTTTCATAATAAGTTTTCCATAGAAAATAGGTACTATGATAGAAAACAATATAATTTTCTAACATTTACTTTACCTTATCATCATCAATGACGCTTTAGAAATAACAAAAAATCTACGCAAAATTATTACTTAACTTTTATGACATAACTCGTTTGCTTGAATCTTTATAAAAAATTCTCAATGATCAAAATCCATTCATCATTAGGCTAAAATATAAAATCAAGTGTATTGATATCAATTAACACCAGTATAACATGACCTCTGTAACAGGCTTGTTAATATGTAAAGATGGGTCATTAATTTTTAGCTTTATAACACGTATTTATGCTTCACCTGTATATTTGTATGTGAAGGGTATGTGAACGACTCTTTAAACGGACTGATTTATTTCAAACTTTATACACATAACAAGGATCGGTGACAATACAATAATTTCATAAGTTAAAAGTGTGGTTTTTAGTTTTTATTAACTAATAATATTTTTGGTAACTAATGATAACTAATATGTTATTTTAATAATTACATATTATTTATTTGGTTAACGCTTATTTAAATAACATATTATTTAAATTAATTTGTTCACTTTGTAATATCAAAATGTATGGATTTCCTAGAAATTCAATTTGGCATTTATTACTAAATGATAAAATAAAATAGCAACACATTTTACATGTTCGAGTAAATTTTATGGACGCTCGTTTGTAAAAGTCAAAGGGCATAGAAAAAGACCCAACAAATGTTTGTCCCATAAACTATACAACATGTCAAGATGGGAATTTGTTTATGATACGTCAACAAAACTATTGACAAACCAAAACACAGGCTAAATATCAATAGTAGATTGTTTATGTTCAACTACAGATAAATTATGACGCTAAAAAATTAGGTAGCCGTCTCTTGCCCCGTTTTTTGTTCCCACATAACTAGTTTTTTTTTAATGTCTATGGTATCAGGGTTACCGACTTTATGGCGTTGTAATACAGTTTATAATCGAACTTTTAAATTTCGAACGAGTCGCTCGAACAGAGGTCGGTCTTGTTTTGGTAACTTTTTTTGTTTTTTTTTAGAATGTTTGAAGCACAGGTGTTTTGTGTCTCATCCCTTTTATTTCGGTGGCGTTTCTTTCAATAAGTAATAGATTTTGAGATTACGTTCGATTTTCAAATGATGTATTTCGATTTTGATTTGTTTTAAAACGTATTTTATTATTCTTCTGATACGGCAAACGTTTTTAGACGATAATTTAAGAAAAAAAAGCTTTCTTTCCCACGCTTTTTAATATCCTTGTTTAGTTAAGTTTTGTTTATTGTTTTTGGAATACCTTATCCGTTTTATATTACCCGCGTACTTCAACATCAAATTATAATTGAAATACTGACGTTGTCAAATCGGTTACCCATCAAATAAATTACCGCGCGTTACGTTGCTTAACCTAAAGGAATGTAACGTGATTTTAGAATGCAATGGTATTTAAATGTTCTGGGAACCAAGGATATGGCTAAATGTCAGTTTTTATATATATGTAAATATAATACTTAGGACATAGTCACATATAGGACATTCGCCATTCACTAGGTCACAGATATTTATTTAAATTAAACACTAACTACTTGCTTGTGTGTAGAATATTTTAAATGTCACATTATACCTACTATGAATTCATTAAATGAAAATGTTTAATAATATTAATAAATTAATAATTATTATGTTTATAAGAGATGTTTTGAACTATACTTAGCTAATTATTTTGGTTTAGAAATGTACTAAGTAGGTACCTACATAATTCAATTTTTTCGAAGGGTGGCAATTTTGTAAGTAGGTAGGTCACAGAGGTAGGTGCATAAGCGTGGGCACCTACCTCAGAGGTGGGCACAGATCACATAAACTACTATGAGCGTGGGTATAAAGAAAACAATATTTACCGCATGTCAGTTTTTTCTAAATTCACATGTCCTATGTCCTGAGATATTTAAAAATACTACAAAAAAGATTAAATATAAAAGAAGATGTCTATTATCTTAGAGATTATGTCACCCGCCACCAAAAATATAATTACAGTTACTTTCTAAACTTTACGAATATAAACAAACTTGCGTGTGATAAAATGAGAGAAAATTAATAATAAATTACACGTGAAGAACAAAACTAATAATGACGGACTCGTTTTACGCGCGAACGGATATTATCGTAAAAAATAATAAAAACAACTTTTACATAAATGTAAATGCAATGAAAGCTTATACATATTTACTAGCTTTATCTCATGGCTTCTCTTGTATGTTACATTGATAACCTACAGGCTAGGTATTCAGGTATAGCATTATTTCTTTTGTATAGGTAATACCTATGTACCTATACAAAACAAATAATGCTCAATATCACTACATAGTATAAAACAAAGTCGCTTTCTCTGTCCCTATGTCCCTTTGTATGCTTAAATCTTTAAAACTACGCAACGGATTTTGATACGATTTTTTTAATAGATAGAGTGATTCAAGAGGAAGGTTTTAGTATATAATTTATTAGGTTTTAGTCAAAGCGGGCGCAGCCGCGGGCGGAAAGCTAGTTAAAGTATAAAATTCAAACTATATCTGTGCGGTATTTCATCAAGATTCATTCATCTGTTTTGCGTGACAAGTGTCCATTCTAATTAAAAAAAAATGCTCACAAGCTTTGCCTTCAGCGTTTTTGTTGAATTATTTAGTTGTATTTTAAAACAGGCTTTAATAAACTCATGAAATTATTGTATTGTCACCGATCCTAAAGTGTTTAACTCTGTCTGTTTGACTTCAAAATCGAGTTAGGAGTAACATACAAACATACAGGTGAATCAACGTACAAACGAAGACGAAGACGCAGGTGTCATATCACTGTCTCGCTTGCACACCGGAAACTTGTGCGGTTGGGTATCGTGATGGGTATAAAATTTGTTACACAAAATATCTATTTCACGAACTAATATGGATATATGTATTTTGGTAATTGTATTCCTTTGCAGGTATTCTAAAATATATGATCAGACTGAAAATCAGCGCTGTTCGGGCGCGTTCATGGCTGAGTCTGTTCCGATTGCCTAATATCTTCTAAGTTTTTGTTGGCAATAAAGCTTTTTTTTCTTTCTTTCTAAAATATTTAATAATAAAGGTACGAGAAGGATAATTCCTACGAATCGAGAACCGTTATTTTTAGTAACATTAGCTAAAATAAAACATTTAAAGGTAGTTTCTTCGTTGTACCGTGTACGTTGTTATATCTAAATATGTACTAGCTTTCCGCCCGCAGCTTCGCGCGCATTGAGATTTGAGAGTAACATTTCAAGGTTACGTCATGGCAATGCCGTCAGTCGTCATAATATGTAGTATATTATATTTTAGTAGTGTGTAGATAGTAGAAGTTATTCGTTTTTACTACAAAAGTTAATATGTATAACATAGTTGTGTATTCAAGTATCTTGGTTAAAAAGCCGTGAACCATGACGTTGAGTCATGGGCCTGAATGAGCACATCGGCCCGTGGGAGCCATTTTATTGTCTTTTGTATGAGGGGATTTTTAATGACGTTTCGTTTAAAATGTCTTGCGTCAAAATGGTTTTGGGCAGGTTCTTAGGTGTAAAGAAATGTTAGGAAAAGCGAATTATTATATTTGAATTTTCACCTGAATTTTCCCATGGGAATGCGTCATTTCCCCGGGGTGAAAAGTAGCCTATGTCCTTTCTCGGGTATCAAAATATCTCTATACCAAATTTCATGCAAATTGGTTAAGTAGTTTACGCGTGATTGAGTAACAGACAGACAGACAGTTACTTACGCATTTATAATATTAGTATGGATTATTTATTTTTTATTTTTTTTTATTATTTGGTTTGGTTATGGTAATGCAACGTATTAGTTTTTTTTAATTAATCAATACCTAGCACAGATAATATATAACTATACTCAATAGTATGGCAGGTAGAGTAATTTAGAAATTACTAACTTTAACGGATTTTAAATGCGATTTATTCATTAACGTTTCGCACACTTGGCGTGGTCACAAGGAAATGTTGTACGTAATACTGTGACTAAGGGCAAATTTTTCAATCCTTGGTTAAAACTTTAATTCGTCGAATAACGTTTAAACTACCATTTCGAAATGTATTCTTATTGCCCGCAATTGACAGTTTACAGGTGACATTTTAATATTATCGTGTAATACTTTATTGAACGGATAAGTTTTAACCAGGGTTTGAAAAATCGGCCCTAAGTTAGTATAATTTATCAGAATGTATTATTTGTTTCAATCAATTTTATATAACGACTTGCGGTCCGCCCCGGCTTCGCCCGTGGTACATAATAAAAATAGATGTTGGCTGATTCTCAGACTTACCCGATATGCACAGAAAATTTCATGAGAATCGGTCCACCCGTTTCGGAGGAGTATGCAGACTAACATTGTGACACGAGAATTTTAGTACATATTATTATAAGATAATAATAATATGTACAAAAATTAATATTTTATTTCCAAAACAATGAAATTTTTTATATAACGATAATAATATGTACAAAAATTAATATTTTATTTCCAAAACAATGAAATAATGTACCTATATTAATCTTCACAATCACAAAGTAATAATAATCTAGATGGAACAAGATAGAGAATTATTAAAAATATCTATTTATAGACAAACACCTACTTGTATTTGTGAATCAATACTAAAAATAGATTTCCCTTCCCACTATTATAATTGCTTTTTCGCGTGATTAAGATATAAAAATCTAAATAAACCGAGCTGTGCCTTTGTGTTATTCTGGAATATAAGCTACATTGATGCCAAGTTTTATCAAAACTGATCAGTAGTTCTGGTGTGAATAATTCGCGTTCAAAATCATTTTAAGAGACTATCATTTCCTATAATAAAATGAATCGCAAAATGTGACAGGTAAGCGCATAACTCGAGAACGGCTGAACCGATTTCGTAATTATTTTTCTAAAATATTCCTTGAAGTACGAGGATGGTTCTTATGGAGAGAAAACGTAAACATATATCACGGGCAAAGCCGGGGCGGACCGGATCCATACCTTAAAACTTTCCCGTTTGTCATAATATGTATATTGTATAAGTTAAGATTAGCAATTACCCTGAGTCCTATAAGGTCAATGACATTAGTGTTTCATATTTAATTTATTTAAACATAAATGTATGGGAAACTAAATCTATTCACGACTCAGTGTGACCTAACAAATCTTAAATACTGTTTGTTTGTAAAATTGTTTTTGATTTAATGTGATAATATACATAAAAAATACACTTAATATATTGAAAACGAGTTTTATTCATACATTATTCAAATGTTTTAGAAAAAAACAATGAATGAATACTAAAAAAAACAATATGAATACAAATATGTGTTCGAACGATAGATATCGATATCGATGTAGATTGTAGCGGATATTTTAATTTTTAATATTAAATTAAAGAATAAAATTAATTCTAGATAACCTTTTGTCAACATTATAGTCACATTTAGTTATTCGTGAACTTTTAACACAGGTAGTATTACCTACATAAAAATGTATATGAATCTATATCTAAATAAATAATGTAATTTGGAGATTCAAAGTCGAGTATAGTTGAATGAATATAGGGATTTTTATATGCTTGGTTAAAACCATTCAAACACACATTTAAAAACTTATATGTCAAAAAATGACACCTGAAAAATGTCAAAAGATCACATTTTTTTATTCCAATGATTGCATTGTTAATAAGATAAGTGAAAAATGGGCCATAAAAGTTTGAACTTGAGTTTATAATTTATATCTTACTAGCTTACCGCCCGCGGCTTCGCCCGCTTTGTCTAAAACCTAATAAATTATATACTAAAACCTTCCTCTTGAATCACTCTATTTATTAAAAAAAAACCGCATCAAAATCCGTTGCGTAGTTTTAAAGATTTAAGCATACAAATAAACATAGGGACAGAGAAAGCGACTTTGTTTATACTATGTAGTGAAATTCTAATCCTAGAATATCAAGTCATTAATGACCTAACATATAGTCATAAACAAACATTATTCATTAAATAAAAACTATTCATTCGCTTCATTAACTCCGCTTTATGTGAGAATCTCTCGCTGCGATCGGTTTCAAATAATTTATTCAATTTAGGATGCAAATACTCGCTTTTTATCATTTAAATTACTGATTATTTTTGTTGCGAGCAAATTGTGATTTTATTTGCTGTTTCGTTTTAATGTATCTATAATTAACGTCACAATGATAATTTAATTATATACATAATAAATAATAATAAAGCTTTGCTTTTTGTTTTGTTTATAATGGACTAGCTTTCAGTCCGCGGCTTCGCCCGCATTTTCAAAGAAAAGCCCGCATCGTTCCCGTTCCCGTAGAATTTCCGGGATAAAATCTATCCTATGTGTTAATCCAAGTTACCCTCTATATGTATGCTAAATTTCATTGTATTCGGTTCAGTAGTATTTGCGTGAAAGAGTAACAAACATAAACACCTACACATACATCCATCCTCACAAACATTCGCATTTCGATATTAGTAGGATAGGATAGGATATAGGGAATAGTCAAAACCTACTTAATCGAACATGAAAAAATGTTAACCAGTAGATTGTTGATAACAATACAATAACTCAATCAAAAATCGTCCAGCCGTTTAACCATTAACTATTTAAAACACGCAAACTATCACATTGAAAATAACAATACAGGATTCATAATAACTAGATGACTAAATCCCTAAAATTTAAAACCACTGAAATATAGGTCTGATTCATGTCTCGTTCAGAAATGTCTCAAAGAAATGTACACGTTTCCGGACGGATACCGTTAATTTTATTAGTTAACTGTTATTTGATATTAGTAATTAATTATAACAGATGACATGTTATAAAGATTAATTATAAACGAATAGTAAAAGAAAGATTAGAGATTATATGAGATTAGGTTTTTAAACGTTTACTATCTGTGCAAAAGAATGGGAAAAGTCATCTGTTCAGTATTTGGAGGGAATTTTTATTATAGGACATTATTACACAAATCGACCTAGTCCCACAGTAAGCTCAATTAAGGCTTGTGTTGTGGGTACTAGGCGACGATAAATATAATATTTAATAAATACATATATATATATAGATAATAACACCCAGACCCAAGAACAAATAATTGAGTTCATCACACAAATATTTGCCCTGACCGGGGATCGAACCCGGGACCGTCGGCTCAGTAGGCAGTTACTTTACCACTGCGCCAACCGCGTCGTCAATTTTTTATACCTTTTAGTACCTAATTTCGATAAAAAATCTATAATATAGATAGGTAATAAACATCCATGTACCATCCATACTACAAAAATACATGTTTAATCTACTTATTAAAAAAAGAGCGTGTGTGCCGAGCACACGTGTCAAAAGTGAAACTTCCTTAGCAAGATTCAAAAATACCAAATATGGCCTTACTCCATGACGTGACGGTATTGCCATGACGTAACCTTGAAATTTTATTCTCAACGCGCCTAAAGAAGTTTCACTTTAAAAATCTAGAAATTCTTACATAACAAAACTCTAAACAAATTTTCTTCTTCGAGTCAAAATCTTAGAACAAAAAGTCCATTGAGTCGCCACTCGAAATAATTGAATGTAACATTAATGGAAATTATAATCCTCCCACGGTGGATGAACGATGATATTCATGGGGTCTGCTACTGCGGTCGGTATACAGGGTGCTACAGAAATCGGTCGGATTATATTACAAAATAATATTTGTAATTTTTGATAATAGTTTTATATCTATTTTGTGAAAAATCGTGATAAATAAAACGCTTTATAGTGGTATTAGTTTAGTGTAAAAAAGCTTTTGCTTCCTTTCCTTTTAACCTACAATTAATTTAGTGTAAGCCTTTGTCGGTGTATTTTTAAAATAAACTTTATTTGTTTGTAGATTTGTTGTTATTTCCGTTACTGTTCGGTACCAAATAAAGCTTTTAATTGAATTATAATTATAAGCTTTCAAAACTAAGGAACATAATATGTTTTATAAATATAGATCGATGGAAATAGACTTACGTAAGGTTCTGCGTGAAACTTAACAAAATCACAATATTTAAATGTAGGTAAATGGCAAGATGCTTATTTAAAAAACTAAGTTAAAATTAACCTAAATATATACTTCTATTTTATAAATCTATCTAGCTCCTGATAATTTATTTAATCCAATTTTTATAATTATTAATGCTTATGATAAACTATACTTATACTGCAAATCATAAAAGCGAACTACACAATTCAATTTACAACTTAAATAAAACATTGATAATAAATTAAAAATCAAATCAATCAAAAGTGAACAACCTGTATCACACCTCCGTAACCCCGTCACACTCTACAGCACCCTGTGTGAGAGTCCCACGGCGCGGGCGTCTTACTATTTCAACATCTTATCTGACCAGGGATGGACAGACATACTAACTTTTGTTTTATATACATACTTATACATACAAGCCGCTTGTCCCTGCTCTGCCCGGGATAAAAACATAAACAAGAGTGCCTATAGATAGGACTATATTTTGTTATAGTAAGTCGATTATCCCGGCTTTGCTCGCGTTAAAAAAGGGAAATAGCTTAAGTTACTCGAGGCGTGGTTTTCTAATGGCAAATTTATTTTGATAATCGGATTAGTGTTTAAATTAGGTCGTAACTACTTGTTAAGTGTTATATTATCTGTGGTCGTAACAAACCAACAAAAAATCTTTAAAATATTAGTTGACAAAAAGTTGTATTGGTTTTAGTCATCTATAAAAGTGAAGTCCCATGTCCCCTAGTGGGGTAAGGGGCAGATGCATTATACAATATACATCTATTTCACGAGTTTCAAACTCAAACTCAAACTCAAACATTCATTTATTCAATTAGACTAGTAGGTATTTAGTAGCACTTTCGAATCGTCATTACATAAGTATTTTTAACATTTACCACCGATTCGGAAAGCAGTATCTATGGAGAAGAATCGGCAAGAAACTCCATAGTTGCTCTTTTAAATCATGTCAATATTACATAATATGTAACTTATATCTAATTACATAATAATTTCTTAAGGGACAAGTAGATGATCAGCCTTCTGTGTCCTGCCAGACCGAGACATTAATTTTTCTTCGTCTCCACCGGGAATCGAACCCAGGACCCCTTGGCTCTACGCTCATGCGTCAACCACTGTACCAAGGAGGCAGTCGAAGTTTAGTCATCTATGTTTCTAATGAATTAAATGTAAGCATTGTATGGACACAAAAATATAACAGTATATTTTATTGCGTGTATGTAGATGCTTTTTTTACGATATAAACATAACATTTATAATAACAGGTGAATAAATTTGAATACAATTAATAAATACTTAACTCCATAGTATAGTACTGTATAATAATCAAACTCAAACTCAAACATTCATTTATTCAATTAGACTACTATTTAGTAGCACTTTCGAATCGTCATTACATAAGTATTTTTAACATTTACCACCGATTCGGAAAGCAGTATCTATGGAGAAGAATCGGCAAGAAACTATGGAGTTTCTTAAGAGCAACTATGGAGTTGCTCTTTTAAATCATGTCAATATTACATAATATGTAACTTATATCTAACTACATAATAATATATCATAATATGCCAAAGAACTGTCCTGTGGTTTTTACGCGACAACCCTCCATGGGTCTTTATCGTCCATATATTCCTGAATACTTTAGTACGCTCTCTGAACTAGTACATTTTTTTATATAAGTTTTAAATTTAGAACTACTAAACTCTTTAATATTGTGAGGAATTCTATTATATAAGCGTATACCTTGACCCATAAATGAATTTTTAACTTTAGCTAATCGGAAAAATGGCATTTCAATTCTATTCCTGTTCTTTGTGCCATAATCGTGTCTATCTCCTACTCTTGTGTGTAAGTCGGAGCTTTTGTGTACATGCAAAATATTATTAAATATATACTGTGATCTCTCGTATGACTGAATCTATCGTATTACCTTGGTATTACCATACCAAACGCCAAAATGAGTAAACAAATTCGCCATAAACAACAAATAAAAACAACATTAAAATGTCAAGAAACCAAAAAACATATTCTCAAAATATTCGATCACATTGGTATGTCATTTTTTAAAGATCGACATATGTTTAAATATCCAAAAAGCGTTGTTATCTATACATTGCTTGCTGTATACAAGTCTGTTGTTTTCAAGCTATAAAAAGGAGCGATGAATACAAAACGTGCTCGAGTCTCAAGATGTGGTTATAAGAATTGAAATGAAAGCCTTTTTTTGAGTGAAACAGGTGGCACGTACAGTGCGTGCAATAAAAATGGAACGTTGTAAATAACAGATATCATTATTTGTAGATTTATATGTAGTATTTTTTAATTAGAGTGCGATGTAGAGAATAGCAGTAGATTAACTGTTTTAATTAGAGTGTGATTTATATTGTTTACGACTGGTTTCCTGTATTTGATTGATAATAATTATTGCGAATGTCATATTCCAGTTCATTCAGTATCGGTCAATTAAGGAAAGCTGGCATGTTCACAGTACTCACACTTATGCAATTTCACTTACAGTATGTTCAAAAATAAATGCGACTCTAGTTTCATTTTAGACTTGAATTGTAAAATGTTGCGTTGTAGATAAAATTATATGTGTATATATGTATATGCAAATATAATTATGAAAGCTCTCATAATTTACCTGTAAAATTATAATTTAAAAGTAAATAAATTGATGAACTTAATTATTTATTCTAATAATAATCAATTGGATAAAAGTATTAATAATCATTCAATTATCAAATAATAATTAAATTTCAAGTCATAAAAACAATACAAATAACACGTGTACGCGAAACTATGAACTAGGAACTATGCGGGTTTTCCTTTGCAAACGCGGGCGGAAATCTAGTAGTCTATAATTCTTCCATTTACTGTATCACAAAATTCTTCATAGATTTTTAGATATTCGTACAACACCAATTACATCACCCTGTATTTATAAACAATTGCAAAATAAAAGCTACACATAGGCCGGTAGATACTGACACAAAATTTCGGGTCATTTGTAACAGAATGACGGTTCTACAGGGGTCTTATTACGCAATGAGAAAAAGAAAAATGATGGTCAGAACGCTGGTACCGGCGGACTAGTCGCGTGGGCGTTAGTCGAACTCGTCGGATAAATAGCGAAAGTCAAACGATTTGTAACACAAAAATTTTAGAATTTACCGATAGCCCATAAAAAAGATGTAAGCGGTAGTGTCATGCCATACTTTTCCGGTGTAACTACGAATAAAATCTTACGATAAGAAAAAATCTTATACACATTCGCCACCTCCCACAGGTATGGCATTATCACACTTCTATTTATAATCATTCAAGAGTTGTTGAAAAAAAAATGTAGGGTGGTACAAATCGTTTGGCGAGAAAAAAAAATTCAAAAATTTGCAGATTTTCCGCGGTATGGCGACTATTTGGAATCGTCCGAAAAGTATGGCATGGCGATTTTAGTAAATGGCTGCACGACGATGGTTACCTGTGCAAAAGTTAGCCCGGTACAAATGGTTGAATTGTTTTTTTTAATCAACGCATTCACGTCGGTAAGGCGGACTGTAAGTCACATGGTAAAAGTATGGCATGACACTACCGCCTACATCTTTTTTAAGGGCTATCGGTAAATTCTAAAATTTTTGTGTTACAAATCGTTGGACTTTCGCTATTTATCCCACGAGTGTGACTAACGCCCACGCGACTAGTCCACCGGTACCAGCGTTCTGACCATCATTTTTCTTTTTGTCATTGCGTACTAAGACCCCTCTAGACCGCCATCCTGTTACAAATGACCCGAAATTTTGTGTCAGTATCTCCCGGCCTAACATGTTCAATGTGTAAAGGCTTTGTCAGATAGGACGCGTATTTTAGCGCTGCGTAGTAGCGCTACAGCGTCCTGTTTTAACGTCGCGCGAGGCTTCGTCAAACAGAACGCTTTAGCGCGCGTTAGGACAGAGCAATTGATATTATTAAAGCTGCGTGTTGTTTACATAATTATTACTTACGAACAAAACATGGTACAGCGATATTAACTCCGGAGTCGGAAGAATTTTTTACTTACCAGTTTCATTAATTTCTTCTCCGATTTGTGCCCACAATTTTGCCTTCATTTATATATCTTTATAGTTTATATGAACTATCCTTCGTATTATATAAGCATGGATATTTTCTAACCAATTCTATCAAATTTTCGGTCATTATGCAGTATTTTATTATTATTTTACGCCTATTAACTCCGACGCTAAAATAAAATTTGTAAAAAAATACAACACCCGACGTTAAAGCGTCCTAACGCCGCGACAGAGCGTTGCGTACTACTAGCGCCGGCGCTCTGTTTGACGGTATTCTACGATGGTAGTAGAACACATCTTAGCGTCATATCGCGGCGTCAACTTAACGCTCTGACGCGCGCTAAGTACGCGTCCTGTCTGACAAAGCCTTAAAGGCTTTGTCAGATAGGACGCGTATTTTAGCGCTGCGTAGTAGCGCTACAGCGTCCCGTTTTAACGTCGCGCGAGGCTTCGTCAAACAGAACGCTTTAGCGCGCGTTAGGACACAGCAATTGATATTATGCTGCATGTTGTTTACATAATTATTACTTACGAACAAAACAAGGTACAGCGATATTAACTCCGGAGTCGGAAGAATTTTTTACTTACCAGTTTCATTAATTTCTTCTCCGATTTGTGCCCACAATTTTGCCTTCATTGGTATATCTTTATATTTTATATGAACTATCCTTCGTATTATATAAGCATGGATATTTTCTAACCAATTCTATCAAATTTTCGGTCATTATGCAGTATTTTATTATTATTTTACGCCTATTAACTCCGACGCTAAAATAAAATTTGTAAAAAAATACAACACCCGACGTTAAAGCGTCCTAACGCCGCGACAGAGCGTTGCGTACTACTAGCGCCGGCGCTCTGTTTGACGGTATCCTACGATGGTAGTAGAACACATCTTAGCGTCATATCGCGGCGTCAACTTAACGCTCTGACGCGCGCTAAGTACGCGTCCTGTCTGACAAAGCCTTAAATGTGTTGACGTTCCAGCTCTTCTTAATATAGGTATAAGCATAACGATATTGTAGTCATAACGATATCATAATAATTTCTCGTAAAGATACATAGATACAAAGTTTTACAGCTCTTTTTATGTCATAAATATACGAATAATTATGTATTCATGATCAAAAACTCCTTCCATTTTATTTACATTAGTTTAAACAAATTCTATATCAACATAAATATTAAATGCAAAACATTCCACTGTTTTTGTACATACTATTTTTTAGATAAGCTTATTTTCACAGAATACCCACTAAGCATTCAGATTTGAAGCGATCTTCTAAAATATTAAATAGAATTAAGAAATTGTTCCCAACTGGATACACTATTTTGCCACGCAGTGTACGCCGCAAGCGGTTAGTATTGTCGGCACCTGCGACGCCGGCTGCGCAATTATTTTGTATTGCACTGTACACTATATAGTTATATAACTTTATATATATAATTCGTGAGTAAAACAAGTTGGATTTTTGAAATAACATCTCTGAATTGTGAATGGTTTAACGGCCTCTTGTATTTTTTGGATAAATGACTGTACGAAGGTTTATAATATATATATATATATATATATATATATATATATATATATATATATATATATATATATATATATATATATATATATATATATATATCTATATATATATATATCTATATTAAAAAAAATATTCAATGTACATTTTGACTTTTCTAAGTTTTTATTATATGTATAGATGTTAAGCTCGACTCATTTATTAGTCATAGGATGAAGTTGGTTTGTTTGAACGGGCTAACCTCATCAACTATTGGATCGATTTCAAAAATAATTTCGCCGTTGGATATGTACATTGTACGTGATACCTGAGTGTTTAAAAGCTATTTAGCGTAATAAAAATCCAATAATGAAATCAGTTGTAAATTAGCCTCAATTTTTTTGTTTACTACAAAACATTTTCATTAATTAAGTCTATAAGAAGCGAAATAATATTTGTTTAGATTAAAAATAAAACGATAAACTACGATTACTAAACGATGGAAACAGGGAATGTAAGTTTTTATCTGTTTGTACGCGGGTAAAACCGCAGGTTGGGACTTACTTAATACAACACATTACATACAAAAGAACAAACAAAAATACAAACATTAAACTCGAAATGCCATTTAAGTGAAAAATAAAGCATTTAAAACGGAATAACATCTGTTGGTAACAATTTATAAATCATATTTCATTCTAATTCAATTAGTGTTTGCGTTGAATTATGCATTTCGCTGCATTTGTGTTGTTTGTTATTTGTTGGTGCTTTGCTTTAGTAGATTGAGGTCCTGGATTCGAAGCACGGATGGGACAAGACGATAAATAATTATTAATTACTAATATATGATTATCAGTTAAAAAAGAGCTAAGGAAGAAACTCGACTAAAATAATTTGTTCATTATTTTTTATAGGAATAAACGCAAGGCAAAAACAAAACGAAGAATTCCTATATTGATTTTTGATCATTGTTTGATAGTTAAATAATTGATTTCATTCAATTGTCATGATTAAGAAATAGCAAATATTTTGTTTATAAAAATAGAAATTTCCTTGAACATTTGCATGCTGTGTGTCGTCGGGAAACATGAGATAAAATAAAATTACCTTATTATTTACATTGTGACCATGTTTATGCAAATAAATAATTATAAATTATCATGTCAAAGAGAGTCATTTCCTTTACCGATTGAAGCTTAATAATAATAATATGTGCAGATAAATTGCAAAAATCAATTCCCATTTATTCTTATTCTATCCTTTGAAGTAACCACGTTTACTGCAAAATAAATGAAATACTCAACGAGTGGTCGCTTGTTGCAGCGTAGTGTTGCGTGTGGCCGCGTGTTGCCGCGTGTTGCAGCGTGTGGCCGCATGTTGTTGCGTGTGGTCACGTGTTGTTGCGTGTGGCCGCGTGTTGTTGCGTGTGTCCGCGTGTTGTTGCGTGCAGCCGAATGTTGTTGCGTGTGGCCGCGTGTTGTTTCGTGTGGTCGGGTGTTGCAGCGTGTGGCCGCGTGTTGTAGCGTGTGGCTACGTGTTGAAGCGTGTGGCCACGTGTTGCGTGTGGCCACGTGTTTCTGCTACTACCGACTAGTTTGAAATTGCTTTGATCTGTAATAATTTGCTTTATAGTGTTACTAGAGATTACTATTTTAATTGTTTTTGATTAGCCAGCATTTACTTCAATTTCTTTTTCGCTCACGATAGTTGAATGCCATCGATCTCACTTTGACGTCTAATCGTGTGTGCGTTAGTTTGCCGTTTTTGAGGATCTCATGTTGTGTTGGTAACCTATCTACACCTTTTTACTTATTTATTGTTTTAATTAGCTTCCCGCCCGCGGCTTCGCCCGCTTTGTCTAAAACCTAATAAATTATATACTAAAACCTTCCTCTTCACTCTATCTATTAAAAAAACCGCATCAAACCCGTTGCGCAGTTTTAAAGACTTAAGCATATGAAGGGACATAGGGATAGAGAAAGCGACTTTGTTTTATACTATGTAGTGATTCTAAAAATACTAAAGGAAACCAAAAACTGATTATAATCTGTACAACGATCACGCGTCTCATTAATATTGCTACCGGTCACCTCAAAACGTGTCTCGGGTTCGATTCTCGCGAATTTTGTTATTTTTTGACAAAAGTTGTGAATATGGGAGTTTGTGTTTTATGTAATGGTAGGTTGTTGTGATGTGTTGTATGGAATATTATTAAAATACTAGCGGTCCGCCCCGGCTTCGCCCGTGGTACATATTTACGTTTTCTCTACATAAAAACCATCCTCGTACTTCAAGGAATATAATAAAAAAAGAATTATCGAAATCGGTTCAGCCGTTCTCGAGTTATGCGCTTACCAACACATTTTGCGATTCATTTTTATATATAAGATGAGTCATTTTGATTATTCTGAGATAAAAACGGTAAAGAAGTTGGTAAAATAATTAAGAAGAAGATAATCAAGGGTCATAAAATAGCTTGAAAACTGAACTGTTATGAATACATATTGTTAAAAAAAATGCTCTATTTGGGCTTAAAGCGATGTACCGACATCTATACTAATATTATAAAGCTGAAGAGTTTGTTTGAACGCGCTAATCTCGGGAACTACTGGTCCGATTTGAAAAATTATTTCGGTGTTAGATAGCCCATTTATCGAGGAAGGCTTATAGGCCTATATATCATCACGCTAAGACCAACAGGAGCGGAGCCGCGCAGGTGAACTGCGGGGCGCAACTAGTACTATACTATGTATTACTTAGACTTAAAATTTTACTTTTATTACGACTCATATGGTTACCAAATATCCCTATATTACCGATACCTAGTTGAAGTAAAATTTACATTTAAATGAAAATTGTAGGTATTGTTAAATGCTATATTGAGTTAGAAAAAAATAACATCTCACTGTTTTCGCAATCCTTCGCACAGGATTAACAAAAAAACCCATTTACTTGCAATTAATAAATTTATGGGGTCCGACAAGACGGCCATTAACCATTCGTTAATTAATGTCCCATTTGGGTCCTGTGGGAAAACAAATACAAGATAATTCCGAGTTTTCTTGTTAACGCGCGTGTTTGCTTTTTAATGACGTCATTCGATTAATTTATGACATTTTGTTGGTACAGTATTGTCACTTCAAAACGGCTGTAAAGGTCTGGATGGAAATTTATAAAGTGATTAATTATTATTATAGTGCATGTGCTCCTTATTATAAGTAAAACCGCGAGCTAATGCATGTCATATACATACCATACGAAAATTATTTAACGGAAAATAATTTATTAAATTATGCAACGTATTTAGATGCGGTTTTTTTTAATAGATAGAGTGATTCAAGTGGAAGGTTTTAGTATATAATTTACTAGCTGCTCCGCGCGCTTTCACCCCCGTGGCTCAGCTCCTGTTGATCTTAGCGTAATGATACCAATACATATATAGCCTTTCTCGATAAATGCGCTATCTAACACAGAAAGAATTTTTCAAATCGGTACAGTAGTTCCTGAGATTAGCGCGTTCAAACAAACAAACTCTTCAGCTTTATAATATTAGTATAGATTAGGTTTCAGACAAAGCGGACAAAGCCGCGGTTGGAAAGCTAGCATCTAATAAAAGGACAAGAAATTCGATTGAGAAACATCGCAAGCTAAAGTTACAATACAAAATAAACCTTATAAAACTCAACCATTTTGTATTACTTTTAATAAACGGACAGAATACAAAAAAATACATGCAATTTCTATTTTCCACGCGCCTTCAAAGGATCTTCTGAATGGCTCATTAATTAACGACACTATTAATGGCAGCCATCTTGTCGGACCTCATAAATTTATTAATTAGAATGGAAATAGGATTTTTCGTGTAGGCAATCTAGTTTAGTGGCAACGTTCATTTTAATTTGGCTTTATTGTGACTTATTTAATTATATTTTATTGTATATAATATAAATATATAATTCAGATTTTTTACTTAAACTTTTTTAGAGATTAACAATAATATTATATAATTAACGATCGGTTTTAATAAATGTTAATTTTGATAATTTCCAACTTCAACTTTTTATAAAATTGAATTAAATATTTTGAGGATTCAAAAGCACTCCTATAAAAAGCATAGTTATATGAATAAATGCTACTATCTAAAGTTCGGTCTAATAAACACATGTAACATGTTTCTATTACTTATTAGCGGTCCGCCCCGGCTTCGCCCGTGGTACATATTTACGTTTTCACTACATAAGAACCATCCTTGTACTTCAAGGAATATAATAAAAAAAGAATTATCGAAATCGGTTCAGCCGTTCTCGAGTTATACGCTTACCAACACATTTTGCGATTCATTTTTATATATAAGACTAGCGGTCCGCCCCGGCTTCGCCCGTGGTACATATTTATGTTTTCTCTACATAAGAACCATCCTGGTACTTCAAGGAATATAATAAAAAAAGAATTATCGAAATCGGTCCACCCGTTCTCGAGTTATGCGCTTACCAACACATTTTGCGATTCATTTTTATATTATAGAAGATTATGTATTTATAATTTACAATGCTATTGATGTGTGTTTGTGTGTTGGAATAAATGGTTTCTTTATTTTAATACTAAAATTAATAAATAACTTTTCCTTATCCATTACCCAAAACCAATCTACTATACGAGGTACAAATCCCGAAAAAACCCATATTAACAACCCATTAAAACTAAATATTATCCCGCAATTACGCTAAGCTCACCGGTCCGAACCGGTTGTAACTCACGCCATTATCTGGATTAAACCGGTTACAGGCGATTAGTGATGTCCCCGGTTAATAAACGGGTAAATTATATAATCTATAATATTATTAATCTATAATAATGCGATTTTGAAAGGCTTTTACAGTTACTGTGATATGACGTTTGCAATTGTGTATGTAATTAGCGGTAATGGTTAGTGAATGACGTTATTCAATTTTCGGTTATTTTGAAGTTGATTTAAATAGCTTTAGTTGCATATGGAGTGGTATTTTGAAGGTTTGATATTATATCATCGTATGTTTCGATGTATCATCACTATCCTACTACTATTATAAAGGCAAAAGTTTGTAAGTATGGATGTATGGATGTTTGTTACTCTTTCACGTAAAAACTACTGAACCGATTACAATGAAATTTAGCACAGTAGCTTAGATTAACACATAGGATAGGTTTTATCCCGGAAATCCCACGGGAACGGGAACTATGCGCGTTTTTCTTTGAAAACGCGGGCGAAGCCGCGGGCGGAAAGCTAGTATAGTATAAAACAAAGTCTCTTTTTCTGTCCCAATGTATGCTTAAATCTATGAAACTATGCAATGGATTTTGAAGCGTTTTTTAATAGATAGAGCGATTCAAGACGAAGGTTTTGGTATATAATTTATGTATAAGGTTTTAGACGAAGCGGGCGGAAAGTTAGTTTTCAATATTTATATGGGTGAGAAAGATTAATATGATTGATAAATGTTTTTGATCGTCATGAATAAACGAGTGTATTAATTTGGATGAAATTTTGTATATAGATAGATGATGAGTCGTGTTTATTTGTGTGTTGTTAAATGTATTTCGAAAACTAAATCTTAAATAATCTGTGTGCAGTTAGTAATTATTGTAATCTATTCATTTTGATGTTAGTGTCAATCACTAATACATATTTTAATAATTTATAGCAACAAGAACTAATTTAGGTATAACGAAATTCTTATAAAGTATTTATTTATGATATCATGAGAAAATCCGTGGAACGAAGACAGTTAAATATAGAAACAGGCAGAACCCGATCTTATCTATCTTTTAATTAGGTTTAAAAGAGATTGATGTGAAAGGTCGTTAATTATTTTAATATACCTATAGCCTATTTGTGACTGTTTCTTCTTCGTCATCATCACTATCACTACATAGTATAAAACAAAGTCGCTTTCTCTGTCCCTATGTCCCTTTGTATGCTTAAATCTTTAAAACTACGCAACGGATTTTGATGCGGTTTTTTTTAATTGATATAGTGATTCAAGAGGAAGGTTTTAGTATATAATTTATTAGGTTTTAGACAAAGCGGGCGAAGCCGCGGGCGGTAAGCTAGTATTTAATTAAAATAATAGGAGTAGGCTAGGCTGAGGCAAAGATTTTGTAATAGATATATTATTTGTTATCTGTTTATGTGTAAGTTTATAGGGTAAAAATACCCAATGTAAACTAAGCCTTATAAAGTTTAGGATTTTAAAATTATGTATACAGAGGCAATTCATAAAAAAATGAAAATGAATATTTTTACTTTCAGAATTTTCACGCAGTTTCTTTTTCTGTGGCTATGCCGATTGAAAATATTAAATTAATTTCTCAGCCATTTTTTATTGTTAAAAAGGCACAATATGTTTGAAAACAATTCGATGTTGGAGCAGAGGGAATATATCAGGAATACTATCAAAGATAAATAGACTCGATGTTACTGAACAAAAAGTAGCCCGCGTCCGTTGTCTATCAGAGAGGTTTATGTAATACTATGACATTTCTTCTCCTTATTTTTTATTTTTGGTACAAAAAAAAAACTTTATTTTGTAAAGTGGAATAGCTTTTCTGTTGTTCATCCTGTGTATAATCTATACTAATACATATTATAAAGTTTGTTTGATCGCGCTAATCTCAGGAACTACTGGTCAGATTTGAAAAATTCTTTCGGTGTTAGATAGGTCATTTATCTAGAAAGGCTATAGGCTATATATCATCACGCTAAGGCCAACAGGAGCGGAGCAATGCGGGTGAAACCGCGGAACAAATTTTTTATATATTACATGAAGTGGTAGAATTCTGTTGTTCATCCGGTGTATAAATTGTTTTTATAAAAATATGTCTCTGTGTTAAAAAACGCTTTATACAGACTGCATTGTTGAGTTTACGATTTGAGTACCAATTAAAATATAAGTGGGATCAAATAATAAAGTTATTTTTTTTGAATTTATTTATTTAACTTTATCTATTACGATAAGTAACTGTATGAAAATGTCATATTATGTTTTTTTAATGATATAAGTGATTGATGAATATTTATTATTTGATATCGATAGTAAAATCTTAAAATAAGTCTTGCGAAACTATAGAAATTCTGTAAAATATAATGAATGAAAATAAAGCAGTATTTAAACATGGTTGAGACAATTTTAACATCAAATACTAAATTCAGATAGCGGGTAAAGAATACTATCATAATGTCATTACACCACCTACACCAGTTTGGTCTTCAAATGTCTTTTTCCTGTATTTCGATACCATAAAATTTGACATTTATATTTTATAATATTATCCTCTCCTAAAAAAATCTCAAATTAAAAATATTAATCACTATCACACTATTACATAACACCGTCCTTACCAGTCGGATCGTCAGAAAAAGCGACACCACGGGTCGATAGCCGCAGGTGCACCGGACATATGCACTTATACTGTTATCGTTTCGATGCGTTTGATGACGTCACGTGAATTTAACGGTTTTAAAGCCGGATTTAAAACCTGTTTTTGGTGGAGGAGGAAATGTTATGTGTTGAATGAATGGAGAATGTATAAGTTTGATCCTAAGATGTTAATGGAGTTCAAAAAATTAAAAGGACTGTTGTTTGTCCTGTCTTTTAAAAGTTATGATAACTTAATATGACAACTTATAATAAGTTAAAAAGTTAAGTGAGAAAATCTGTCGGTGTAAACAGTCATTTATATATTTTGACTAGCTATCCGCCCGCGGCGAAGCTCGCGCTGTATAAAACTTCATAATATTTTAGACATAGTAAATCAATGCAGAGAAAAGAAAATTCCTCGGTCTGGTAGGACACAGAAGGCAGATCACCTACATGTCCCCAAAGAAAATCGATCAGTGAAACAGATGTATGCATAACACTGCCCCTAACCCCACTAGGGGACTTCACTTTTTAAAATATGTTCATGCCTGTGGTATATTTGACAAGTTTCCCCAAAAATGTAAGATAA
The DNA here is from genome assembly GCF_061535395.1 of Colias eurytheme. NCBI lineage: Eukaryota > Metazoa > Arthropoda > Insecta > Lepidoptera > Pieridae > Colias > Colias eurytheme. The sequence goes on from NC_143006.1 coordinate 6,408,007, forward strand.
TACACAATATAATGACAAAACAAAGGCCAGAGTCCTATAAAGGGATTTTAATGAATGAAGCAATTATGGCTCCGCCATTTTTTAGTAATTACAGCCGAGGGATCATAATGAACACTTCACTTTTATTGTATACGAAAAATATTAACTTTTTCTTTGAATTTCTTTTAGACAGAGTATGTTATATTTTTGGAATTATAACGATGTAAGCGACGTTACATCTTAATAATATTAAATTTACAGTAATGTAATAGAGAAGATATTTTCTATGTTTGTAAATTGTAATGGATAAATATGAAACTGCTTGACCGATTTTGAAAATTACTTTTAGTAGAACTATTCGTGGCTCTATTGTTTTTTATTAGGGTAGAGTCGGGATAATCAAATATGTAATAGGTAATCATTAAAGTTGTACATTACACAAATTGTCCAAAAGTAGTACATGAATCACATCTATACTAATATTATAAAGCTGAATAGTTTGTTTGTTTGTTTGAACGCGCTAATCTCGGGAACTACTGGTCCGATTTGAAAAATTCTTTCGGTGTTAGATAGCTCATTTATCGAGGAAGGCTATAGGCTATATACCATCACGCTATGACCAACAGGAGAGGAGCCACGGGGGTGAAACCGCGCGGAGCGGCTAGTGATAGATATACAACGTATATAATTTTTCATGTACTTATTTCTAGTATAACACAGTATCATAGTATTATCCACCACATGACCACAATATTATCAGTATTTATAAGCTTTGTGAAGTAACATATAGGTTAGAAGCATTTCAAAATGATCCATAAAGAAATTTCTGTCAAAGACCAAAGTACATGTAAGTGTTCAGCCATATATCCATACTAATATTATAAATGCGAAAGTAACTCTGTCTGTCTGTCTGTTACTCAATCACGCCTAAACTACTGAACCAATTTGCATGAAATTTGGTATGGAGATATTTTGATACCCGAGAAAGGACATAGGCTACCTTTTATTGCGAAATAATAATATGTACCACGGGCGAAGCCGGGGCGGACCTCTAGTACAAACCTAAAATTATTCATCAGTCTCTACCAGGTATCGAACCTAAGACATGTAGCGTCTACGGTCTTGCTATAACCACTGTTCCAAAGAGCCTTTAAATACAAATTTATTGTCGCGTTTGTAACAATGATTTTCTTGACCGGAAGTGACGTGTAACAAAAGGGAAACGTCCCCGGAAGTGACGCCATAACGCCTGGCGAAAAAATGAATTTTGGCGGGAAACGAGCGACTTCCGGTGTCGGCGCTAACTTGACGAATTACGTGTGAGGTAACGGTTTTAAATATTGCATTTATATGTTATGGGAAAAGTGATAAATATAAGTAGGCATTTTCATAACAACCGCGTAACCACGTATATGGAAGATGAAAATCCATGGAGGGTTGTCGCGTAAGAATCACAGGACAGTTCTTTGCAGGCATATTATTACTACCTATGTGGAATTAAATTGTAATATTGACATGATTTTAAAAGAGCAACTATGGAATTTCTTGCCGATTCTTCTCCATAGATAGTCTACTGCTTTCCGAATCGGTGGTAAATGTTAAAAATATGTAATGACGATTCGAAAGTGCTTCTAAAAGAAGTCTAATTGAATAAATAAATGTTTGAGTTTGAGTTTTTTTTTTATGTTATGGGGAGACAAACGAGCGGACGCACTGCCTGGTGGTAAGCAGGTTGCGTCGCCCATAAACCATAACAGAGGTTAAGGTTGTTGCCTACCTGAATAGGGTAAGGGGGAAGACGGAATTAAATAAGATATAAAAATAATGAAGCGGAAGCTATGCGTGGATTGGGAAGCGGCGGGAATTTATTGGCCTTTTAAGAAATGATACTTATGCTTTTTTCTTAAAATTTTCCAAATCATAGCTCCTAGGAAACACAGCAGGTGGTAGACTATTCCAGAGCTTACAGGTTCTTGGAAGAAAAGTGCGAGTGAAACGCACTGTGGTGCTCCGCCAGCCATCCAGGTGGTGAGGGTGGTAAAGATTTTTATGGCGGGCTGTGCGATGGTGCAATTGTGCGGCAGGAATAAGATCGAACAGCTCCTCAGAACACTCCCCATTATATATACGTTAGAAAATAGAGAGGGACCCCAAGTCCCTTCTTAGAGAGAGGGGATCAAGCTTATCAGTTAACCTATGGTCGTCGATGTTTATTACCACAAATAATATACGTGTTAATTTAATTTGTAAATTAACTCCTAAGTTAATCCATACTACATGTTTAACCTCAAATAGCGTGTAATAACACTACATCTACCTATATTGCATTCTTGGCGAAGCGTTAGAGATACAGCACTCAAGATAGTTAATTTATTAGATCGATAATGATATTCGAATAATTGAGGTACCTATTACTGGATAATATCTATACTAATATTATAAAGCTGAAGAGTTTGTTTGAACGCGCTGATCTCAGGAACTACTGGTCCGATTTGAAAAATTCTTTCGGTGTTAGATAGCCCATTTATTGAGGAAGGCTATATATTATAAAGCTAAGACCAACAAGAGCGGAGCTATACGGGTAAAACCGCGGTGCACAGCTAGTTATAAGTTCATTTATTTAAACTATGAATAAGTTTTATTCATTGCTAAGGTTTAGCTTCTGTAAAAGATAGGGATACCGCTTTTAATCGTTTTTAATAGCGGTGAAATAAATTTGAAAATTTCGTTAAGTACCTAGGTTTTTAGTTTATTTATTAGGTACAAAATGCAATAATACTTAAAATGTTTGCAATAATACTTACGATGATTTTAATTTTTTTTTAATAAAAAACAAACACATGTCGATATTATAAATTATAATACCAATCACCAATCACTACTATAAATAATGCCAAACGTTATAATAATGACAATTTATAAATAACTAGCTGTGCTCCGCAGTTTCACCCGCGTGGCACCGCGCTCTTGTTGGTCTTAGCGTGATGATATATACCTAGCCAGCCTTCCTCGATGAATGGGCTATCTAACACCGAAAGAATTTTCCAAATCAGAGCAATAGTTCCTGAGATTAGCGCGTTCAGACAAACAAACTGTTCAGCTTTATAATATTAGTATAGATTTCTTGAATAAATTGCAGAGTTGATATCTTATTGACGAATACTTTTTCAATATTCGAGCGGTATTGGTGCATCGGAATGCTAAAAATTTCAATCTAAATCCAAGTTTTTGGACTCGTATTGCAACGTGGATTTACGCGTATTTGATACGGCATTTTTGTGATATATATAGCTTACTAGCGTTTTGCCCGCAGCTCCACCCGCGTAGTCAAAGAATAACCCGCATAGTTCCTGTTGGATTTTCGCGAAAAAACTATCCTATGATATTTTATCCAAGTCTTGTGTGTGCCAAGTTTCATGAAAATCGGTTCAGCAGTTTTTGCGTGGTGGAGTAATAAAAAACCTATTTATTGATTTTGAAGTCTTTCTTAACAAAAGTGTATGTTTTATAATTTAATAAAGAACTTATAACTTATCTTCTTCTTTATCTTATATATAAAAATGAATCGCAAAATGTGTTGGTAAGCGCATAACTCGAGAACGGCTGAACCGATTTCGATCATTCTTTTTTTATTATATTCCTTGAAGTACGAGGATGGTTCTTATGTAGAGAAAACGTAAATATTATGTACCATGGGCGAAGCCGGGGCGGACCGCTAGTATATCCATACTAATATTATAAATGCGAAAGTAACTCTGTCTGTCTGTCTGTTACTCAATCACGCCTAAACTACTGAACCAATTTGCATGAAATTTGGTATGGAGATATTTTGATACCCGAGAAAGGACATAGGCTACCTTTTATTGCGAAATATGTACCACGGGCGAAGCCGGAGCGGACTACTAGTTATATATAAATTATCATTATTATAGTAGGTATGTACTTGAAATGTAAGATTTCTCGAAACTACATAATTGAGTTTCTCGATATTGTTTTGAAAAGCTTATGCTGAGTTGTTAGAGCTGATAAAGTCCTACAAGTGGGAGAAACCGCAGTATAAAGCTATGGCTATCCCAACTATTCTAAATGTATTGTTATAAATTCGAAAGTAGCTCTATCTGTCTGTCTATCTCTTTTTCACGCTTTAACCACTGAACCGATTTGGATGAAATGTAGTATGTACAAAGATAGTTTGAGACATGAGAAAGGACATAGGATAGATTTTATTCCGAAAATAACACGGGGACGAGAAATATGCGAGTTTTCTTTGACTACGCGGGCGAAGCGGGGGGCGGAAATCTATAAGCTGAATTTTTATAAAATAGCTTAATTTTAAACTTCTATAGTATAGGCACTATTAAGTCATAACCATTACCATTTATCACCGGTATCAATAAAAAAATAAAATAAAACAATATTTAATTTACTACGTAAATACATACACAGTCAAAGGTTTTGTAAAAAAATTCAAATTATATTATATATCAGGTGTTTTAGTTTTTTTCAAGGATATTTACATCATTATCGATATATGAAATGTCAAGGACACATGACCTTGAAATAATAATTTAATAAGCAGGTGTAATGTTAATTTTTGAAAAGCAGCTGACATATAAATAACTACCATTTAGTACATCACCTTTGTAGAAATACTATATAGGTTGTAATTAGGACTTTTTGTCTGTTTGTACGCGTGCCAATGCAGTATGGTAGGTTATTAAATATGTTTTCTTATTCGTAGGTCAGGTGACATGTTTATAGTTTACATACTTTAGATGCGTTTTTTATAATTAACTAGCTTTCCGCCTGCGGCTTCGCCCGCGTTTTCAAAAAAAAACCCGCATAGTTCCCGTTCCCGTGGGATTTCCGGGATAAAACCTAGCCTATGTCACTCAGAAATGATGTAGCTTTCCAACAGTGAAAGAATTTTTCAAATCTGCCAAGTAGTTTCGGAGCCTATTCAATTCATACAAACAAACAAACAAACAAAAAATCAAACCTTTCCTCTTTATAATATTTGTATAGACTAGCGGTCCGCCCCGGCTTCGCCCGTGGTACATGTTTACGTTTTCTCTACATAAGAACCATCTTCGTACTTCAAGGAATATAATAAAAAAAGAATTATCGAAATCGGTTCAGCCGTTCTCGAGTTATGCGCTTACCAACACATTTTGCGATTCATTTTTATATATAAGAAGACTAGCGGTCCGCCCCGGCTTCGCCCGTGGTACATGTTTACGTTTTCTCTACATAAGAACCATCCTCGTTTTTCAAGGAATATAATAAAAAAAGAATTATCGAAATCGGTTCAGCCGTTCTCGAGTTATGCGCTTACCAATACATTTTGCGATTCATTTTTATATATAAGAAGAAGATTAATACTGAATAGGCAGACGTACGTTAATAAAAATGTTTATTTAATAATTACTTAAGTATGTACCTAAATTTATGAAATACAGTTTTTCAGGGAAACTATCGAAATTTTTCTTTGTTGAAATATTATTTTTTTTCTTTCAGTTATTACATTGATATTAATGGATAATGTATGTACTAGGATCATAAATGGTATTTTTGGTTTGGGTGATTCAAAAGTTCAAACTTGAATATTTGATGGACCGTACGTTTTTCAATATCTATAAGTAATTTAAACTCTACCTATCTCGATTTCTCATTAAAATCAACTCCAAAACATTTAAATTATTCTCTAACATTCCTTTTAAATAATATAAATACCGCATCCACAATTCGCACATTCCGGTCGATCGGTGGCAGTTTTAAATTTCCTCGCAATCGGCGGACACCGGACGTCCGAACGGACGGCGCGGCGCGTTCCGGATCCCTTAATGAATTGGCGGTTAGCTCTTGGAGTATAATCGCTGATTACTTAATAGTTATTACGTATAGGTAATAATAATAATCTGGGGGCACGGTAGTGCCCCCGCCAAGACGAGCCAAGCGACTACGCGCACGGGCACTACCTACCTTTTCTCGAAGCGCTTCGACGTTTTTTTGAACCCTCATAACTTGGGTTTGGATTATGCTAGATCAACAAAATTTTCGGGATATATTGTCAATAGCGGACTTATTGAACATATTAAGTTTTAATTACAGTAGCTTTTATACTTCAGATTTTATTTATATCTAAAAAACGCTAATTTCGTCACTGACTCACTGATGATCATCAAAATTCTTAAGGTATTTCCTAATGTCCTAGAAAGCTGAAATTTTGTATGTAAGCTAGTATTAGCACACAAACAACAAAAAAATTATAAAACTTGTAACTTTCATCCCCCAACCCCTTAAACTAGGGGATGGGAGTTTGTATGAGACCTGTAATTTTAAATTAAATTTTGATGACGCTAGAGGTCTAATCTAATAATCTAAAACTTAGTTCCCTAGATATATATACATATGTATAGGTACTCCTTGTTAAAAAAAAATTGTTACAAACAACCTACAAAAAGAAATGAAATCCCACCCAAAACATTTTCATGTAAAATGTTGCCAAGACGAGCCCATATGACTCACACTGTCAAAAAGTTATCAGATCTCATGTAGAGCCAAGCTTCTAACACTACACGCCCTAACTCTACAAGGCCTAACTTCACAAACTCTACACCTTAGTCAAAATATGTGGCTTGGCCGTTCGTTACTACAAGAACTATTGTATAACACAAAAGAAATGAACAGTGAATTAATTTTTCACCTTACGCCGATGTGAATGTAGCGAAATGGCCAAGCCACATATTTTGACTAAGGTGTAGAGTTTGTGAAGTTAGGCCTTGTAGAGTTAGGGCGTGTAGTGTTAGAAGCTTGGCTCTACATGAGATCTGATAACTTTTTGACAGTGTGAGTCATATGGGCTCGTCTTGGCAACATTTTACATGAAAATGTTTTGGGTGGGATTCATTTATTCAACGTAGAGCCGTTTACACATTTTATACAATTTCACTTACATGCTAAATCTTAATAATATATATAAATCTCGTGTCACAATGTTTGTCCTCAATGGACTTCTAAACCACTTAACCGATTATAATAAAATTCGCACACCATGTGCAGTTCGATCCAACTTGAGAGATAGGATAGTTTAAACATGTAGGTACCACGGGCGAAGTCGGGGCGGACCGCTAGTTATATAATAAAGATTTAATCGATAATATTATAAATATTAATAATTTTTAATTTGAAATCTGTTCTTACTGTTCTTTTCTTATTTAATGAGATGTTTGTGTAATTGGATAGTTTTCCTTATAACTGATAAAAAATGTGAACTTGATTTACAATAATTTTAAACCAATGGATCGGTCATATTACGCCAAATTCATATTCAAATTCAAAACATAAACACAAAGTTTACTTTGATTGCTTCTAATCATATGAAAAACATATACTAGCGATCCACCCGGCTTCGGCCGTGGTACATGTTTACGTTTTCCCTCCATAAGAACCATCATCGTACTTCAAGGAATATTATAAAAAAAACGAAATCGGTTCAGCCGTTCTCGAGTTATGCGCTTACCAACACATTTTTAGATAGATCAGTAACAAATATTTTATCTTTACCCTTTCACCCAGTTTTTTTACTATATTTCAACATATTTACTACTAGCGGTCCGCCCCGGCTTCGCCCGTGGTACATATTTCGCAATAAAAAGTAGCCTATGTCCTTTCTCGGGTATCAAAATATCTCCATACCAAATTTCATGCAAATTGGTTCAGTAGCTTAGGCGTGATTGAGTAACAGACAGACAGACAGAGTTACTTTCGCATTTATAATATTAGTATGGACTATATAAACGTACTAAAGAAACAACACTAAAGCGAGACAAATTAACAATAGCTATGAACAGGAAGACATGGCTATTGTAAGATTTATCTATTCTTTATACCACTTGAACCATTTCATCGAAGTTTATGTAATTTATTTTTTTAACCGACTACCTAAAAGGGTTATGCCTTTCTAACTGTTTGTGTGTTTGTATCTTTTAACAGTGTGATTTTTGAGAATGCCACTGAGTTGATAAATTATTAAATAAAGCATTTTTAAGTAACAGAATTTGGGCGCCAAATTTAGTCTTCAATTATTTCCTACTAGGTTTTAGCTTTGCCCGTGTACCTAGTCAAGCGAAAACTCGCATGTTTCCTGTGGGATTTTCGGGATAAAAACTATCCTTTGTGTTAATCCAAGTTACCTTCTACGTGTGTGCCAAATTTCATGAAAATCGGTTCAGCAGTTTTTGCGTCAAGGAGTGACAAACATACAAAACTATCGCATTTATAATATTAGTAGGATAATTTGACTCAATATAATATTTATATTTGACTCAAAATAGTAAATTAAAAAGTACTACAATGAGTACATGAAACAAAAAATACGCACTATTTTTTCAAATTACATATTACCAATTAGGGCTAATTTTTCAATCCTTGGTTAAAACTTATTCGTCGAATAATGTATAAAACTACCATTTTAAAAACTTATTCTAATTGCCCGTATTTGACAGTTTACGTGACATTTTAATATTATCGTGTAATACTTTATTGGACGGATAAGTTTTATCCAAGCATTGAAAAATCGGCCCTAAGTCACATATTCCAAATACGCATCTCTATAAACTAAATATGTATCACCTGATGACATTTCCAATTTGAAGGTCAAGAACAGCAGCTGGAGCAGGTGCCTATAATAGTGCCTCAAACACCTGGCCTATGGCGCATGCTTATGTATGGGTATTTTTAAAAACTAAGACTAAATATAGGTTATCGATTAAGAAGGAGAAAAATATAATAAAGTATGTGAAGATTTCGTTATAATTTGTTATACCTTTAGATACCTGAAATAGGACCGCCTCCTCGGTACAGTGGTTGTCGCGTGAGCGTAGAACCGAGGGGTCCTGGGTTCGGTTCCCGGTGGAGACGAAGAAAAAAAAATGTCTCGGTCTGGCAGGACACAGAAGGTTGATCACCTACTTGTCCCTATTAAGAAAATCGATAAGTGAAACAGATGTATAATGCATCTGCCCCTTACCCCACTAGGGGACATGGGACTGCACTAGATACCTGTAAACTGTACACATTTTATTGGGTTGCGATCTGGTCCTGAAATTAATGTAACCAACAAGATCGTTATCTGTTATGTGTATTCAAATTAAAATAAACAAATCTGATAGTATCGAAGAAAATCTATTAAAAATCAATTAAAAAGAAGGGAGAGACAGAGAAAAAGACAGAATTATTTTTAAAACTGAAAGAAAACTTACATTTTTTAATCTGATATAGTGAAGATATTCCAATATATGTATTTGTTATTGAAATAAGCCTTTTATTTAATAGTCTGAAATAATAGCAATAAAAACTATTTTTTTCTTATAAAATCTCTAATCGAAATTTTTATGCCTGCCACGCCAAACGCACATAAGTGCGTTTTAGATATAAATCTATGTTTTATCTTTAAAAGTGTTTGTTTATTTTTTAACATGCAAAGAAATTGCAGACACATATAGAAATTAGAATCTATCTTTAAATAATAACAGCAATTAAGCATTTATCGTGAATGTAAAATAAAACTAACTTCAGCTTAACTTGGCACGAGTCGGTTTGCACCTGTCATTTAGATCGTGTGGTTTAAGTTATAGAAGATTTATTCTGATATAAACCTTACATAAACATAGATAAATATGATATATAGACTCAGATAAAACAATACTGTACTATTAATATAGATAAAGGAATAATGTACCTTCAAGTGAAAGAATTTCCAAAATTTGTTCATTATGCCGGGTCCAGACTGGTGAAACGTAACATGCAATGTAACATGCAATGAAAGAATTCACCGTCCACATTGCTGCAATGTATCATGAAAGGTAACACACTTTGTAACAATTTCTCATAGTTTGGACGTCTTGCGCGCGCGAATTGTGCATTACACGCGCATGCTACGAGCATTACAAGCCGCACGCGGAGCGAACCGTGGTTTGTCGGTTTTTCGACGAACACAAAGGGGCAAGGAACACGAATACGGGAGGTTCGTAGCTTGCAGCGAACATGCAATGAAAGGCAGAATGTTACATTGCATGTTACGTTTCACCAGTCTGGACCCGACATTAGATTTTGACTTTTCAGACCACTTTACGAAGCAATATCGTAAACTTACATATTTAAAGAGAAAGAGCTTTGTAGTTTGCGTGTAGATTAATTATTGTTATTGTGTTATATTTGTTCCGTTCTTGTCTGTATAATATCTGACATCAACAAATTCTTATTATTGAATTTTTCTATTTAAGTTACAACTTGATTAAAATATACTTACTAACAAATCTGAAGAGTTTGTTTGTTTGAACGCGCTAATGACAGGAATAGCTGGACCGATTTATTTATTTTTTTGGATATCTACTGAGTGCTAAGGCTATTATAAAATATGTATCATGTGTGAATTACTGGACCGATTTCAATATTTTTTTCACCATTAGCTATGTACGTGATCTCTGAGGCTATATATGTACCACGAACGAAGCCGGGGCGGACCGCTAGTTATAAATAATCTATACTATTAACTATTCTATATTATTATACAGCTTATTTGTTTGAACGCGCTAATCTCAGGTACTACTGGTCCGATTTGAAAGATTCTTTCAGTGTTAGATAGCCCATTTATCGAGGAAGGCTATAGGCTATATATTTGGACGCTAGGACCAACAGGAGCGGAGCAATGCGTGTAAAACCGCGGGGTACAGCTAGTCGCTTACAACTTGTACCACGCGACACATCCAAAGCATCCAAACAAGAAGTAGTCATGTCACCTGCACTAATCGATCTTTCCGCATTTGAAACATCCATATTTGGATGGTTGTAACAAGTTGTTTAATTACGCAGTTATTTTAACTGTTAAGTGGTTACTGGTTACTTTTAAATATAAGTGAGGGTATGGGTTCGATTCTTACTGGTAAAATATTTAATACTAGCTTTCCACCCGCAGCTTCGCCCGCGCAGTCAAAGAAAAACCCGCATAGTTCCCGTTCCCGTGGGATTTCCGGGATAAAACCTATTAATATTGATGTGATGACCTATTAATATGATTATGATAAAAACTATTTCCCGGGATAAAAAGTAGCCTATGTCCTTTCTCGGATATCAAAATATCTCTATACCAAATTTCATGCAAATTGGTTCAGTAGTTAAGGCGTGATTGAGTAACAGACAGACAGACAGAGTTACTTTCGCATTTATAATAGTAGTATGGATTGTTATTAATTATTTAGAAGATAAAGACTGTATGAAAATGGGTTTTGTTAAATATCTCTTGATATTAAATTGTGTGTAAAAGCTTGTTTATTGGTTTCTGTATTCATGTCTAAATAAATAAATATTTTTTAATAAATAAAGAGCAACTTTCGTTTAATGTGTGAAATTATTAAAAAAAATGTGTGCGTGTACTAGTGTACACACGTAAGAAGTGAGACTTCTTTATGACCTTATTTTTCAAAAAATAATTTACTATATGCAACTTTACAGAAATACGTCGAATCACGCGTGGCAGGGATAAGAAAAAGATGTCACGCATGACGAAAAAATGTTACACAAAATTTTTTTCCAACCCCTTTATAGAAGTTTCACTTCAAAAAAAAACTCATCATCTATGAGAAGTAAGAAGTAAATTACTAAAATAAGAAACACAAAAATACAGTTGAATTGAAAACATCCTCTATATATATATATTTATCATTACTCTTCTTTTCCAGTCGATTCAATCAATCAATCAATCATCAGCCTTTCGATGTCCACTGCTGCCTGCTGGACGTAGGCCTCTCCTAATGCACGCCACTGAGCCCGGTCGTTGGCTCTTTGCCGCCAGTTATGGCCTGCAACCTTGCGAACGTCGTCACTCCACCGTGTAGCAGGGCGTCCTACGCTACGTTTGCCGAGTCGCGGTCTCCACTCTAACGTGCTGGCCACGGACAATTCGCTATAGCGAAAATTCGCGCGGCGCGACTGGCGGCGCGTCTTGCGAATGAATCAAATGTATGGAAATGTACTGGGCATGCCACGCGCAGCGGCGACCAGCGAGACGACCGGCGAATTTCCCCGAGCGAATCGCGCGGCACGACTAGCGATCGAAACAAATGTATGAGTTATTACGGCGCAGGCCACGGAGTCGAGCGGCAGACGCGGCGACTACTCCCGGAGCGAACTTAATTTAAAATAGTTTGTTTTTTTTACGCGAAAATGGAGACGGAAGCTTTTATTGCAGAAATTCTAGCTAGACCAGCTATTTGGAAGTCTAGCCACCCGCAACATAATTTTTCATCATGCCTATATTTTTCATATTTTTGGTGGAATTCTCCGTCTGTAACACGATTTCTATTTAATTCGTGTACTCCACTATATCTTCCAAACATTAAATCTTGAGCAAAAAAGCTGCTACTCTCCAAACAACGTCGAGCTAACTTTGATAAAGCCATTTCGTCTCCTCGTCTACACTGGTCGCGGCGGCGAACGCAACTGCCCGTGGCATGCTTACCGCGCCGCGCGAATTGCCGCGCCGCCCGTCGCGCCGTCGGTCGCGCCGCCGGTGTCCGTGGCCAAGGTGTAAGACATGTGTGCCCCAGCGGTTGTCCGTTCTGCGGCACATATGACCGGCCCACTGCCACTTCAGCTTGCTAATTCGTTGAGCTATGTCGGTTACTTTTGTTCTCTGGCGAATTACTTCGTTTCGGACTTGGTCCCTTAGAGAAATACCGAGCATAGCTCTCTCCATAGCTCGCTGAGCGACTTTGAGTTGGTGGACCAGTCGCACTGTCTAGTCGATTATCTATTCAAAATACAGACGAAGTCACTTGACTCTACTAGTTATGAATCACTACATAATATTGCACCGATTTTGATTCTGTTTTCACCGTTGAATAGAGGAAGGTTTAAGTATATAATGTGTTGAGTTTTAAACAACATGGGCAAAGCCGCAGGCAATAGCTAGTTACGTAGAATTCAAATTCCTGAAAAAAATACATTCCCTCTAATCTGTTTCTGAATTAGAAAGAAATATCGTGCTGTCTCTGTCACACAGTAATTAAACGGCAAAGGTCGAAATGGCAAATTGGGTTGAAATAAAACCAATGACTTAGGCCTTAGTGGTTGTGATTTAAATTATTATTGAAGTATTATTGAAGTAAAACTTTAGGCGAGTTGAGAGTAAAATTTCAAGGTCACGTCATGGATATCGTCACGTCATGGTAAAGGGGACGAATTTGGTATCTTTGCATTTGTCAAAGAAGTATTTCTGACACGACTGTTCGACATACACACTCTTTTTTACTTATTGTATTTTTAAAACAACCTAATAATATGTTGAAAAGAAAATAAGAGCCACTTGTATAATATTTGAATGTTGATTAAAATTTAAAAGTAAGTTTCACAAAAATTTAAAATACGTAATTTGTCTAAGAATATTATGATAACATGAATTCCATATTATAAATGCGGCACTCAGTCTCAGTACTCAGTCTGTCTGTCTATCCCTTCTCAGTATAGTTAAATATTGTGTGTTATAAATATTAACAAATATACAATTTTATCTAAACACGTCTATCAATTTGTTTTTATTAATTTTCACTAGATTTCCGCCCGCGGCTTCGCCCGCGTTTTCAAAGGAAAACCCGCATAGTTTCCGCTCCCGTGGGATTTCCGGGATAAAACCTATCCTATGTGTTAATCCAAGTTAGTGCAGGTCCACACTGCGAGCCTAGCGCGGTTGCGACGGCGGGCGCGAAATATCAAACGTATGAAACGCGCCTTTGCGTCCACATTGAAATGACTATGGCGGAAGCCTAGTGCGACGGTAATGAGCGAGCCAGCGCGCGTAGTTTTCAAACTCTCCTATCCGCGCGTTCTGGCCACACTACGGGCCTAGTCAGCAAGCGACCCAATGCGCGGACGGCGGGGGTATCAAACCAGTTCGGTCTTGTCGCTCGACTTCTTATATTATATCCTTTATTGTTTTTCGTAAAATAGCGGTAAATACTTAATTGTTGAAGTGAAACTTCTTTATTTATAAGTGCGATTCAATCTAAAACACTTATATACACCTCAGTAATTTTGTAGGGTATAATCTCAATTCTTCATATAAGATTCACCCCTTATTCCTCTGTTTTATTTATTTCGTGTACAACTTCTATAATGATCTCATCTCAAAATCGGACTGTCCAGTAAAAATAGCAAATCGTCCAAAGTTTACAACACCCGAAAAACGTCGAACCGCTACTTGAGCTCGCGCGTCGGTGTGGCCACCGCGAGCGCCCGCTCGTCGCGCCCGCCTAGGCCGCCGCCACCGCGCATTCAGTGTGGACGCACACTAACCCTCTATATGTGTGCTAAATTTCATTGTTATCTGTTCAGTAGTATTTGCGTGAAAGAGTAACAAACACACACACATCCAAACAAACTTTCGCATTTATAATATTAAGTAGGATTTGTTTTATTTTGTTTTCTTGTAGTTTAGTAATTATTTGTAAGTTTTTTTGTAACTCCAAAAACTTACCAAACAAACATCCAAGTTCACCATTACAAAAACAACAAATTAAACATAAGCTCAAAGAACCAAATATTTATAGTAAATTATCAAGTTAAGACAATTATAATTGGACGGCAGACACGCCGTGACAAGGGTGCGATTTCATCAATGCTCTATTTTCAACGATTCGAAGGAATTACGGAGCAATGAAATTATAATGAGCTTTGACATTAGGCTGGTGATGGACGAGCGGTTTTTATGGCTTAATTACGAATTTAATTTTATGTTATAGTAAAATATTTAAATGAAGGGCAAACGCAATTAAAATTATTTCTTCGGTAAAGTCAGAAATAAATATTCAATCGTGTTATGTGTCCTATCTTGTCATCAAGAAGGATATATTTTGAAAATTACAAGAAATTCATTTATATATTGTTTTATACATAGTTTGTTTTAGCTGTAGAAATTACTACTATGCTATGCATGTTTTCCATTTCTTTTAATATTATGTATATTTAAATTGTTAAATAAATAAATACTAACTGGACGGATGCTAAATAAAAAATATTTATCTGTGTAAAAATCCCTCAAATCTCTCAATGAAAACTCAAGAATAGTGTTGCTTCCTGTTGGTGAAATAAATTTTCAAACACACACAACTTATCAAGCAAAACACAAATTTTTCCTTCTTGTAAGAAATACCTACTACCTAGTAGATTACAACAGCCATAAATCAATAGTATTTCATACTAGAGGTCCGCCCCGGCTTCGCCCGTGGTACATATTTCGCAATAAAAGGTAGCCTATGTCCTTTCTCGGGTATCAAAATATCTCCATACCAAATTTCATGCAAATTGGTTCAGTAGTTTAGGCGTGATTAAGTAACAGACAGACAGACAGAGTTACTTTCGCATTTATAATATTAGTATGGATTATTTACAGACGTTAGTCAGTAAACAGCCTAAAAGCCTGATAAATTCGCGAAATACGGGCGCCTGAGGAATTCTAGCGAAAAGGCGTTCAAAGGGCGCCTGTAAAATATTTTTGTTTGAGCAAGACGAGATATTTGTGTTTAAAAATGAAAATTTGAAAGACTCAGACGGTTATGTAATACGAATCTTTGTAAATTGATTTAGACTCGTTCAAGGTTGTTTTAGATGATTAATATTGAATACTTAATAATATTGTGTAAATGAATTTGTATTTTATTATATTCAGTATTCACTACTTCATTTGCATTTTTGTTTATAATTTATAAGACGTAATGTCATTTGAAATTCGAAACAAAAGTATGTATTCTACTTACAAAATACATACCTACATACTAAATCTCATTAAAATCGATTCAGCCATTCCAGATAAACTGATTAAAATATTAACATCTAGATTAACTGAAATAATATAATATACTAGTGTAGGTACGGGGTGCATACCCCGCTTCGCGCGTGCAGATAATAAGTCAGTCAGTAAATTTTTAATACGGTTTAGTAGTTCCTGAGATAAGCGCGTTCAAACTTACAAACTCTATTATACTGAGAATAGATAATTCGTATTTCCTACATGTTAATACATTATACGTTAAAATTTACAAGACCTAGTACTAGAAAAACATTGCATTACAGTTTCCTAATTTTATTACGATTTTAGCATAACTATTTTTGTATCAAGTTCTATCCATTTACAAAATCTAGGTCCCGCCATTAATCTAGGTATTGAGAAAAATGAACAAAAACCAATGCATTGAACAATAGTGGAATCCAATTAAATGAAAGAATTCTCTTTGGTCACAATTTTTAATTCGAGTGTAGATCACGGGCGGGCTCTGTACTACAGTTTTGTGTAAATTATTTTGTTTTATGAATTAATTTTCAAGTATTGTTTATAAATTCTTGTTTAATTAATTATTTATTATACAATGATTGAAACAAAAAATGTGATACGAAATTGAGGTGATGTATATTGAATAAGCAGTTAAAAGTATGTGTGGAAAAGTTAAAATCTCTTAATTTAAGAACGATTTATTTAATTTACATACTTTAACTTTGTTTCACCTAAATTAACTGAGACCTAAAAAAAATAAGCAAAAAAACACAGATCTTCCTCGTTGAACATTATTGTAGAAAATATTATCACAATTCTTAAGTTTATATAAATTCTTTTCAAAATTTCTTAATTCAAGATCTTGTTTTCCTTACAGTAGATAATTATATTTTTAAATAATAATTTACATGCTGTATTTAATAGCGGCTATGTTCACATGTGGCTATCATGCATATAGCATGTATAGCCGCTATTAAAAACAGCATGCAAATTATTATTTAAAAATATAATTATCTTCGAAATAAATACAATTATAAGAAACATTAAACATTTTTTCGAATTAAAAATCGTCATAGAGAAACCGCACGCTATGGGCCTCATTTGAAGAATTAAAACTGGACAAAAAGCTATTTTGAATTTCGAATTTGAAACAATTAAAAACTCATTTCAGAAAAAGCGCGGCAAATGTTGACATCCATTTTCACTGATTTGAATTTTATACTAAACATTTAGGTTAGAATTAAAAATTTGCACAAAAACGATAAATTCAAGAGCAAATACGTATTTTTGGTATAAATTGCGAAATAGCAACAGTTTTTTTTGTTTTTAAGGAAGAAATATTGATCGTGACTTGATATTTTGAGGTTGATATCAAAACCTCGTTTATACTCTGACTAGCTTTCCGCCCGCGGCTTCAACCGCGTAGTTTAAGAAAATCATAGCATATAACCTATCCTACGTTCTTTCTCTGGTCTCAAGCTATAGAAAATTTCATCAAAATCGGTTCAGTGGTTAAACAGGATAATCAGGGAATTGAAAACTGAAATAGAATGGAAATTAATTCAAACTGTTGTCAATAACAAGTTAAAAAACACGAGAAAACCCGGGTGAAAAGCGAATACAGAAGAATTCAAGGAATTATCACTTAACTCGCAGGAATAATTAAGGCGAAGTTAGATTAAGTCGTTTATTTCTTCCATAATATGTGAATGTAATTTGTTTTCAGCTTGCTTTTAAGGTCAAGATGTTCACAAAGATATGAATTTAAGGTGAAAATGTATTTATAGAAGAAAATTAACCCTTTTTGAGCCGCGAAGAGCGTAAATTTCAATTTATTTCGAAACTAATGAATCTACAGAATCTTATATATAAAATTCTCGTGTCACAATGTTAGTCCGCATACTCCTCCGAAACGGGTGGACCGATTCTCATGAAATTTTCTGTGCATATCGGGTAAGTCTGAGAATCGGCCAACATCTATTTTTCATATGTACCACGGGCGAAGCCGGGGTGGACCGCTAGTATACATATATTATGATATTGGCAATTATACTTAGCCCTTTAAGAACAGTCGGTTAAATATAAAGACATAGAGAGGTGATTGATTTATAGCATTCAAATACTTGATTAAAGGTAGCTAAAATAAATTCAATGTTAACACCCACAGTATGGAAATAGCCGTAAATAAGTCGTTAAGTTATTTCTTAATATGGAAGTCATTAAGTCATATTCCGATATATTATCAATATAAAAATCTTTGTAGTGTCTATCTCTTTAATCCTTGGATACTTTGTGGGGAGTAATAATAGATATCAAGCTCTTGTGTTTTTCTAATAGGATTCAATTTATTAAGATAAAAAAATATATAGCTACAGTATGATTTTAATAAAGTATTAGTATAAAAGGTATCCCACTATTGGTATACTATACGCGAGGGAACTTGTAGTTTTGCATACACTGATCACGTAAAAAATACTTAACAAAATTACGTCAAAAATTGTTTGCTAAATATTTCCTGAAAATCCATGTTTTCAGCTTCGCGCAGCCGGCATATACTGCTTCTCTAATGTGAGCATATTGTCTATGAAAACATAATCTTAAACGATAGCTCACGTGCGGGTGGCAAAGTTGGGCGGGTTGCTTGTTATGGGTATACGCATAGAGTTTTAAGAATTCATCTATTTGAAAAAAAAAATGCGTCTGGAATTTTATAAATATTTTTTATGTACTCAACGTATGCAAAACTATAACCTCCTTTGAGCTTAGTATACCAACAGTGGGACACCCTGTATAATATCATTTCAATTATTGTAGGTATCATTGCTGTGCAGGTATGTATATTGTATAAGTATGTATGTTTTGTTATGTTTTACAAACATTTGATAAAAAGTTATTCGCTGAATAATCAATTAATCAAAGCGGTTCCAATTGCCTGACTTTTGACATTTTACAGGTGATGTGTTTGGTATCATTGGATAGATCAATTGATTGATTTAAACCAGCCGTTCATCCCATAGTATTTACAATTACTTAGATTATCTAGATTCTGGACGATATTAATTTAATTCTACATATTATATATATCCATACTAATATTATAAATGCGAAAGTAACTCTGTCTGTCTGTCTGTCTGTTACTCAATCACGCCTAAACTACTGAACCAATTTGCATGAAATTTGGTATGGAGATATTTTGATACCCGAGAAAGGACAAAGGATAGGTTTTATCCCGGAAATCCCACGGGAACGGGAACTATGCGGGTTTTTCTTTGACTGCGCGGGCGATGCCGCGGGTGGAAAGCTAGTATATAACTAGTCTGGTCATAAGTTCTGTCATTATGTTAGATTTTCAAATTTTTAATGTTTACCGCAAATTTCTTTTTCACGTTCGATTTTTGATTATTTTACGCGTTAAAAAAACGACACACTTTATTAGAATAACGAATTTGTTACATTGTAGTGGACGCATAAAGAAGACAGAGTCGCTGTTCTCGCTCTGCATCGTAGCGGTTACGCGCCAAGAGAAATTTTCAGTTTGATTTAAAATTTACAAATAACACAGAGATTTTTTTATTGCACTATAAATCGATTTAAGTAAGATTCAAGAGTAGAAGATAGGAATAGAAATGGTCTTTGTCGTACGATTTGGACGACAGCAGTGATAAATGCAGTAAAGGTGCGAATAAGGAAAAGTCCGGTCCGAAATCGCAAACAGTTAGCACTGCAGATGGGCCTTAGCAGTACCACAGTTAAAAGGGTGTTGAACGAGGACCTAGGACTATGGGCTTATTGTAGAAAAACATCGCATCTTCTTAACACACGCCTGATGAAATTAAGACTGGATAAATGTCGCGCTTTACTTAAACGATACGCGAGAAAAATGTATCGTGAAATCCAATTTTCAGATGAAAAAATTTTTACAATGGAGGAGTGCTGCAACAAAAAGAATATCAAAGTGTATACCCACAGTAGTGAAGAAGCGTGTCAACGTGTATTTCGAGTCCAACGCGGCCATCACCCCTTATCAGTAATGGTTTTCCTGGGAGTGTCTTATTTTAGCCTAACAGAGGTGTTTTTCTGTGAAAAGGGTGTGAAAATAAGTTCCAATGTTTACTAAAATGCGGTCCTAACAAACCTCGTAAAACCTCCTGACCTGACCATGTTAAAAAATCAGCACTGGGTATTCCAGCAGGACTCAGCACCTGCCCACAAAGCCAAGGGTATCCAAAATTGGCTGGCCGCCCATCAGATTGACATCATTCGTCATGAAGATTGGTCATCTTCTAGCCCGGACCTGAATCCTCTGGATTATAAAATCTGGTAATATTTAGAGGAGAGAACCTGCGCTAAATCCTACCCAAATTTGGAGTCACTCAAAGCATCCATTATTAAAGTAGCTGCTGAAATAAACATGGACATGGTGCGTGCTGCGCTAGACGACTGGCCGCGGAGGTTGAAAGCTTGTATCGCAAAACATGGATGCCATTTTGAATAATTTTTATACGAAATTATTAAGGTGATGAATTAATTTTTCTAACATTTACGGCCCTTTTTAAACCTTCGTAATTTTTATATTATTAAAGTTGTCGTGATGAAAATTCTTGACAAGAAAGTTCAATAGTAACACAATACGTCTACCGTTTTAGAAACATGATTCCATGATATTTTCTCGATAGAAAAAAAATACAAAGTTCTCATTGTTATTTTTTTATAATCTCTGGCATCTTCAAAATAACAAACGTAAAGTTACGACTTTTTGGATATTAACTATAAAATATACAACCTATACGTCTACCGATTTAGAATTTTGAAATATGCGATGGTTTTGAAATAAACAAGAAATACTTGAAATTAGCGCGCGACCAGCCAATATAGCGAGAGCCGCCCTGTACCTTCCTACCCCGATCGCTGCACGAGTCATTCCCGCTACGGCCGTCACACGGGGAACTTGTGTCGCTCGCGCAATCGTAAAAAAGGGTGACAACACGATAAGACAAAATGAGACAAATGGGGACAATAAAGAAAATAAGAAGAAGAAACATAAAGGTTGGAGGAAAAAGAATGCTTACAATTGGAACAAATTAATGAAGTAAGTTGGTTTTATTTTAAATTTGATGATAATTGTATTATAGACGATGTTTGATATGTACCCCTGTTTTAAGTACATAACGAATGTGTAAGATATTTTCATTTATAGCATAGATAATCTTTTCAGAAATCCGGAATCCAGAAGGAAAATAAACCCACTGATTGTTCACAATGTGAACCCACTCCTTCGTAAGTACCTTTATTCAGTCAAAAATGTATGTTATCAACGTTCTACTGGTTTTATCGCATGATTCCATTTTTAGCAAAAAGCAACAAAGTGCAAAGAAATAAAAAATCATGGTGAACTTAGTGGAAGTATGGCGGACATAATATGGAACAGGAGCTCATTGGAGTAGTATTATATTTAAAAAAATACGAAATAATTTCAAGAATTACATTTCTTAGAAGGTGGTAGATAAGTATGTTGTATAAAGAATTTGATGTTGATATTTATTTCATTTATACTTACTACACCTGTGCGGGAAATTGCTTAGTAATAAAACAGGTTTATATTCATATTTACATAGTAATGTGAGTTTTCATTTCGAAAAATTTTGTGTAAGTATATTAAATTGAGTTCCTGGGTGATCTGGAAACACAATTGGGCCCGGAAGATGGCGCTGCAGTCACTCCTCCTAATGACATGAACCGATTTGGATGAATATTTGTGTGCACATTTCATTTTTGTGGGATGATTGGTTGATTCGCTTTCACATTAGCTAATATTATGTATTTTTGTTGTTAGAAAGTAAACTTAATTTAATGTTTATAATACATTATTATTGGTATAAATAAGCCAGTGTTCGTCTCACATTGCTGTACCTGCCTACCTACCCTACCAGGGCCTAACTTTGTTCTGGCTATTTTATTTTGATTGTTTGTAATGAATAATTACAATTATAATAGAGTGCAAAAAATAAATACATGCGTCAATATTATATTTTGTGTTTTTTTTTAAACAATTTTTTTATTTAAAAAAATATCATTCCGACCGCGGCTTTGCCCGCGTGGAATTAGGTTATATCGTGAATCCTGTTTTATCCCACAGAAGTGTTCAGTTCGGATAAAAAGTATCCTATGTGTAAATCCAGGCAATTAGCTATATTTTATCAAAATTAGTAATGTAGTCTTGACGTGATTAAGTAACAACTAACAAAAAAATATACAAATTAACATCCAAAGTTTCGCATCAGTTTTACTGTATTAGCGATATCTTCCACTCTTGACTTTGACTGAGAAGAATTAGGGTTTATAACTTCTTTCAGAAATAGTACCTTTCATTTCTGGGCATGATGTAATATCTACGTCAGCATCAAATTCTATCTAAATCAATTCAGTAGTCCGCGTTATTGAGTACCATTTCATTTTTTCAGAGTAACAATATTTTTTGTTATTTTAAAGATTATTTATAACCTGTGTTATTTTGTAATAAAGTAAACATTACGAAATAATAATAATTATTAATAATGTCTAAGTAGTTGTTGGAAAGAAGATTATTTGTTTATAAGCAAGAAAATAAAACCAATAAATCAACAATTGAATAAATGTATAACAATATTATAACTGTATGACGACTCCATACATGTTTGTCCCGAGTCGGCCAGCGGCAGCGCGGCGAGTTTGCAAGAATGACTTCGCGCACACCGGCGTTCGCGATAGCGAGCTATTAGACTCCGCCCGCCAAGCAGTGGATTTTTTTTTGTGTATCGTCTTAAGTAATATGTGAGCTTTATTGCCACATATAAAACAATAAATATATAAAAGTAACTTTTTGTTTATTCAATAATACATATGTGACAGAACTTACGACCAGACTAGGTATATATACATATATAAAAATTAAACCCGTTTTCCTTGGTCACGGCATCACGCGTGAACGGGTGGACCGATTTCTATAATTATTTTTTTATTATATTTCTTGAAGTACCAGGATGGTTCTTATGTAGAGAAAAAGCAGATATGTACCACGGGCGAAGCGGGAGCGGACCGCTAGTATATTAATATAAATATTATCAAGCTATTTGTACATTAACGGGCCATAAAGCAAGGTGTCGTTAAGCTATCAAAGTAGAAAGCTCGTAAATCAATCAAGCCTGTCATTGTTTAATACTTCCTTACGATTCGAGCTATCGGTTTCTATCGATAGGCAGGGAGGTGGCGAGGAAATTGGCTTGTTAATGTGTAACCACTTTTTCTTATAAAAATACGCTTATACACATGTGCCTTTCTGAATTGATAGAAATATAAATAATGTGTATTGCTGAATTGATATAATTCTGAAATAAATTTCAAGTTAGTTATTTTTTGAGTTTAAGTTTGTAGTTGTATTTGTACGATAATTATCGTACGGTTCGACCGTCACGCGACATGCGCTACACAGAACAAAAAGTTTGAGACGATGTAATAAAAGTTTCACTTTAAAAGTTTTTTATTTTTCAGCACATACTACTTCAATAAGCCAAATATCGTGCATTTTTTTATAAATTTCATTCTTCATTCATAAATTTTATACTTTCAAGTATAAAATTAAAAAGTGTTTAAAGGCAGCAATTAACTTTAGGTAAATATGTCAATTTATAATTTAGGTTTGTGATTTACATTATTATGTACCTAACATTTTGATGCACTTGCTTTAATTTGGGAATGAATATGTTACAATTTTTATAAATTCACATTCACTTAAACACATGTTACGCATAAAAAGCAACAACGTGAAAAAAATTGCAAAATAACATACGTTGAAGAAAAACAGAACCGTCTCCCGCACCATTAAAACAATTACATTACACAGTAAATGGCCATAAAAGCTATTGTTTGGTTTTCCTTACAAATATCGTTTAAACTAGCTTATACTGTGGTTTTACTTCTATACTAAGTTAAATAATCATATAGCTTGTTGAGATTAAAATAAGTGTGTTTATATGTAGTTCCCTAATGTATGAACCGATTTGGGTGCAGTTGTGAATAATTGATAGTCTCGTGTGTTGAGATGGTTCCTATGTAAGTGTGTTTTGTGGAAGTAAAGGCGGTAATTCAGGTTTTTTGTGGCAACATTTTACATTTCATCTCTTATATATAAAAATGAATCGTAAAATGTGTTGGTAAGCGCATAACTCGAGAACGGCTGAACCGATTTCGATAATTCTTTTTTTATTATATTCCTTGAAGTACGAGGATGGTTTTTATGTAGAGAAAACGTAAACATGTACCACGGGCGAAGCCGGGGCGGACCGCTAGTAGCTAATAATTAGTTAGATACTAATTAATAATATTTTATTTGCACATATTCTAGTAGTATTACTTGTTTACTAATGAAATATTTTTTCATTCTTGTTTATTAATCCATACTAATATTATAAATGCGAAAGTAACTCTGTCTGTCTGTCTGTTACTCAATCACGCCTAAACTACTGAACCAATTTGCATGAAATTTGATATGGAGATATTTTGATACCCGAGAAAGGACATAGGCTACTTTTTATTGTGAAATATGTACCACGGGCGAAGCCGGGGCGGACCGCTAGTAAGAAATAAATGGTTCTATTGTACCCAAAATATCGGGATTTTTTTAGTTCTCTGGTGTTCTGTAAATAATACTAATGTAGGCTGATTTCATCAAACTAGTTTAAAATGCTCTAGTGAAGTCCCATGTCCCCTAGTGGGGTAAGGGGCAGATGCATTATACATCTGTTTCACTGATCGATTTTCTTTAGGGACAAGTAGGTGATCAGCCTACTATGTCCTATCAGACCAAGACATTTTTTTTTCTTCGTCTCCACCGGGAATCGCACCCAGGACCCCTCGGCTGTACGCTCACGCGTCAACCACTGTACCGAGGAGGCGGTCAAAATTTATAATAACTTTTAAATAACTATCACATACAAAAATAATTCATCATAATAATGTTATCCGTACAGATCCCGGATAAGTTTTATAGCTTTGCCCGGACAAGTTTCTAAGACCGTCGGGTGTAATAAAAGTTAAATTTCAGAACTGCTATAGCCAAATATACTGTGGTCTTTTTGTATTTTAATTTTTGAAATTTGACATATGTATTTTTATTTTTTATTAGCTGTGTATATTTTATTACTAGCTTTCCACCCGCGGCTTCGCCTGCACAGTCAAAGAAAAACCCGCATAGTTCCCATTCCCGTGAGATTTCCGGGATAAAACCTATCCTATGTCCTGGGGTAAAAAGTAGCCTATGTCCTTTCTCGGGTATCAAAATATCTCTATACCAAATTTCATGCAAATTGGTTCAGTAGTTAAGGCGTGATTGAGTAACAGACAGACAGACAGACAGAGTTACTTTCGCATTTATAATATTAGTATGGATTTTATCGAAAGTACTGTTTTAAGGAAGAGGAAAGATTTGTTTGTTTGCTCGTTTCGATTTAAATCAAACTGAAAATTTAATAATGCTAACCGTATTAAGTTTTACGAGCTCTTTTTCCTTAGTTATGCACAGATAGAATAAATGTATGCATAACACAGATTATTTAGAAACTCTGTCTAAGATTAACATATTAATGAGCCTTTTTTCACAACTTCTGGATATGTTCCGTTTAGCTTATCTATCAGATAGATATTAACGCACTACTTGATAATGCTATCAGAGACTCTATCAGCGAGTAGGGAACTAATCCGTAATCATAATTTTTATATACCAACATTCGTGTTTATTATTATTTCCCTGTGTTTATAATATAATTAAAATGTTTATATTCCTTAAAATGTTCACGAAATAACATGAAATTCTTAATAAGTTTGACATGTTACCGAGTTTCAAACACAGATGTAATAAAAGTTTTACAACGCGAGCGAAGTATGTAATTCATGTTAAAATTATACAAATAATTTACTTTATTAATTAATTTGTTGAAGCATTTTCGTGTTTTCAGGTTGTTTGGGATATTGCTCATTAATGGTTAGGTAACTTATTAACCGACTTCAAAAAAGGCCGTTTTTGAAGTCGGTTTTTTTAACGTAGTTATTTTTATTAGATTTTTTGTTTATATGATTGTAAAGAACTAATTTGAATTTACCGCGCATAGCGCTTCTAAATTGACATGCACATAGTCTGTGGATATTACTTGCTCTGTGGTCTGTGGATAGTTTGGCAGTTGTTAATTAATGATGACGATGACAAAATACTACGATAAAATATGTGTTTTGAGGTTAAGGAGTAAGAAAAGTAGTGATAAACGTGAAAATAGATATAGAAGGAATTGTGAAGGGAATTAGAAACATTAAATGTCGTTTCTTTGATTTCAGGTAATTGAGATAGACAACAAGATGGACAGACGACCTGGTCCGAGTGGCAGGGAGGCCGCCGCGCCGGTGACCGGTCGTACTGGAAATCCTTGAGGGAGGCCTTTGTCCAGCAGTGGACGTCCCACGGCTGATAAGAAGAAGAAGAAGAATTGAGATAGTGTAAACTGTAAATTAGTTTATTTGATTTCAGTGTTTAACAATAAAATCTTTGATTTCAGAGCAACGCAAGTTTGTTTCATTTAACCTACTTCATTATAGTTCAGGAACACAACATTATTGTATGATTTCAATCTTTTTTAGCATATCACTAAAAACAATTGCTTTCCGTTGTCTGTCTGTCCCTATGTTGTTGTAGTTTTTTTATATAAATAAAATGGTTCTGTAGGACAGTTTTAGTATATTATTTGTTTAGTATAGGCCAGTGGAAATTAACATTAAATTCGCAAAGCACGATGTAGATTTGAATTTTTGGTATGTTGTTTGGATCAGTTAGGGTGATGTAAATCCCAATTTGCAACTTCGAAAAAGTTGTGCTCGCTGCGCACCACGTGATAAACTGCGAAAATTTTGGACTTTTTTCACTTTTTGCTCTAAAAGTCATAAACTATGCGTTTCCGACAAGTATGGTTCAGTACATAAATTAAGGTTATTAAATTTGCAACAATTTAAGCCTAACCGCAGCTCTCTAAACCTTATAACGACTAAACTGTGGCCATTCGAAGATGGTTCATTTTTCCCGAAATATTGAAATTTTTAGTTTTGCTCCCGTTTGAAGCAAAATATTGGCAAAAACCGCTCGTTCTATGAGAAGTTCGTATAATAAAGTTGTAGTGCATTTAATTTTCTTTCATAAGAGCATAGAACAAAGTCTGTGAGACAAATATTTCACACACAATATCTGAAAAACAAAAAGAAGGTAGAAATAGATTTTTAAAGAATTGAAACTGAGAGCATATAAAATCATAAAAAGAATAATACTTTTTCATTTGCAGGATAGGTAATAAACAAAATTACAAAATTTGGGAAAGTAGGAAAAAAGATTATACGCAAATAATAAACTGCGAAAATTTTGGACTTTTTTCACTTTTTGCTCTAAAAGTCATAAACTATGCGTTTCCGACAAGTATCATTCAGTACATAAATTAAGGTTATTAAATTTGCAACAATTTAAGTCTAATTAAAGCTCTCTAAATCTTATAGCGACTAAACTGTGGCCATTCGAAGATGGTTCATTTTTCCCGAAATATTGAAATTTTTAGTTTTGCTCCCGTTTGAAGCAAAATATTGGCAAAAACCGCTCGTTCTATGAGAAGGTCGTATAATAAAGTTGTAGTGCATTTAATTTTCTTTCATTAGAGCATAGAACAAAGTCTGTGAGACAAATAGTTCACTCACAATATCTGAAAAACAAAAAGAAGGTAGAAATAGATTTTTAAAGAATTGAAACTGAGGGCATATAAAATCATAAAAAGGATAATACTTTTTCATTTGCAGTATAGGTAATTAACAAAATTACAAAGCTAATTAAATTTGCAACAATTTAAGCCAAACCGCAGCTCTCTAAACCTTATAACAACTAAGCTGTGGCCTTTCAAAGATAGTCAGTTTTTCCCGAAAATTTCAAATTTTTAGTTTTGCTCCCGTTTGAACCAAAATATTGGCAAAAACCGCTCGTTCTATGAGAAAGTCGTATAATAAAGTTGTAGTGCATTTAATTTTCTTTCATTAGAGCATAGAACAAAGTCTGTGAGACAAATAGTTCACTCACAATATCTGAAAAACAAAAAGAAGGTAGAAATAGATTTTTAAAGAATTGTAACTGAGGGCATATAAAATCATAAAAAGGATAATACTTTTTCATTTGCAGGATAGGTAATTAACAAAATTAAATTTTCTACAACTTTATTTTATGACCTTCTCATACAACGAGCGGTTTTGCCAATATTTTGGTTCAAACGGGAGCAAAACTAAAAATTTGAAAATTTCGGGAAAAACTGACTATCTTTGAAATTCCACAGCTTAGTTGTTATAAGGTTTAGAGAGCTGCGGTTAGGCTTAAATTGTTGCAAATTTAATTATCTTTGTAATTTTGTTAATTACCTATCCTGCAAATGAAAAAGTATTATCCTTTTTATGATTTTATATGCCCTCAGTTTCAATTCTTTAAAAATCTATTTCTACCTTCTTTTTGTTTTTCAGATATTGTGAGTGAACTATTTGTCTCACAGACTTTGTTCTATGCTCTAATGAAAGAAAATTAAATGCACTACAACTTTATTATACGACTTTCTCATAGAACGAGCGGTTTTTGCCAATATTTTGGTTCAAACGGGAGCAAAACTAAAAATTTCAATATTTCCGGAAAAATAAACCATCTTCGAATGGCCACAGTTTAGTCGTTATAAGGTTTAGAGAGCTGCGGTTAGGCTTAAATTGTTGCAAATTTAATAACCTTAATTTATGTACTGAATCATACTTGTCGGAAACGCATAGTTTATGACTTTTAGAGCAAAAAGTGAAAAAAGTCCAAAATTTTCGCAGTTTATCACGTGGTGCGCAGCGAGCACAACTTTTTCGAAGTTGCAAATTGGGATTTACATCACCCTAACTGATCCAAACAACATACCAAAAATTCAAATCTACATCGTGCTTTGCGAATTTAGGGTCTTTTAGTGTCGATTTCTACTGGCCTAGTATGTTATACAAAGCGGGCAAAGTTGCAGGCGGCAAGCTTGTAAAGTTGTAATATATTATATGTATTAAAAATGTTTATGTGTAAGTTGTAATGTTCAATAACGCCAAGAATGACTGAACCGATTTTGCTAAAATTTATTTTACAGATAGATTATTTCCTGGAGCACATTATTGCGAATATCACAACTTGTAATTACTTATACATATTTTTACATAAGGAGCAGAAGTCTGCTAGCATTTTATCAACCCATCCATATCAACACCGCGCGAACCAACGCTTAACCGGCATAATCTACATAGTACATTAAAATGTAAATAGAGAACATAGTGTCAGGTATACTGTGGTGTTGCGCGTGTTATTTACTTGCAGGATACTCGCGTCCTTTGTGAGATAAGTGCTGGGTAGGGTTGGCACTTGTGCGTTTTTAAATTAGGGATTTTTTTGTACATGGTAATATTAAGTAAGACTTAGCAAAAGCGAAAGCGATTAAAAATGAAATGTGTTGTCACTTAATACAATTTAAATAAGAAGAAAAAACATGAAAATAATAATGATTTTCCATCCATCTAAAGATTCAGTGATATAACCAGATTTAATTTTAAAACACCTACTAAATTGGCCTTATATTATGGCCAAACAAAAGCACATCATATAAACATTATCGTTCCTCGATAAGGAGTAATAAGTTGATGAGATAATAATACAAATTTTTATTACCAAGCTTTTGTTTTCTAAATCAAATGATCAATAAAATTCCAACTAGATTGACTTATTTGTTTATTACTGAGCAACCTTACCTCGAACTTATTAAATAAAAAATAAAGTGTAATCTCATTATTTTCGCAGACATCATTGTAGCGCCTAGAATTCTAGGTTAATTCCCTAGACATTTTGTTATTGGATTTTTCCATTTACAATTTCTCCCTAATTGCCTGAACATTGAGCGCTTTTTACGTACAGACCTTTATATCTATTCTATACACAGATAGTTACTACCAAGAAAAATATTTTTTATTTACAGAAAACTCAAACTCAATCATTTATTTATTTAATTAGACTTCTTCTAGTAGCACTTTTGAATCGTCATGACATATTTTTACCATTTACCACCGAAGGAAACACATACAGTGGGATGGATACTAAGAAAACTAAAACTATCTATACAAAAAGAATCATCAAAATCGGTTCATCACAACAAGCACAATAAAATACGGTCGAATAGAGAATCTCTTTTTGTTAATTAAGTAATTCACACTTTATCAGCCCAAAACAAACAGCACCAAAATTGAAAATATACTTATACATATATATTTTAATTTACACATTTTCTCCCGTGTGCCAACCCTATCGATGTATAAAGCGCAATTCCGGAACGCAACCCGCGACCCCCCTTCCTTCCACTGTTAGTACCTTGGCATGTAATTTTTGTAATTTTTCCTTCCAACATCGCGTCTGAATAACTTCGGATAGAAATTCTTTTCGTTTTATTATTTAGTATAGAAACTAGGATAGGTAAGGAACATAGATAAGACTGAATAAAATAACGTAAACGAAGAAAAAATCAATAAGTAATAAGTTAGGTAAGTAATCTTAGTATTGGAAAATCAAACTTCTCAGTAAAATATCACGTAGCAACAACTACGTAAGAAAAATAATGGTTAGTACCTAATATTTTAGTTTTGCATACATAATTGCTAATTTTAAAACTATCTAAGATTACTTCAAGAAGTTGTGTTTTATTTTTGTACTTCAACACGCAGCAACACGCCGCTACACGCCGAAACACGATGCAACACGCGTCAACACGCTACCAAACGCGCACAATTACCACGCGTCAACACGCCGCAATACGATTCCACACGCTGCAACACGCTACCAAACGCTGCAACACGCGATAACACGCTACCACATGCTGCAACACTAAACACGCTGAAAATTGCTTATTAACTTATTCATCACAATCCATTCAGACATTCATGAGTTATTAGTGTGCAGTTTAACAACACTACTCTTTCTAAAACCTATTTCATAAATATTTATTTCATTATTTTTGGCAACATTTAATTTTCCTTTCTTTTCCTTACTACGGAAAGTGACACTCATAAGATGAAAAGCAAACACGACTTCCCTTCTTTAACCCAAATTTTTCGACCTTAAAAACATATATTTAGCTTTTAAAGGTCACAAATATTTCAAATACCTGTTTGTTTTTTACAGGTCACGAAATGATTAACTATTTCATTAATATCATACTAACCAGGTAATCCTCGAATAATGCATGAACAATAAGCAGTTCGCGAAATAACCACTCGCTGTTTCTTCACAATTCCGTACTTTTCCCGGTCTAAGCTGATGTTAAACATGACTTTAACGTTATTGTTTCGAGTTAAGCTTGTGCTGTATCTGAAGAGAAGCTATACATTTAATGTCTACATTATTTCGCATAGAAAAAATGTGGAAAAATGTTCTGTGTATAGTGTTTAGGTATGCGAATAAATATAATTCTAAGGATCGAGCTAGCAAGTTAAGATTTACGAAAAACAACTTAATTAGACATTTTTAAATTTCCAATGAATGATTCATTATAAAATAACACAATTTTCGAGGTATTCTCCATACAAATATCCGCCACACGTCGACACACTAGCGCACATATCATGCCACCAATGTTTCCTAAGGGCGATACAATCTGCCCCGCAAATGGTAATCCGAAACGTATAAAACGCGACTGGTAAAGGAAATCAAGATTTACATTTGATCGACACTTTTATTGTAAGATGAGTTTGTATTTGAAAAACAAAATAAAATTTAGTCATGTCATCATTCCAGCCTTTCAGGACGTCCACTTTACTCATGTAAAATGTTCAAATAGATTAAGTAGATAATTAAATTTTTCCCCTGTATTATATTTGTGTAATAAATAGGTATAACCATAGTATAGCATTCATAGTGGTGTAGCAGCTTTATCTTACGAAGCGAATTTTCAGCATTTCCATATATTTAGTGTTACAAGGCCTGTTTTCAAGTTTTATACACATTGTTGGTATTTAACTTAGATTGTACTAGTTTTAGCACACGGTTTCACTTTCACAGTATGAAAAATAGCTTATATTATTTTCGAATCAAGATTTTATTCCCTTAACAGTGCATTTACATCAAACGAGCGAATGCTCATTCTAACCCCACTATGTCAAATTATTTTAGTGTAAACAGGCGTAGAGCATTCTTCCGTTGTTCTTAGTGCGTTCGAAAAGATTCTATGCAATGTTCTAATACTGAACAACACTGAATACGAGTTTTGTAAACACTTACGGTCTTACTAATAAAATGTTACCCATTCGCTATGCAATGGATTAGTTATTGTAATAACCTGTCTTGTTTTTATGATTGACGTTTCATGTGAGCAAAAGCTGGACACAGCTATGGTAGAAAATGGTAGAAATTTATCCATTGTTTAACTTTTTATTAGTAAGGCCGTTAAAGATCACGAAAGAATGCTCTTGCTCTAGCTCTAGCTCTATGTTCGTTTGATCAAAATGCACCATGACAAAATAATTGAATATTGACGTATTTAAAATTTCAATAATTTGATACGTACATATGTACGACTACGTTGTAAATAGTTAATAACATGTGCTATTATACCCAGATAGTAAAAATCAGACCCAGATAGTAGAAATTTAAAATTCAGGCCAATTTAACGAAAACTCGACAAACTAAAATTCTATAATTCTTAACACTATATAGTGAGACAAACATACAGAAAAACATAACCCCTCTAAACACAGTCAGATAACGCAATACCTCACCAATTTGCTACAAACTGTCCACATAACCAGCGTAAGTCTATACAAATCACATTGTGAGGAAATCGTACAAAATCCTTTGGAACTTGTCCACGAGAATTCCACTCCGTTTAAGGTGCAAAACTCTTTTAACTTTCCGCTTTACTTGGAATAAAGCTCTGGAGTTTGTATTTGACGATCGGGAGGTATCATCTGTATTTATTTAATAAATGTATGCGTTTTCTTTTTAAATTTCCTTGCCTGTGTTGGTTGGTAGAGCAAGTTAGCAAGTTTGTACAAACGATGCATTTTTTTAATATGATTCGCGGCTTCGCCCGCTTTCTCTAAAACCTAATAAAAATAGATATTTTGCCCTTTTTCATGTTTTCTCTCTATACGAATCTTTCTTGTGGCTGCAAAACCGTTACAGAAATAGCTTAATTGGTAGAGCCGTAAACATATTATTATTTTAAAATCAGTTCTCAATCGCCGCTCCGGGCGACCAGCTAGTTAAAAAAAAGAGCGCGTGTGCCGAGCACACGTGTCTGAAGTGAAACTTCTTTGATTTAAAGATACCAAAATCGTCGCCTTACTCCATGACGTGATGGTATTATCATGACGCGACCATGAAATTTTACTCTCAACGCGCCTGAAGAAGTTTCGTTTCAAAAAAGTCGAAGTGAGTAGCAAAATAAATACCTACTTATCTTTTTATGATCTTTCTTTCTTGCTTTCTTATGTTATCGTTTTCTATTCTTAATTTAATTTTGAACTCAATATTAATATAATCCACTTCTGTACAATGTTGTGTACACAAGCAATCGATTGCACACGATATTGTCTAAGTTAGCTTTGATCCAACTTAAGTTAAAGTCAAATTTACCGGAGTTTTGCAAGTATTTGCGGATTTAATACAATTTCAATAATGGTTTGGTTGCATTGGAATAATTATGTTTAAAATTAACTTAGCGTGACTTAGTGTGTGATTAAGTTCAAACTGGATTATTGATTTTAGAATTTAGAATGTTTAAGTTGAATTATATACAGATACTAGCGGTCCGCCCCGGCTTCGCCCGTGGTACATATGAAAAATAGATGTTGGCCGATTCTCAGACTTACCCGATATGCACAGAAAATTTCATGAGAATCGGTCCACCCGTTTCGGAGGAGTATGCAGACTAACATTGTGACACGAGAATTTTATATATAAGATAATTCAACTTAAACAACCAATTTGTATTGGACCGTATCGGCGGTAAATCTTAAAACTGTTATGACGATTCAAAAGTGCTTCTAGAAGAAGTCTAATTGAATAAATAAATGTTTGAATTTGAGTTTGAGTATAATTAAATCAACCATTTAACAAACTATATTTCTATATGTATGTAAATTAAAGCGTATTCATTCATTTATATAAATCTCGTGTCACAATGTTTGTCCTAAACCACTTAACCGATTATAATAAAATTCGCACACCATGTGCAGTTCGATCCAACTTGAGAGATAGGATAGTTTAAACATGTAGGTACCACGGGCGAAGCCGGGGCGGACCACTAGTTTATTATATAATTCATATATACAGCTCATGTTTGAATAATTTTGGAATGAAAATGTTTAAAAATCATTCAATTTTTGAAGTGAAACTTCTTTAGGCACGTTGAGAGTAAATTTTCAAGGTCGCGTCATGGCAATACCGTCACGTTATGGAGTAAGGCGACGATTTTGGTATCTTGGAATGTTGCTAAAGAAGTTTCACATCTGGCACGTGTGCTCGGTACACTCTTTTTTTTAAGAAATTGGACATTGTCGTAATAGACAAATAATTAAATGCTTGTAAAAAAAACATGTTCTTTGTATTTTTCAAACAATTCCAGTTATTACTTGTAATATTTACGCGAAGAATTGTGAAGAAAAAAGATTTTATACAGTATTCGTTCCTGGAAAGAGAATAAGGAAAATAAATGGTTTTCGTAAAATAATAAAACCAATATATTTTTGCTAAAGTAAGGTTCAATTACATACTTCGACTATACTTCGCGAAAATATATAGATTTTGTATTGGTTCCAAACATTAAAAAATGTTTCTTTAGAAAAATTCACAAAAATATATCATGTATTCCCGATCATGCATTAAGGCACAAATAGTTAACAAATAAATGAGACTTTTTTATTTTCCTAACTGGCTGTGCCCCGCGGTTTTACCCGCATTGCTCCGCTCCTATTGGTCTTAGCGTGATAATATATGTATAGCCTATACTCTATAGCCTTCCTCGATAGAAAGACTATCTAACAGTCAAATCATTTTCAAATCGGGTCCTTGGTTCCTGATAATAGCACGTTTAAGTAAACAAAATCTTCAGCATTATAATATTAGTATAGATTTAAACCAAAAAAAAAATTACAGCCGCCACAAAAGACCCGAGTATTCAAATTCTTGACAGACGCCAGCAAAGTGTCCCGTCACACAGCCGAGAATTAGTCCTCAGTTTACTAAAGACGGCCTGAAAGCTTGTCTACGCTAAACTACGTTATTTTTCCATCTCCCTGAGTTTGCGTAGCGCTAGGGTGTATGCAAATTTCGAGGAAACGGGACTATTTTGGTTGTAAATTTTGCGTGTAATTTTAGTACAAGGTGGAGGTTTATATGGAGTATTTATAACAGAAATTAATGCGTGATATGTAGACATCGGATTATATGCACTAACAAAATGCCAAAATATGCATGCAAATATGCACTAAAAAAGGCCGAAATATGCACTAAAAACGACTGATATGCCTAAAATATGCACAATACAAAATCATAAAACCTTTATTATTTTGTTTACCTACTCGCTGAGCATTCTGATTGTCTAATAAAGGTTAGTCGACCAATCAAAACTCCCGCTACTCCCGATTGTGGAAAAAGGCTAAAATATGCACTAACGCCGTAATTAGAGAGTTTTATGCATTTGCAAATATGCAAATGCATATAATCCGATGTCTAGTGATATGTGAACAAAATATAAAATGAACATTCTTGATTACACACATCCAAAAGTGCAAATTCAGATTATATCCCTATTCAAACTCAAAATTTACTCAAATTTTTTTTACAATTATAAAAAAAACGTTTTATAATTTGCAGTCATAAACAATAAACAATCAATAAGTTATCGTCTTTTAAATAACAATAACCTTACAGAAACACAGTTAAATCCAATAAACAGACAGACTCTACTATTTTATATATATTTCGCATTTATGGTCACATTATAAGCCCAGAGCCGCTTCCTTGAGCATCCGTTTGCTAGAAACACTATACTCTTTTATTAAACATCGGTTATTTGTGTTCAACTCAAAGTTTCACACTTACTGAAGTTTCAAATGGTTTGAGAATCTCTATTGTTACCTATGATTTACTTTTCAATTTGTTTTAATACTCACATTATTAAGAACTTATAAAAATCAGCTATTCAATCATTCTAGATGGCAATCTATATTTAATACTAGCTGCTCCGCGCGGTTTCACCCCCGTGGCTCCACTCCTGTTGGTCTTCGCGTGATGATAATGTAGCCTATAGCCTTCCTTGATAAATGGGCTATGCAACACCGAAATAATTTTTCAAATCGGACTAGTAGTTCCTGAGATTAGCGCGTTCAAACAAACAAAAAAATTCTTCAGCTTTATAATATTAAGTATAGATTACCAGAAGAAAAAAGGCTTTTCTCACTAGATAAATGAACAAGATTTCTATCGATCTAGAAATAAACAGTCGATTATAAAAATCTACCCAATAGGGAATCAAAGCATCACATAATATAATGTACACACGGAATTCCCCGCGTTCCCTGCATTCTCGGGAACAAAGGCGGAAATTCCTTAGTATTCCTTGGAAAAATGTGGACTACACCACAATGGTTTTAATGTACTGGCATGTATGTACATTGATTACAGTAAAATTGCAAAGAGGATATATTTTTATTTCGATGTCTTGAACGATGAAGTAAAACTGAATCGATTTTGAATATTTTCCCTGCGAATGGATGTATCATTTTTGAGTGACATAGTTTTCTTTAAGTTTACATGTTCCCGAGTGGAATAGGAGGATCGGCTAGTCTCTAAATAAACTATATATAAGTCTAGATGAGAAATGTCTATGTTAAACTAGGTTTCAGTCCGTGGCTTCGCTTACGATTTTTTTATGTTTCCTTTTTTATTTATACTATACTAGCTTTCCGCCCGCGGCTTCGTTCGCTTTGTCTAAAACCTAATAAATTATACACTAAAACCTTCCTCTTGAATCACTCTATCTATTAAAAAAAACCGCATCAAAATCCGTTGCGAAGTTTTAAAGATTTAAGCATTCATAGGGACATAGGGACAGAGAAAGCGACTTTGTTTTATACTATGTAGTGATATGTTTGTATGTAATCTTTAGACTCGATTTTGACTCACTTGAAACGGACAGATTTAATACAATCTTTGAACACTTTTCAAGGATCGTTGACTAAAATAATTTAATGATTTTAAGTTTGTTTTTTAGGTGTTTAGAGTTATATACTAACTAGCTTTCTGCGCGCGTCTAAAACCTAATAAATTATATCTTTAATCATTCTATCTGTTAAAAATAACCGCATCAAAATCCGTTGCGTAGTTTTAAAGATTTAAGCATACATAAGGACATAGGGATAGGTATTGGGAAAATGGTCATTGGGTTTTTGATAGTTTTGTGTTTAATTATTTTATAGTTGTATTCAAAACTAGCTTACCGCCCGCGGCATCACCCTCTTTGTCTAAAACCATAAAGCCTTTGTTTTATATTATGTAGTAATTATGGTGTTATCCTCTGTATTAATATATTTGATACTAGATTTCCGCCCGCGGCTTCGCCCGCGTTTGCAAAGGAAAACCCGCATAGTTCCCGTTCCCGTGGGATTTCCGGGATAAAAACTATCCTATGTGTTAATCCAAGTTACCCTCTATATGTGTGCTAAATTCCATTGTAATCGGTTCAGTAGTTTTTACGTAAAAGAGTAACAAACATCCATTCATCCATACATCCATACATCCATACATCCTTACAAACTTTCGCCTTTATAATATATATTAGATATTAGATATTAGATAGATATAGGTATTCGTATAAGTGGATATGAAATGAAGTTTTCTCGACATCCCAGCATCCCACCTAGCCTGTAATCCCACTTGCTTCCCCTAAATCCTTCGGCTAGACAGCTAATATCCATTGTTAGATGTCTGCGACGGATTTCCGCGAACTTTTAAGTATGATTTTCATGTTTTAGTTTAATTTATCTGTGTTTTGTTTGTAGATGTTATCATATTATTTAGTGTATATCTTAATATATATAAATCTCGTGTCACAATGTTTGTCCTCAATGGACTCCTAAACCACTTAACCGATTATAATAAAATTCGCACACCATGTGCAGTTCGATCCAACTTGAGAGATAGGATAGTTTAAACATGTAGATACCACGGGCGAAGCCGGGGCGGACCACTAGTTTTGTGTTTTGTAGATGTTATCAATTTATTTAGTGGTAAATTTTATGAAAAACTACTACTTAAATTATGTAATACTTATGGTCTTACGTTTTGATATAATATAGCCTAAAGCCTTCCGCGATAAATGGACTATCTAATAATCTAACAGTGTCATTATTTTTCAAATCAGCATATTGGTTCCTGAGATTAGCGCAAACAAACTCTTCACTTTAAATATTAGATTACTAGCTTTCCGCTTTGTCTTAAAACCTAATAAATTATATACCAAAACCTTCCTCTTGAATCACTCTATCTATTAAAAAACCGCATCAAATTCCGTTGCGTAGTTTTAAAGATTTAAGCATACATAGGGACATAGGGACAGAGAAAGAGACTTTGTTTTATACTATGTAGTGATACGGTTTTCATTGAGCATTGAGTAATCACTTGACAGCAATAAACGTCACAATTAATTAACTAAAATTACCTATTTAATGGCATATTCGCTAATTTGAATAACAATGTAGGAATTTATA
The DNA here is from genome assembly GCF_061535395.1 of Colias eurytheme. Taxonomy (NCBI): domain Eukaryota; kingdom Metazoa; phylum Arthropoda; class Insecta; order Lepidoptera; family Pieridae; genus Colias; species Colias eurytheme. The sequence goes on from NC_143006.1 coordinate 6,446,672, forward strand.
CCCTTTCATTTAGTTTGGCTCAAATTCGTCCCCAGCCGGTCGTTGACCCTCTGCATTGCGACGTCTCTGGATAGTTTGTGATATTTTTTGGGAATTAATAGAATTATTATACGGTATTTAGATTACAATAAACTGTAAAGCTGTCCTGTATTTGCGCAAACCGTGAAGTTTAAAATAGTCAGTAAGCTTTCGCTTTTTTTTTCAATTTAAGCGCAAATTTCTTGAGGTTTTCTTTCATACGATCATTCTCCTGACAATAACAAACACAGTAAGAATCATCGAAATCGGTCTAGCCGTTTACGCGTGATGCCGTGAACCAAGGAATAAGGGATTCATTTTTATAAGATTTCTTCCTGATTGCTATTCCCAAGGAGAAAAATATTAGGTACTATGTACTTTAATGTAAGTTACTTCGAAATCGGTGAAAGTTTCTTTATAATTTACATCTTTCTTTATTTCATAAACACACATACAAATTAATAATTAATTGTATATAAATCGCCCAACCATAGCTTAATAACCAAAGATACATCTTATAAATCAACCAATTAGTGACTATACTAATTACTCCTGACAGCATTGATGAGCATTAAGCTATGTGCATAATATTAATTAACAGTACTTCATTAAGTGTTAACTTCAAGTGAAGTGATATGTTATAATATAACTTAGGTGTACTTATTTTTAAGTGAGAAATACCTAGAAAGAAGTAAAGATGTACTTTTTAGTAAGAAATACCTAGAAATAAGTGAATTTACAGTATTATAATATTATTAATGATTGAGTTGTTCAACAATTTCTAATAGATCTATCCTTCATGGTATAAGCTGTTGTTTGTTTGCTTGAATGCATTAATCTCAGGAATAACTGGACCAGTCTGAAAAATAATTTCAGAGTTAGATACTAGATAGCCCATTCAATGAGGAAGTCTATAGTAGTATATACGCTAAGACCAATAGAGCGGAGCAATGCGGGTAAAACTGCAGGGCAGAGCTAATCTATACTAATATTATAAAGAGGAAAGGTTTGTAATTACCTATGTATGTATGCATGGTTTTCACGCATAAACTACTGGACCGATTTCAAAGAAATTTAGCACACATATAGATAGGTAACTTGGATTAACACATAGGCTAGGTTTTATCCCGGAAATCTCACGGGAACGGGAGATACGCAGATTTTCTTTGAAAACGCGGGCGAAGCCGTGGGCGGAAAGCTAGTAATTCATAATTTTACACAGTTATAAGCAACTTTGTTAACAAAATACGTATGTTTAATCTGAATTAAATAAGATAAAAAAATTGTATTTTCAATTCTTTGTCTTCTTATTTCTAAACTAATTATTTCCTTAATCCAATGTACAGGTAAATCTAATTAAACAAAATCAAATTAGAAAGAAGAAAGAAAGAAAGAAAAGAAAGCTTTCTTTCTTTCTTTCAAAATCAAATTAAAAACTCTCCATACTATAATTAGCGCTAAATTAAGTACAAATGAAAGATCGTCGATAGCAAAGCCCCATGCAATTAAACCGGACGTTTTGATAATTGCACCCTTCCACACTTTCACAGTGGCTGGGAACTTTGCGGAATGACCGTTTTATTGTATTCCAATGACTTTTGTTAGAGGTTGGTGCTGGGTACACTGGAAGCGAAGCTAGAGCTGTTTTATGTATGTATTTATTTATTTCGTAAGCTACTACTCCGCGATAAAACTTCACATGTGAATGAGAAGTTTAAATGCATTCAATATTTCTTTCTAGCTTCTTAAATCACTGACAGACTTTCACTTTTTTTTTTAAGGGCTTATTTCAATCTGATATGCCCACAATAATATAAGGAATATTATTTAATCCACAGCAACATTAGGATTAAAAGGAAAAACTCATTTACGCGAGTGAAACCACGGAAGGCAGCTAGTTTTGTTATAATATCACAAACGATTACTAAAGCTAGGACATCTATTCTATTTTCTTTATTGTTTTACTTTAAATTGATTTGAATGCTTTGTTGTTTCGCCACATTATTTGTACATTACATGTTCTTTTATTTGCTGCTATCCTTTATATCTATCGCTACGCTATATTAAAGTTTATGTTTATTATAGTATAGCTGTAACTGGTTAACAAACCTATTATTATCTTTTGTAATCTCGTGAGAAATCGTTCCCAGAGAACAATTAAAGTCTAGAAATTTGTTGAACTGATTTAAAAGTTGGACTTTTCACTTGCGTTGCGTAGCAAAGCCTCGGACTTAGTTCGCGATTGATTTTTAAGTTAGAATTAAGTGATAAGGATAATAAGTGATTTAATTGTATATCTATACTAATATTATAAAGGGGGAAAGTTTGTATGTATGTATTTACATATATGGTTTTCACGCATAAACTACTGGACCGATTTTGATGAAATTTGGCACAGATAATCTTTAGACCCTGAGAAAGAACATAGGCTACCTTTTATTGCGAAATATGTACCACGGGCGAAGCCGGAGCGGACCGCTAGTATTAATTAATTGTATTTATGTAACAAATAAACCTTGTCTGCTTGAACGCGCTTATCTCAGAAACTACTTTGTGAATTTCTTAGTGTGATTGATAGCCCATTTGTGAAAACCGTTAGTATTAACCGTAGTTATTATAGTTACTAGCTGCACTTCACGTAATGATGAATAGCCTATAGTCTTCCTCGATAAATGGGCTATCTAACACCGAAAGAATTTTTCAAATCGGACCAGTATTTCCTGAGATTAGCGCGTTCAAACAAACAAACAAACAAAATCGTCAGCTTTATAATATTAGTATAGATATAATAAATTACTCTACGATTCATATTATTTTTTTGAAAGCAGATCATTTAGTCTCATAAATACCGTTTATTTTCTATGGTTTAAAAGAAATTGCTGGACCGATTTTGATGTTTTCAGTATTAGTGTTTGCAACGCATCAACACGGCGCCAAGGCAAGTACATAGTTAGTAATAATTTAAATATATTCCAATAAAAACATAACCTGTTTTACAAATTATATAATAGACATAATATTTTCACATTTTTTGTCACAACTTTTTGTCATTTGTACCTATACCTATACGCTAATAATTTCTCACGTTTTTTTTGTCTGTCGCAAAAAGTCGTTAGTCTATAATAAATTAATTAGCAATCACGCATAAGTAAGTCTTTATACAAAACAATATAGTTTCATTGTCTGTTTGTTTAATGTCAATACCGAAAAATGTATATTTTCATTTGATAAAATTAATTAACTATATATACCTACTGCTTTGCGTGTCTATACATTGAAGCTAATCTATACTAATCCATACTAATATTATAAATGCGAAAGTAACTCTGTCTGTCTGTCTGTTACTCAATCACGCCTAAACTACTGAACCAATTTGCATGAAATTTGGTATGAAGATATTTTGATACCCGAGAAAGGACATAGGCTACCTTTTATTGCGAAATATGCACCACGGGCGAAGCCGGGGCGGACCTCTAGTTATATATATATTATTAGTAAATATAGTAGATTCCTACTTAATTGTTACTAAGTAGTTATTTTAATTATATTTAAAAAAACGATGACATGAACATAAGCTTGTTTAAAATCAATCTACATATATTTTAAATAAAAGTCCATGTGTCTGTCCAGTCGCGAGTTGATAATATTCCTTGTCAAAAACAAAACACTTGAAAATAGTACATATTATATAAAGTTATTTTATTGTAAAATCACGCAAAGCCGAGTGCTAAAACTAGTTAACAAAAATGGCGCCTTAATGTCGGCTCTATAAAAGGGTGTTATTAGCACATTTTGAATATTAAATAATTAGGTCTCGTTTTAGCTCTAATGGAGGCTCTCTACATAATACTATAAAGTTTAGAGTTTTAGAGTATTTAATGTGAACTATATTTTTTTAATTATACCTATCTATACTAATATTATAAAGCTGAAGAGTTTGTTTGTTTGAACGCGCTAATCCCAAAACTACTGGTCCGATTAGAAAAAATATTTCACTGTTAGATAGTTCATTTATCGAGGAAGGTATAGACTATGTCGGTATGAAGGTATACCAAGTTAAGATCAATAGGAGCGGAGCAATTCGGGTAAAACCGCGGGACACAGCAAGTTTTGAAATGTATTCTAACTATATAATCTACAAGTCGCTTACCCCAGTTTCATCCATTTTAAAATATAGCTTATTCTGTAAAAATATAGCCTACTAGCTATCTTATGCTAAAACAATTTCAAAATCAATTCAGTAAATCAAGAGATTACACCTTGAACTAGTAAACTACATCTTAATATATATAAATCTCGTGTCACAATGTTTGTCCTCAATGGACTCCTAAACCACTTAACCGATTATAATAAAATTCGCACACCATGTGAAGTTCGATCCAACTTGAGAGATAGGTTAGGATAGGTTTTATCCCGGAAATCCCTAGGGAACGGGAACTATGCGGGTTTTTCTTTGAAAACGCGGGCGAAGCCGCGGGCGGAAAGCTAGTATTAATATAGATTTTCTCAGAATTAGTCTGTGTTTAATTTAATATTTTCTTCATCTTGATAATATTTTAGGTAACAGGTACCTAATAATAGACCTTTAGTGCAAGCAGGATGTCACTTCATTATATTGAAACCTTACGCGTCTTGCGAAGAAGATAATTTGGTCCGCCCGCGCCATTTTGAAAAAATAGTTTTAAATTACTAACGCGTTGTTATAATATTTTATGCACTGATTTTTTGTTTGTGGTTGCGTAGCAGAAAGGAATGAATCGATTTTAGTGCGGTTTTAAAACTTAAATATTTTTAATCTATACTTACTAATCTATACTAAATTACTAAGGGCCGATTTTTCAATGCTTGGATAAAACTTATCCATCCAATAAAGTATTACACGATAATATTAAAATGTCACGTAAACTGTCAAATACGGGCAATTAGAATACGTTTTTAAAATGGTAATTTTATACATTATTCGACGAATAAGTTTTATCCAAGCATTGAAAAATCGGCCCTAAGTAATATTATAAGGCTGAAGAGTTTGTTTCTTTGTTTGTTTGAACGCGCTAATCTCAGGAACTACTGGCCCGATTTGAAAAATTCTTTCGGTGTTAGAAAGCCCATTTATCGAGGAAGGCTATATATATCATCTCGCTAAGACCAACAGGAGCGGATTACTGTGGGTAAAACCGCGGAGCACAGCTAATCCATACTAATGTTATAAATGCAAAAGTAACTCTATCTGTCTTTCTGTTACTCAATCACGCCTTAACTACTGAACCAATTTGCATGAAATTTGGTATAGAGATATTTTGATACCCGAGAAAGGACATAGGCTACTTCTTACCCCGGGAAATAGGATAGGTTTTATCCCGGAAATCCCACGGGGACGGGAACTATGCGGGTTTTTCTTTGACTGCGAGGGCGAAGCTGCGGGTGGAAAGCTAGTAGTTATATAAAATGTATATGTTAGTATCAAATGTTCTTCAGTTAAAAACATAATACCTATTCAACCAGAAATAGGTACCTTCTTAATAGACAACTCCTTTTTAATAGACGAACCAACCACTCTACTACTCGATTCATTATTGAATTAAATGAATACCCGCTCAAGTCTTGATATTATCTCTGCCTGTCAAACTCAGGGCTATATTTTATCGCTTCGGAAGAGACAATTAATAATTAATATTGTCTAGATAATGGGAAGAATTTATGGTATTTAATTGGAATCTGGGTTAAATGAGTTATAATATTTTTGTTATGGTTTTGAGGATCATTTGAAATTTTAATGAAAATGACATTATTATAAACTAGCGGCCCGCCCCGGCTTCGCCCGTGGTACATGTTTACGTTTTCTCTTCATAAAAACCATCCTCGTACTTCAAGGAATATTATAAAAAAAGAATTATCGAATCGGTCCAGCCGTTCGCGCGTGATGCCGTGACCAAGGGTAATAAGGATTCATTTTTATCTTAATACTAGCGGTCCGCCCCAGCTTCGCCCGTGGTACATATTTACGTTTTCTCTACATAAGAACCATCCTCGTACTTCAAGGAATATAATAAAAAAAGAATTATCGAAATCGGTTCAGCCGTTCTCAAGTTATGCGCTTACCAACACATTTTGGGATTCATTTTTATATTATACTAGCGGTCCGCCCCGGCTTCGCCCGTGGTAGATAATATTTACGTTTTCTCTACATAAGAACCATCCTCGTACTTCAAGGAATATAATAAAAAAAGAATTATCGAAATCGGTTCAGCCGTTCTCGAGTTATGCGCTTACCAACACATTTTGCGATTCATTTTTATATATAAGACTAGCGGTCTGCCCCGGCTTCGCCCGTGGTACATGTTTACGTTTTCTCTACATAAGAACCATCCTCGTACTTCAAGGAATATAATAAAAAAAGAATTATCGAAATCGGTTCAGCCGTTCTCGAGTTATGTGCTTACCAACACATTTTGCGATTCATTTTTATATATAAAAAGATAAGATATCTATATAAATCTCGTGTCACAATGTTTGTCCTCAATGGATTCCTAAACCACTTAACCGATTATAATAAAAATAGCACACCATGTGCAGTTCGATCCAACTTGAGAGATAGGATAGTTTAAAAATGTATGTACCACGGGCGAAGCCGGGGCGGACCACTAGTATATTTTATAGAGAATAAGTATTAAAGGAGATATGAAATCAAAAGAAAATAGAGCCTCTTTCAATATGAAATAATGTAGTTTTTTAATGGCGAAAGTGTTATCGAAATTCGTCTAGTAGTAAATGTTATAAGCACTGACGATCAAACAAAAAATAAAACATATTTGTAATACCAAATGAAATCAAACTTCAAAAACAAATAATAATTTCTATAGAAGCATAAATCTCAAATAAAGTAAAATCGTATAAAAGTGGTCTGTAATAAAATAAACGAACAGAAATACACAAGTTTATGGTACGTCTAATTTAAATGGTTTCCTTTTAACTTGAGTAAAGGTGTCTTCATACAAACGTTTTTTATAATCATTATTATATATTTAACTAACTTTCCGCCCGCGGCTTCGCCCGCTTGTCCTAAACCTAAAACCTAATCTATACTAATATTATAAAGCTGAAGTTTGTTTGAACGCGCTAATCTCAGGAACTACTGGTCCGATTTGAAAAATTCTTTCAGTGTTAGATAGCCTATTTATTGAGGAAGCCTATAGGCTATATATCATCACGCTAAGACTAACAGGAGCGGAGCACTGCGGGTGAAACCGCGGGGCATAGCTGGTAAATAATACACTAAAACCTTCCTCTTGAATCACTATCTATTACCGCATCGAAATCCGTAGTTTTAAAGATTTAAGCATACATAGGGACAGAAAAAAGCTACTTTGTTTTATACTATGTATGTAGTGATGTAGAAAATATTGATGACAAATTAACGTTTTATCGATGGCAGGTTTTGCCTTCAAAAGTCAAGGGATAATATTTATAAGTAATACCTACCTACAATATTTTTGAGGTGATTCAGTGCTAAAGAGTTTAAGAGCTTTGAAAATACGAACATTTAAATATACATAATATATGAAAAGCTGCTTTTAGGATAAAAAAAATACTGTATACTCTACAATCTACATAATTGCAAAATTTACTCTCTATTTCTTTCAAACTCAAACTCAAACATTTTTTTATTTATTCAATAAGACTTCCTCTAGAAGCACTTTTGAATCGTTATTACATATTTTTAACATTTACTACCGATTCGGAAAGCAGTATCTATGGAGAAGAACCGGCAAGAAACTCCATACTTTCTTGAATATGCATGTCCTTTTTTATTTAAACTCCATTGTCATATAGACATTTATGTTTATATTGAAAACAGCTATACATTATTGTTATGAACACCCTTCGGATAAGCTGGCGGGCAAACGCCTCCCGTCTGAAGAGGCCCTTATCAGTACAGTATCAGTACAAGTGCTACAGTAGCAAACAGGTTATACCTTTCGTGTTCTGACTGACAAATTGTAGCTATGGTATTGATGTACTCCTTTTGATAGGATTTTGAAGGATGTAATTAGTAAAAAACCTGATTTCTTACCTTTATTATACATACATATATACAATATACATATAAGATATGAAATAAAACACTAAAATTACTTATTACTATTTTATTAAATGATAAAAGAATAAGTTACTGTATACACATCAGCTATATCCCAGTGAAAGTCCCGTTGCTCCCGATCCAGCCGTTTCCGAGTCTAGAACAAACAGATAGAAAAACATATTAGAAGATTCGCTATACCATATTATTCACATGCTTGTTATCTTTGAAACAAACATATTATCAACAAACAGATCTCAGGAACTACTGGTCCGATTTGAAAAATTCTTTCTATGTTAGATAGCCCATTTATCAAGGAAGGCTATAGGCTATACCATCGCGCAAAGACCAACTAGATTGGAGCACTGCGGGTAAAACCGCAGGGCACAGCTAGTATTACATACAGAAAGAAAACTTCCAAAAATAAAAGGAAGCTTTTTATTTTGGAAGTCGGTTAAAAACGTGAAAAGAATAAAATAAAGTTTTATCGTCTTGTGAGCTTTTTTTTCAATACTTTAAAAATTTTCTGAATTCCTATTTAACTATATTATATAAATAAAAATAAAAACTTTCTAAGCACTCTTGAAATCGGCACATAGTAAAACTGATATTATCCTATCCTACTAATATTATAAATGCGAAAGTTTGTGAGGATGTGTTTGTTTGTTAGTTGTTACTCTTTCACGCAAATTTTACTGAACCGATTACAATTTACAATGAAATTTAGCACACATATAAAGGTTAACTTGGATAAACACACAGGATAGGTTTTATCCCGGAAATCCCACGGGAATGGGAACTATGCAGGCTTTCCTTTGAAAACGCGGGCGAAGCCGCGGGCAGAAATCTAGTATGAATATAATTCGTTATCAAAATTAAAATCAAATGTTTTAACCATTTTTGTTTTACCGTGGGAGCTTAGCGGTACTTATTAAAATAAGCAAATTTCAACCTTATTACTAAAACTATAGCGTTCATATTCGCATGTATAGAGAAAAAACTTTACGTAATAATTTGTAATTATAATTTAAACTTTAAATCAAAGAAATAAGGTTTAATTTCGCTTGTATAAAATTATAGCTTAATGTATTACATCCTCTTGCAATGAAACTAGTTTTGCATCGTGTTTTGTTTATTATTTGTCTGAGCAAAAGTATTTATTATTTGCTGAGTTTTTGAATCGTTTATTTTGTGTACTGTACCTACTTTTTATATGTATATGAGTATAGTATAGATCTATGTCGATGTATGTGCGAAAGTGCTGGGTTGTTTTTGATGGAATATTAATAATTGATAGTTGAAAAAATTGTTATTAAAATGGAGGTTGTCGATATTATAGTAAATATAATAAATAAAACAGTAGTTATTGTTAATTTGTTATCATTTTTTTTTCTAATGTTGAAAAATTTCTAAATAATCCTGCATTTCAAAATATTCTTAGTTATTCACTATAAAATATAAATGAATAATAAAAAAAACCTTAAATGTCGGGAATTGAATCTTGTCCCGTTTACCTAAAATCTAACAATCACTGTTCGTTTAATTTTAAAATTAACTGCACATTCTAAGAAATACAATTCAATTCGACCACCCAAAATGTTTATATAAAAATTTTACTATCTGTCTGTGTATCATCTCCATAAACACGTGTGTTTGTTTTATCAAAATTAAAACATCCCTTTATTAGAAAAATGTGTTCATATTTATATTTCAGTTTTTATCAGAAACGTTTATTTAGGTTTAATTTTATACCGCCTTCCTTATACAACTGGGGTGCTTAAACACCTACTAATATTATAAATTCGAAAGTAACTCTGTCTGTCTGTCTGACGCTTTCCCGCTTAAACCTCTCAACCAATTTTGATGAAATTTGGCACAGACAATCTTTAGACCCTGAGAAAGAACATATACCTTGGGCGAAGTTAGAAAAGGCAAAAATGTATGGGATTGACATACGCCGCGTTAGATCACGTGGTCTATCTAATGTCAATCCCATACATTTTTCCTTTTCTACCTTCTTTATCGTTTTTTAATTGTTACTTTGTCTAAGGCCACTTTTATCAAAACACCACGCGGGCGAAGCCGCGGGCGGAAGCTAGTAACCTATAGTATCAGTTCAAACTTCAAATTAAATGAAGCGATATGATTGGTTATTTATAAACACATTCCTCGCTACACATCCATTATTGGTGGAAAACACCCTTAATTTTGAAAATAGATAACAATTTTATTTACCTAATGTATTAAACGATAAATGAAGTTACTTAATCAATATAAAATCTCGTGTGTTTGTTAACAAACTCCTCCGAAACTGCTTGACCGAATTTCGTGAACTTTTTTATGTACCTATTTAATCTTTTTATCCCCATGTACTTCTAGCAGAACAACATTCAGGTTAGTAATTAAATAATTATGTATATTTATAAACATTACATATTATATGTAATATGTCATATTTATTATTCAGCCATGGCTGTCCCACTGCTGGGCAAAGGCCTCTCTTCCCTTCGTCCATGTCTTCCTATGGTGAGCAATTTTAGCCCATTCCTTGCAATGAGAGTCCAGTTCGTCGCGCCATCTGATTTTGGGCCTTCCACGCAGCCTTTTTCCATTGTCGGGGATCCACATAGTGGTGATTTTTGCCCACAACTCTTCGGACATCCGGCAAACATGTCCAGCCCAGTTCCAATTGAGCTCGGCAGCTTTATGGGCTACGTCGACAATCTGTGTTTTTGAGCGCAGCGTTCTATTTTGAATGCGATCAGAAAGCTTTACGCCCAAAATGCTGCGCTCCATTGATCTTTGGCAAACCCCAAGTGCGGACTTTTGGCGATCAGTCAATGACCAGGTCTGTGCACCGTAGGTGAGGATGGGCAAGATGCACATGTCCATGAGCCTTCGTTTTAGTGAAAGAGGCAAGTCTCCTTTCATCAGCTCTTTCATCGACCAAAAGCTTCTCCAAGCGTTTTCAATGCGTTTGGCAACTTCTTGATCCTGCCTGGCTTGAAAAGAAACTATTTGGCCGAGGTAAGTATACTCATCGACATATGCAACCGACCCACCCTCGACAACGATAGTGGTTTTGGTGCTGTTAGTCATAAGCTTTGTTTTGGTCATGTTCATCTGAAGTCCGACCCAGAGGCTTGCATCGCTCAGGTCTTCGAGCATCGTTTGTAGCTCAGAGGCTGTGGAGGATGTGTCATAAATCTATATATCTAACCTAGTTCACTATTTTACTGCTATTATTCTATCCTACTTATAGACGAGAAACATTCTAACAATGGATGTATGTTTGTATGCTTTTTACTCGTTTATACAAAAACCGTGAAACCTAGTTAATTTTATAAGATTCTTAATGAAATCGAATACCTAAAGCTTAACCGCAAATCGGTCAGTAAACTAATAAATGTAAATGAAGATTTCCGTTAAGAAACATAACTGTGCCAACCGTGGGCGAGTGTGGGACGGACGGACAAGTTATTCTTGATAATTATGTTATACTAGTTTTCCGCCCGCGGCTTCGCGCACGTTTTTAAAGAAAAACCCGCATAGTTCCCGTTCCCGTGAGATTTTCTGGATAAAACCTATCCTGTATGTTAATACAAGTTATCGTCTATAAGTGTGTCAAATTTCATGAAAATCAGTTCAGCAGTTCTTGCGTGAAGGAGTAACAAACAAACATACAAACTTTCGCATTTCGTAGGACTAGTTGTTTCCCGCGGTTTCACTCGAGAGCTAAATGAGCTTATGTACCAGAATAACACATTAGTTATAGAAATGCAAGTAATTATACAGCTTATGTGTGTATAAAACATAATATTACCACAGTATTACAATATTATTTCCTACAGTAAGGAATCGCCTTTGATGTCGCGCGATGCCGCCGCCAGCGTAGGTACTTACGCTGCCACACGAAAACACGCTAGGGTTGCAACAAATGGGAAATAAAACAATTGTGATTATTAATATTATGATGAAATTTTTATTCATATGTACATTCAAAATAATTGCGATTATTAAATCTGATGTAATTATTTGTTCATAAATATATAATTACAGATATTGCACTGCTAAATATTATTTACGTGGACACTTTATTTTTGGATGTTCTTAATTGTAACATTTAACTAAGTAATGCATTCGCATTGGGATGTACAATCTGATTAGAAAATAATGAGGACAACATATACATAGCTTTTATTTTAATTCAACAGATACGATTAATACAATCTTTCTGAAATATTGTTTCCTTCTGGGATTTCAATGTAGATTTACATCAGTAAACCGAACAGTTTGTGCGCGCCATAATAGAATATGTAAGTACCTATGTATAATAAAATTATTACACAAAAAATACGACTGCGTCATCCTTTCGCGCTAGGTAAAGCAAACTAAGCGTGTTTGCTTTACGCGGCCCGCGTCGCCCGACCCCCGCCAGTTCCCCTCCGTTTCTCTGCACAAGTACATTCGTCGCACTACTGTAGGAAATAATGGTAATACTGTGATATTACTGTAAAGTTGATCAAAATCTGTCCAGTTCAGACGGACAAATCCGCAGTAGTAAACAGGTATGTCGCAAACAGTGTCTTCTCTGAACTATATATTTTGATTTTATGGCATTCGAATGCTTTATAAAAATAATTGTTTTGTCTATTAATTCGTGTTTAATTGAAGTATTTAGTACTTCCAAAATCTTCTTTTGCAAAATAAGTACACTGAGTAAATAAAAAAATGAAAATAGCCTTAAATCCTACATTTAACATAAAAAATAATGACCGTAGAACCTAACTATTATATCTCAAGATCTTTTTAAACTACGTCGTTGATTGTATCTCGCAAATGTCTTCGTAAAACCACTCATTTATTATGAAATTCTAATAAAGATTGCACTAAAAATCGTAGGCAGTTTTAAGTTGGTCAGTACCTTTTCATTTTAGTACATGTAGCCTCTGGCATATTTACACCTACACTTTGTGGTACAAGTAATAATATATTAAAGGCTAATAAAATAAATAAAATTATTATTGAAATATCTATATAGTAATATGCTAAAGCTAAAGAATTTGTCGTTTGTTGGAACGTGCTAATCTCAGGAACTACTGGTCCGATTTGAAAAAGTAATCATTGTTAGATAGGGCATGTATCGAGGACTTATAGGCTATAATATATCATCACGCTAAGACCAATAAGAGTGGAGCAGTGTGGGTAAAATCGAGCTGTGCATAGCTAGTAAAATAAATAACTATTAAAATACATAAAAAATGAGCGTGTGAGATTTGAAGATACTAAAATCGTCACCTTACTCCATGACGTGACGGTATTGCCATGACGCGACCTTGATATTTTACTCTCAACGCGCAAGAAGTTTCACTTCAAAAATACTGTGTAATATGTAATGTAAACAACAACATACGGATATTATTTTTAATATTTTAAAAAAGCTTTCTCTATATTTCTTGACTTAAACTCAACAGACGGTAGCTTGACCAGCCAACGCCCACGTAACCTTATGACATTTTATTTTGTTCAAAACTAATTAATCATATTTAAGCAATACCTGAATTAATTACTTGACTTTTCGCCTTTTGCAAATAAATTTTGATTAAATGCTGTTATTTCTTCATAATTAATCCAAAAATAAACAAGGAGTTTTAATTATCGTCATACTAGCTTTCCGCTCTCGGCTTCACCCGCGTTTTCAAAGAAACGCATGGTTCCCGTTACCCTGGGATTTCCGGGATCAAACCTATCCTATGTGTTAATCCAAGTTACCATCTATATGTGTGCTAAATTTCATTGCAATCGGTTCCGTAGTATTCGCGTGAAAGAGTAACAAACATACATACATACCTATACATACACATACATCCATCCTCACAAACTTTCGCATTTATAATAATAGTAGAATAGGATTATATTTATTAAGGGCTGATTTTTCAATCCTTGGTTAACCCTTATTAAAACGCTGGGAGCTATATAGGTAAACCAGAATCTGATGGCAATTAGGGAAATCAAAATTTTGAGTGTGCAACCCTAGGGAAAATGGACTGAACGATCTTGATACTGCGTATTTTTTATTTTGTCCTCAATATCATTAGTTATATTACACAAGTGGATAATACTGTATTTAATAATGAGATATCCACGTAATATTATGTAGGTACTTATCACATGTATAATATACATATTACTTTTCTAAAGGTAATACATAATAATATTATGTAAGTATTACACACCTATATTTGAATATAATATATAATTATGGCATGTGAAAATATGGATGTAATGATAATGCAGATCAAAACTTATTTACTATATTTAACGATTGTTTATAATTTTTTTTATAAAATGAAACAATAAAAAAATAAAATCATGTTTATTTTCGTAAGATTTAACACATTATAAAATTGACTTGTACACCTTGGACTTGACAAATAGCCGAATTGGAAACTCCTGTTATAAGTTTTCATAAAATTATATTTTAATCAACAAACAATATTATAAGTATATCTATTTATAACATTTTTAATTTAAAGTATCAAAACGGGTAAGTCCAACTTAGCAATAAAATCTTTCACGCACTTTAAAATTGAAAATTGTGATGAGTTTGACCCTTCTTCATCGAATATTTTTCTATACACATTGTAAACAACACCTCTTGCTTGTGATCGCAGCGGTTTTATCGACATTTAGAAGATTTTGAAAACAAAATCCTAAAAATTTATCATCAAAACAAATAATTTGACAACCAATTTGATAGTTGTCAAATTAAGTTGCCACATGAAAATCTTTAATTTTTTAAATATAAATATGCCATCAGATTCTGGTAGACCTATAACTTCCCACGTCTCAGATTGAAGTAAATCGTGTTTTATTTTTATATGCTTAAACCTAATGCAGTGTAATATTTATCTAGGTACGCAACCTTAACATTTCAGAGAACTTTTTTCATGGAAACACTTTTCAGAGAATTATTACATGTCATGGTAAACACACGTCAAAGTCAGTTGACGTGATTTTGCAGCCGAAAACGACCGTTATTTTTTAGTTTTTTTGTGTAGTGCTGAAAAAAAATTAGATAAGTATATTTGAGTTTTAGCTATGTAAACTAGACTGACTATATTACGGTTGCGTGAAACGTAAAATATGCCCAGAGTCTTTTGTATAGACCTTGGTAGAGTCGATTGAAAGCTAAAGAATTTGTTTGATCGCGCTAATCTTAGGAACTACTAGCTCGATTTAAAAATTCTTTCACCTTTGAATATGTACGTTATCCCTGAGTGCTATAGGCTATATATTTACTACGAACCAAGCCGGGGCGGACCACTAGTTTCAATAAAACTTTAGTATTACGTTTAAGACCATAGAAGTAGTAATTATCCCCACTGTTGTGGGTCCCGAAATTCTCACAATAGGAACAATAAGGAATAATGAGAAAGTTTTGTATGTATATCTACGTCGGATGCAGTCACTACGAAACTTTGGTTATTATAAACTTGTGGAGATAAAGACGTGGAATGTAGAAGATGGTGCAGTTATTTATTGTTGGTCGTTTTTCTAGTCAATAGTGAAACTACAAGAATTTGTTAAATATTTTTATCATTATTCGGTGCTTACTTACTTAATAGAGTAATTATTTCAGTAATAATATAATTAGTAAGTATAATAAGAACAAAATAGTAATTAAGACTGACCGGTTGGCTTGGTTGGTAGTGGCCCTGTCTTCCAAGAGGTCGTGGGTTCGATTCCCACCCGGGGCAAATATTTGTGTGATGAACATAGATGTTTGCTTTGTGTCTGGGTGTTAATTATCTTTATAAGTATTATTTATTTAAATTTATACATATGTATGTTTATCAGACACCCGGTTTCCATAACACAAGCGAAAGCTTAGTATGGGATCAGATCGTGCCGTGTGTGAAAATTGTCCAAAAAAAACGTCAGCATTATTAGTAATATTAGCATCAGAGAAGCTTGCACACAATTTCTACATATTCATGTGGTTTGGAAATGTGAAAGTTTATCTATCTGTCTACCTGTAATAACAGTTTTGATAAAATTAGTACCTAAATAGGTGGTACAAATCCCTTTCATCAACTTTTTCTTTTTGTTTTCAAACTCTTAACTTTTAAAGATCATATTAAATTGCTTTATTCAAAGTAAACAAAGTCAATTGATTACAATAACTATTCATTCATTCATCCAATTGCCTTTATAAATTATAAGCCAAATATCCCATCAACAATGACACACTAACTTAAAAGGAATAAAGATATAACTAGATCAAACGCATCTTACCCTTTAATACTATAATAAAAGGTTAGAGGAAAACCGAAATTAAATTTCATGGAAACTCAACCGAAATGGGACGATATCACCCCACATTGTGTTTTAAGTATACAGAGATAGATATATCTGGAAGTGACTAGAATTATTTTTTCGTAGAGCAAGCAAAAGCTTGAATTGTGGTATCATTGTTTACAAGATGTAGTTGTTTTACTTATATTTAAATATTTAGAAAGAAGTCAATATCATTTTATTTCAATCTTAAATAATAAAAAAAAATCGCTTTTGTATTTCAAACAATCACACTTCATATTCAATGTACTACTATGTATATGTACTTGTCTTTAGATTTGGAATCTTTATCAAGAGTATTTGAACATGATTATATTAATAGATGTCTTTTTATTACACTTATGTTCTCGTATCCTCTATGGTAGAAGTAATTTTAACAGATACTTTAAAAGGTCTTTTTTAATTTTTTATCCATGTGCACCATCCAGTACCCATACATCCATGTAGTCTAGCATTCAGAACGCGGTCGTACTTCGGTTTGCGGTCTATACGTGAGCTAAAGTTATATCAAAGCCGGCTTAATGTTTTTACAAATTAAGTCACTGTGATTTAGTAGAACGTTGCAATCGTTAAGGGGAAAGTTAATTTGCCTTGTTTATGTAGGTATAGATTAAATTGTGTGTTATTTAGTTACATACAGAACAGAACAGAACAGTTTTATCTATACAAATACTAATATTATAAAGCTGAAGAGTTTGATTGTTTGAACGCGCTAATCTCAGGAACTACTGGTCCGATTTCAAAAATTATTTCGGTGTTAGATAGCCCATTTATTGAGGAAGGCTATAGGCTATATATGTATAATGACGCTAATACCAACAGGAGCAAGGCCATGCGGGTGAAACCGCGGAGCGCAGCTAGTAAATGATAAATCTATAGTGGCGGAACGCGGGTTCGAATCCCGCCTCGTGATACGATTTTTTTCTATAAATAAAAAATAAATCTATGTTACTTTTAACACTTATCAAGGATCGGTTACAATGCAATTACTTCTTGAGTTTATCTTTAACTTTATTAATTACTAGCTGCCCCCGTGGCTCCACTCCTGTTGGTCGTAGCGTGATGATATATAGCCTATAACCTTCCTCGATAAATGGGCTATCTAACACCGAAAGAATTTTTCAAATCGGACCAGTAGTTCCCGAGATTAGCGCGTTCAAACAAACAAACTCTTCAGCTTTATAATATTAGTATAGATCAGAGTTTCAAATCACTGCCTTTTTAAACTCAAAATCCTAACCACTAAACCATTTCTCAAATTCAATTGACATTTACTACAAGAACTAAAATTTCATTTCTCTTAAGGCTGCAGTCTAGCAAAATTGCGTTTTCAACAAGTTATTTGACAATTTTTTCCCGGCTAATGAAATGATAAACTGAATTTTTTTTTCTTGTTTATCAATTAGTGTTATATACGCAATGCGCGTGAATTTTTTCACATTTATAAAGTTACTTTATGTTACCTTAATCAGGCCTTCAAGATAAGTCTCTTTCCCCCAAAATCATTTCGAGCTAAGTTTGTGCACTCACTACGTTGCAACCGATTACAATTTACACAATCTGATCAGCGCATTATTATCCTTATATAGTCGTTATTAAAAACTGCTGAATACAATTGCCGAAAAACTTATGATTTTCTTAATTAGAGCGTTATAAATTCATTAAATTTCCCATTTTTTGCCTTACAAAATCGATTGATAAATACTGCTAAAAGTTATTTTTTCCATTAATTTATTCGAGTTGGTTGAAGACCAATGAGTATTAATCCTTTAAAAAAATGTTTTTTTGAATTTTGATAATTCTTTAAATATTAAAAAAATATTTAAAATAATAAGGAAAAATCCTAGCGAATTTCTTTAGTCGCGCTCCTTGGGCCGGAGCGTTCTGACGTGTGCTCTACGCTCGATTTTCCTTCATACCGAAGTGAAAGTTGCTCTACTTCATTAAATTTAATATTTTTGTTAATTGATTATTTTTATCTTAGTTTTGTGCAAATATTCGTATTTTTAAACATTTGATTTCGATATGGAAAATAAACGAAAAAAATACGCGTGTAACTACTAGAAAAAAAATTATCTTCGAACATAAAGTTAATGAAACCAAATAGATTGCAATGGTGATTGGCAACAATTTCTTTATTTTACGGGGTGTCAGTAAAGGGATGTATATTTCTTTAAAACTAAAGTAAGCTCATAAATTTTCTTATAATATAATTTTTTTGAAGTTCCAAAAATGTTTATTTTTCGTTTGAGAAATACGAAATATAATATAAACTTGTATTGAGAACTTGAACTTCCCAAGTTCATCCGGGGAAATCCCCATACGGGGAAAATGATTTGTTTACTCTAAAATTGATCCGAGGTGTTTTAATTTTTTCTTCTAGTCATTTTCAACGTAGCGGCATGTTGTTTGATTATTAATTTTGTAACTTAAATACAGGATGTTGGTTTTATATTCTGATCTTACAGACGCGCTGACAAATTTAGTCCACCATTTCTAGTTTAGTCTACCAACTCTAAGTACCAATATTAAAACGAATGGGTTATCATCACATCATCAAAATTCAGTGGGGTTGAGAACTAAACAAACAGAAGTAACAGAGACGCGAAGAATAAAAAAAGAGGACGAAAACGATAATTCGTTGATGCTTTCCCTTTTCGACGTATTGTTAGGGTACATCACCAATCTGCAAAAAACAAAACTGATGATTCCCAATTGCTGATTAAAAATGAAAAACAAATAATCGACAACAGTGGTGAAAATTTGCTGATCACAATGAAACATCCTTCAGTGGTAGCAGATTTACTCATTTAAAATGTACCGGTGAACAGCGTAAAGGAGAGGAGGACAGGAAAACATTATGAATGTGGATGGTGGATTGTATACAGGGTGTAATCGATAAGTATGTGCAGGCGATTATGACGTTATTATTGCAGGTATCAAAAAACTTAAAACTGATATCGAAATTACTTTACCTAATGAGCAAAAT
Source organism: Colias eurytheme (assembly GCF_061535395.1). Taxonomy (NCBI): domain Eukaryota; kingdom Metazoa; phylum Arthropoda; class Insecta; order Lepidoptera; family Pieridae; genus Colias; species Colias eurytheme. Next base: position 6,466,114 of record NC_143006.1, read on the forward strand.
GACAATAATAACTTTTTAAAAGTATAACGAGAAATATCTAAAAAATTTACTTTATACACTCCCATATCAAAAAGGGAAAATGGGACTAGTAGAAGTTAAATGTCTAATTCCGGCAAAAGACATGAATGCGGAAGATGCGGTTAAAAAAAAATTTAATATTTGAAATACAATGCAAAAAATAACACTTTTGTCATAGATAAGAATCATGACTATTTTTTCCAAATTCAGGGACAACTAAACGTTGCAGAAGCAGAAGTCTGCTTATTTGATGTTTGGACTGGAGTGAATAATTCGTTAAAAATAGAATATATAAAATAGAATATATAAAAAAGTATGTAACGTTTAGGCAAAATAAAATGATGGACCATTATTGGATTTTACATAAATTGCCTACTGTCAGAATTGATTGATTCGAGACTTCAGCATTCGATGCCCATCAAGGACCCATCCTATATCATTCAAGCGATTGAAAAAAAGAGATAAATCCAGTGCAACCGATAAAGCATCAGAATGCTAGCAAAAGATTTATTAGGTTTATCAATATAAATCTATATATGTATTATACATAATATAATAAATCTGTAGAAGACGCGAAGACTGACATCCGCGCGGACGGAGTCGCGGGCGGAAGCTAGTCAGAAATAAATATCTTTTGTTTTCATTTGTGTATTTTTCTATTTTATAATTTTTTAACACAAACATTACATTTTTTTTATTAAATACAAAATTTGTTTATCCGTTTTATTAGTTAAACTGAACAACTTTCACTAAGAAACTTAGGTCGAAAAAAATGTATAGAGTTATGCATTTTGTATGGAAAGCTTATTTTTTTTATATTTCGTCCAAATTTCTTTGTAAAAGTTGATCAGTTATATAAACATGAAGTTGAAGATATCAATAGAAAGTATTTGCAAATTTTGTGTACTGATAAAAAAAAATCACCCGGTGTAATTTTCACGAAAATTGTTTCAAATTGTCATTTTTGGTACTTATTACGAATATTAAATTATACGAATGATTTAATTTTTAAAAATTAAGTGGAGCAACTTTCCCTTAGTAAATTTGTATTATTTACATATAGGATGACAGGATGCATTTGTTTGCACTACTAGACCAAGCCCTTAATAGGTGACCATTTCGACGCCAGCATAATAGACTGTCATGTGACACTAATTGTGACGTTTGAATTTGATGACGGATCCGATGAATGCATTTACATCAAACGAACATAGAGCTAGAGCAAGAGCATTCTTTCGTGATCTTTTAGTGCAAACGAGAACTAGTATTCAGTGTTGTTCAGTATTAGAACATTGCATAGAATCTTTTCGAACGCGCTAAGAACAAGGAAAGAATGCCCTACACCTGTTTACACTAAAACAATTTGACATAGTGGGGTTAGAATGAGCATTCGCTCGGATGTAAATGCACCGAAGTTATAATCCTATTCTACAAGACATATGACAGTTTGTTTAGTAGGTACGTCTGACAAAATAATTAACTTTTTGTTTGTTTGTTACAGGTTATCTCCGACCCAGCTGCATTGGATTTGACGCAATTCACTTGCTGATAGCGGGCTCATGCTATAAATATACATAATTAGTTTACAATCACGGCCCAGCGTTCAAAATTATTGACACAGTAATATTTGTCCGCCATAACCTATTTTATTATTTATAATTGATTTTGAAAATGCTGTAGTTAGGTTTAAAGAATCATTTATTCTCATTTAAAGACTTAAAGCTAATTACATGAGAATAACATAACAAAGTAAATAAATAATCTAACAGTCGTCCGGGCACAGCTATTCCAAAGGTAGGTGTTTTATTCCAGAAGTGATTGGTCATTAAGTATGTGATCAGCTAGGCGCTTTTTAAATGTATAAATCGATTCAGCTGTTTTTATATCATTGTTTAGTTTATTATAGAATTTGGCACCTTCAAAAGTAATACATTTCTGTCCATAGCCGGTCCTGACCTTCGGTATGTCTAGATCCTTTGTGTTACGTTTAGAATAAGCTGGTTTATTTTTCGTGAAAGTTAGTGCTGTATGTATGTTCTTGTCTAAAATTTTCTTAATAAGAATACATGTTGTATATTTATATAATTGTTTGATGTTCATCAGTTTTGTGTCTTTATAAATTTTGATTGACGGTGTTAGGTAATGATAGTGATATAATATTTAATTTATTTTATTCTGAATTATTTGTAACTCTTTTAGTTTGTATTTGGGAGCACTTCCCCATACCTCGATTAAATACATAAGATGTGATTTTACTAAGGAATTATAAATATTTATGCGGACCTGTTTAGGAAGGCATCCTACAACCCTACGAAGTGAGCCAGCAAGGGATGAGAGTTTAGATTTAACATGGTCTATTTGAATGTTCCAGGACAAGCCACTATCTATTCTTAAACCAAGATATTTTTCATTACTTTTTTGTTGAAGTGGAATTCCATTCAATGTAATTGGCACATGAGGTGGAATTTTTTTATTTTTTGCTTTAAAAATAACATAGGATGTTTTTAATACGTTAACAGTTAAGAGGTTGTACTGAAACCATTCAAATAAGTGGTTGAGGTCTTCCTGAGCTTGTGAAATAATATTATTTATACAGGATCCGAAATAAAATAGACATGTATCATCTGCGTATTGGGTAATTTCGCCATGTAGGCCTATGTCATGGATATTATTCACATAAATTAAGAACAACAGTGGTCCTAACACCGATCCCTGTGGTATTCCACAGGTCATTGGTAAGGGATCGCTTTGCGTATTGCCAATTTTGACAAGTTGTGTTCGATTATTTAGATATGAAATAAACATTTTTAGTGCAATACCAGTGATTCCAATAGCCTCGAGTTTTTTTATTAATAATGAGTGACTAACTGTGTCAAATGCTTTTTTTAAATCAATGAATACTCCTAAAGCAATATTTTTACGATCAAAGTTATGTTTAATATTTGTGACTAAATCTATTGTAGCTGATAATGTATTAGACTGTGGCCGAAATCCGTATTGTTTGTTAGATATAAATTTTATTAAATTCAAATGATCATTTAAGCGGTTGTAAATAATTTTCTCGAGAATTTTGGAAATCACTGGTAGTACAGAGATGGGACGATAATTGTTTACTTCCATTTTATCTCCCGATTTGTAGATGGGACTAACCTTAGCAATTTTTAGTGAGTCCGGGAATTCTCCGTTTGATAATAGATTATTAAAAGTAATTGTAAGTTTGTCTAAAATTAATTTACTAATGGATTTTATGGCTTTAGTGGTCACACCATCTATGCCTGTACTACAATTAGGGTCAAGATTTTTAATTATATTATTTATTTCTTTTTCGTTACACGGTAAAAATGCAGATAATGAGTGGCTATGATGATGTATGATTGGTAATGTATGAACTGTGTTGTTGTGGTATCTGATTGGAATATGTTTTGCAAGGTTAGGACCAACTGTGGAGAAAAACTCATTAAATGTTTTACAAATATCAGAAATGTCTGTAATTGGACCAAATTCAGAATTTAATTTAAGGGGACTATCATAGTTTTTAAGTTTGTTTGTTGCAAGAGTATTAATAAGGGTCCATGTCTTCTTTGGGTCTTTGTTATACTTAGTAAATTCTTTATAGTAGTATGTCTCTTTCGTAGTTTTGATTTTATCTTCAGTGATCTTCTTATTCTCTTTGAACATTATCTTCAGTTTTTCATTATCCGGGTCTATCCTTAAATTTCTCCATGATTCATTTCTTCTGTTAATAGATAGTAATATGTCTTTGTTAATCCAGTCTTTCTGTGGTAGGTTAAGTATTTTCGTTTTAGTGATTTTGCTTTTATTAATTACATTTACAATATAATCTTCAAGGGCATTATAGGTGTCAGGTATTTCATGAGATGTTGTCGTAATCAGTTTTTCTAATTTAGTGTAGTCAATAGCCGCGTATTTCATCTTCTGTTTTGGAGGTGGCTTGAATTTTTTTAACTGTAATATTATTTGCTTGTGGTCAGACAGAGAAGCATCAATAGTTGTCATATGGAATTTGTCATTTATTAAATTTGAGCTTATGTGATCGATAATTGATTTAGATGTAGCCGTTTCTCTTGTACAATATTTTTCTTCAATATTATTAAGTATTTTATACCCGGTCTCTTTTATGACAGCCTTATATAATTTAGTTCTTTTATCAGCCTTTAACAAATTTATATTAAAATCGCCAAATACAAGAGCCCTTTTGTGATTCTGTATTTGTGTTTCAAATGATGACAAAAAAGATTTTAGATTATTATCGCCAGGATAGTAAATAACTGCTATGTCTAGTGCATATTTTTTTAGATTAATCCAAAGGTAATTATTACCATTTTCATAGAGAGAATTAATTAAGCTATGCTGTAAATCATTGTGTACATAGGCTGAGACTCCACCACCGATTTTATCAGATCGGTAGCTATAGTAATGTGTGTAGTTAGGAATTTGCATTTTAACTGCTTCCTCTTCTGATTTGAGCCATGTTTCTGTTAAGAGTATAACATGAATAGTACGGGACATGCTTCCAATTATAGACTTCAATTCGTCAAATTTGCCTTTTTTTCGTATACTGCGGATATTCGTGTAAAAGAAGTTAATACGTGATTTATTTAATTGTAGACATCCATAGTCATTTTCTATTTGGTATGTGACATTATCGTTTATAGACTTTTTATTGTTAATAATTGGGTTTATTGATTGAGATTGGAGTTTTTTGGAATATGGATTATTGTAGGGACTCCTTTTATAAATTTAATGATTAAGTCTTTTTCACCATTTTTAGTACGATTTTCTAGTTCATTTTTAATCTCATTGAAGTAGTTTATTTGAGAGGGATTAGTTAAATGTTGAAAACGATTAAATACATAACCCATGGCCTCTACAAAACAAGAGACAATTTTTAACGTACCTACATTTATTTGAAACTAACTGTGCTCCGCGGTTTCACCCGCGTGGCTCCGCTTCTGTTGGTCTTAGCGTGATAATATATAGCCTTCTTCGATAAATGGGCTATCAAACACCGAAAGAATTTTTCAAATCGGTCCAGTGTATCCCGAGATTAGCGCGTTCAAACAAACAAACTCTTCAGCTATATAATATTAAGTATAGATATAATATAATATCCCTGATTTTCCGCTCCCATGCATATTAAATCAAGATGAATTCGAACATGCAATTGTTAATATTGTAACAGAATTGTATTCAATATTTCAAAATAAATATTACTAAGAAATATGGTTGACTGAAAAGATATATTCCTTACTTGGAATGATAGATTTTTCAATGTTTACGATTTATTACGGTTTTGTAAAAGATGTCAATCATATATTTCGTGTTTTCTGTCAATAAGTCACTGGAAAAATTATTGTCCTATTTATGATAAGGATGGTTATTAACTAGCTGTTTGCCCCGACTTCAGTTGTGTTGAAAAAATAATATGTAGTCTACACTAATTTTGTAATTTCATCGCCTCTTCTAAGGGGTTAAAGTTTAACATTAGAAGGGGTTAGAAAGAGACAAATCAATCTTCAATTGTCTCTACTAAAAATTAAAAATATTAGTACGGATTAAGGATACGGATTCCCAATCCAATATTTACAGTTCAAAATAAATATGACTGAAATCTGATCTGTTACTAATTTAATTAGTTATTTTATCGATACGAATGGCGAAAATTTTGAAAATATGCGTAGACTTCAGTCAATATAAATTTCAGATTGATACATCCAAGCCATATCCAAGCATAGGTATTTATGCTCTATCCTTCACCTTTCCTCTAATTTAATTTCTCTCCGTACGCCCGGTTGTCTGGAAGAAATCGCTGCATAGCGATAAGACCGCCAATTGTTTTAATGTACCTATTCTTAGGTTAAGTATTATTGTGATAATTATAAGAGCAATAAAGTATTAATAAATAAAGTGATCCTATAACGATTCTATTTTTTCCTTTTGAGGTTCAGAACCTTAAAAAATAAATAAAAATACGTGTGGCACTCGAGGACTGCCGCGGTAAAGCTATTGCATAGCATCGCATCGCTGTGCCGGTTGGAGTGGGGGGTGTTAGGTTTTTCGTTGCGGAACTTTACATTCGGTCGCCGCGCAGGGAACGTTATAGTTCCTCATTCAACAACATACTAACATAGTAGTATACAACGAACCAATATCAATTCATACTGAACCCCAACTAACAACAAAGCAGCACTAAATAATGACACAACGATAAATCCATGAATAAATCAGTGAAATGAAGTGTCAACAATTAGTCTGTCATCGGACGCGTGACACGCTGTCACAAGACAATGCCGTGACAGATTAAAGCGTGATTTACGCGTGACATTAGTATAGATCATGGGCCATTTCCCAATGCACTAGATCCATGGGTGGATCTTTAGAAAGAGAGGGCCGCGGTAGCCTGTAGTGTTGTCTCTGTCGTACGTCGATCATGATCAAGATTTGAATGTTAGTATACGTAGAGAAGAACATAATATAGGGTATTGTATTGCAATATTCTCTTTGATTTTAATTAGTCGAAGTTTTTGTTTACAGTCATTTGCTAGCAGCCAGCTATCGACTAAATATCACGGCGTGATATTACGCCATCACGCTCCGTCACGTGGCGTTGTCACGCTAATCACAATAAGATATATTGAGAATACCTTGTGTGTGTCATAATATAATTTTGGGAATACTTTCTCTTCTTTCTACTTCCTATATTATTGTAAGTAGCGTTAAAGAAGACGAACCTGCGCCAAATAGCTATCGAATAAATATAGCTACGTGACACTACGCCGTCACGCTACCCGTCTTGATCTTGTCACGCTATTTGCAATGAGCTATCCTCATTTAACGCAAACAAACCCGCGCCCATAACTAGCAATCAAATAAGTATTGCGACGTGACATTATGCCGTCACGCCAGCCGCCACAGTCTTGTCACGCTATTTGCAATAAAAAAAATTGGTTGTCTGTAAAGTCGGTTTACTGACGATAGTTGAACGTGACAACGTCCGATTGTGCTTCTTTGTCGCTCGTTCCGCGCTCTCGCTTGCACTTCAAGCCTTACATGGAACGCCTCAGAGCGAGGTAACGCCGCATGAGTCATGTTTTTTCGTGCGTGCAGCCGGCTCTATCGAATTATAAGACGTTGTCACGTCAAATATTGAAAATATCTTGTTACCATCTTGTGTGTGGCTAATTGTACGCTTAAGTTTGTACCTAGCGCACAAATTGTTCAATAAAAATGTTTTTTATTTATTTTAAGTAGACGAATCCAAGCTCATCAACTAGCTATCGAATAAATATCGTGACGTGTCATCGGACCGTCACGCAGCGTTGTCACGCGAGTCGACGTATAATTGATGACGTTACGTGTGCAACGATTACTGAATAATGTGACTTTGCTGAATACTGCAGTGTTTTTATTTATTTTTAAGTATTTAACACAACTAAGTTTTTTCAGTACTATATTTGATGTTATGTGGCACGGATAAACGAATAGTAAGAAACAACATATTATGTATACATACACATACATTCCTTACCAATCAGGGTTGCCCGGAAGAGATTGTTTTTGATTAATAAGGCCGCCTTTTAGTACGTATGTGCCGTGTGTTCTGATTGTATATTACAATAAAGAATAAATTAATAACATACTGTTTAAGATTTATACCAGGCAACCGCTGTAATATACCGTAAAAACTGCATATACATTTTTAACAAATTTTTTTTTTGATTGAGTCAATAGACAAGCTGCAAATCTCAAAGGATCAATTTTTATATTGCCACAACTACATGAAATAAATTTACTCTAAAATTTCTGAATCAATTGTAATGAATTTTTTAATGGATATAGACGTAATGCCAAGCTTTTGTCACGTAACCAAAACATGAGCTGAAATGAATCATAATAATAGATAAAGAAATTGTCACGCACACGTCATGCAGGCTAATCCGCGCGTAATATCTAGTGTAAAATAATGTCAAATTGTACACATTATCATTCGCATAATTCATAACAATTTGTACGTAAATGGAGCGAAAAACTAACAGCGTTGGAATGATGCCAGAAATCAATTAATTCGTCAACGGCAGCGTGACAATTCCGGAGTGACGAACGTGACAGCGCTGTCTATAGTGTGATGATGTTGTGTTAACCTACTGTGTAAAGGAGGTTGGTTTATGCGTGACGAATATACGTGACATGTAAGCTTGGTGGTAGGAATGGTTATTGGTTTGTTCATTTTTAATTTTTATGTTACAATGACTTATTAAAACGTGCGTGTGTAACAGTTTATTACTTAGTTACGATAATAAACTCTTTTTTAAGCTATTGCATAGCTTCTATCGCAAGCCTTGAGCGCGGGGACCGAATCCAGAAATTCCGTAACAAAAAAAAATGTGTGCGTGTACTAGAGCGTAAGAAGTGAAACTTCTTTATGACCTTATTTTTCAAAAAATAATTTACTATATATGCAACTTCACGCGATAAGAAAAAGATGGCACGTAACGGAAAAATGCCACGCGTAACGAAAAAATGTTACACTACATTTTTTCCAACCCCGATAAAGAAGTTTCACTTCAATACTAAATTAATGCTGTATATACCTGTAATTAATAGCCAATTTATAATAAGATTTAAGTACAAGTTCAAATAACATATAACAAATTGAGCTACTGTTTTATTACATAAATAAATAAAATATACAGAACCACACAATCCTTTTTCTTAACACGGCGTGCCATAAGTTACCGCGCAAGTGCGATTGTCACGTGACAGCGTGACGTGTGTTTTGACGGGAAGTTGATCACGCTGAAGTTTCAATATGGCGACGAGTTTCAAGTGAATGTAGCCCGGATTTTCCTATAAAACCTATAATGCTGCTAATATTATAAATACGAAAGTTCGTAAGTATGTTTACTCTATCACAAAAAACTGCTTGACCGATTTGGATAAAACTTTACAGTAATATAGGTTGCACATCATTATAACACATGAGATATAGAAATATTTGAATTTCTATAACTGTGACTGTGTGTAATGTTACACAAAATTTATTAAAATTTTAAGTAATATAAGGTCTAGAAAATCAAATTTACTTTCAAGTTGGTTAAACAAATCGATTCGTTAAACTAAATAACTAACAAATAGTTACTGCTAATTAACAATTACTTCAAACGGCTGTTTAAACTAGAACTATCTAAAACGACACCTAAAACAGCTAATGAGCCGGGCGCACTTGAAATGGCATTTTCCTTGCATTACTGCAACATTGGTTAATGCGAACTTGTTCGACGAAAGATTTGTATGGACATACGTTTTTATTATACTTAATGATTCAGTGGTCAGGACGCTTAAATAGCGTTTCGGTAAATAAAAATATAAGAATTACTCTTCAATTGATACTTTTCAAGAAATTACTACGATTTTCTAAAACTTAAGTTGATATGTGAATTATTTATAATTTTTGTACAAACTAGGTAAAAGAAAATCAGAACTGACTTAAATTAACAGTATCACACAAAGGCACCGTATTTTGTACAAGAGGCGGCCTAATTGCTGAACAGAAAACTCTACCAGACAACCTGGTAAGGCATGAAATATATGAAGTTCGTGGGATAGCTCAAAAAATATAATTATAATTATCTATGATTTCAGAACTGAAAATTATTTGGTATATTTTAATTCTTAATACGATAACGTTAAAATAAGATTATTTTTACCATTAATCGAAAGTTTAACCTAGCATTTTATAGGTATTTATTACACGGGTATATCCACAAGTTTCCAACTAATGTGGCTCTTGATAATTGAAACACACATGACGTTAAGACGGTATATTATGAGATAGGAACAATGGTTGTCTCTTAGGCTATATTCAAAGCCATAAGAGCGTATACGCATTATGCGGGTAGCCGCATTGCGGGTAGCCGTCCGGCTGACCGCAATCACAATTATGTACGTAATATTCATTTCTATGCGCACTGTGCGGTCTGCGGTAGCCGCATCGCAGTGCGCATAGAAATGAATATTACGTACATAATTGTGATTGCGGTCAGCCGGACGGCTACCCGCAATGCGGCTACCCGCATAGTGCGTATACGCTCTAACACACAATGCGTCGTGTGTTTTATTGTTATTTTTTGTTGTTGTATCTTAGACTATGTGATATAGAATTTAAATTTAATGGAATTGGCATTATTACTAGCTGTGCCCCGCGGTTTACCCGCATTGCTTCGCTCCTATTGGTCTTAGCTGGAGATAGCTGAGAGGATATATAGCCTTACTCGGTAAACAGACTATCTAACAGTGAAATAATTTTCAAATCGAACCCGTGGTTCCTGAGATTAGCGCGTTCAAGCAAAAACATAAAACTACAGCTTTACTAACATTTAGTTATTTAAACTATTCGCGAAAAACGCGTAAGTTATTAACAAGACGTCACGTTTTGTTTAAGCAATTTCGTAAGTACTTTATTGTACTATATATAATATTATTTATACTTTACTAGCTTTCCGCCCGCGGCTTCGCCCGCATTTTCAAAGAAAAGCCCGTTGCCGTAGGATTTCCGGGATAAAACCTATCCTATGTCCTTTCTCGGGTATCAAAATATCTCTATACCAAATTTCATGCAAATTGGTTCAGTAGTTTAGGCGTGATTGAGTAACAGACAGACAGACAGAGTTACTTTCGCATTTATAATATTAGTATGGATTATTCTTGCTGATACTGATACTATATAACACAAATTAAAATACAAAATAATTAACATTAATTTGCACAGAGACCGTACAAAAGGATATCTTACCTTCAATATCTTTAGTTGAATAGTTGCTTTTTAACGTCATAGAACAAAAACTTCACAAATACAAAGACAAGTAAAAAATACTACTAATTTCAATTTATTTGAGAGCCTTCCGATTCCCATTTAAATTTTGTCCAGTTCCGACCAATAGAAGACAGTATCAGTATAGCCCACATATCTATATGAGTTATTTTTAATATCTATGTAAGTATATCTATATCTATATTGTTTATTTTATAATATTTATATGCATATATTATATGTACAATATGTAGACGTATTTATAAATTTTTACTTTTATTGGTAGGAACAGTTGTGGATGTAATTATATAATTAGTATAAAATTTATATAAATGTAGGACCTCGGAAAATACGCGGGCAGACTGAAAATCAGCGCTGTTCGGGTGTTAGCCCACAGCATGGCTGAGTCTGTTCCGATTGCCTAATATATTGTGTTTACTTTTAAGTTAAGATAGTTTTTTGTTGGCAATAAAGCTTTTTTTCTTTCTTTCTTCTTTCAGTATAGTTTTTGCTAAAAAATAATCTTTATAACCATAATTTCCTCTTTCTCAAAACCTCATTATGCACCAAAACTAATTGAAAGCATCAGTAAACAATCCCCAATTTAGTAAAGTTAATTAAATCGCTATCATAGTTTTACAAGCTACAAGAGTTTAAACGTAAAGCCTTAACTCAAACTGCATGTCCTAGCCAGCTAATCTGAACCCGCCTAAGGCATGACTTAGAAACTTTAGACAGGGACGGACTGCGGTGAGGGCATGGGGCTATGGATGACCATGATCACCATGACCAACAATATGCTAGAGAAGTTATCATATATTCAAATAATTGAAAGTAAAAATCACTTGAAAATACCGATCAATCTACGTATTGGTATTTACGAAACATTTGTAATGTGTAATTTCTTTAAGTTATGGATAAATTTAAGTATTATGATATAAATAAAAACAATTATTGTATCTTAATAAGAAGCTATGGTTGTTTACGAATTCATAGTCAGTATTTAAAAGGCAAGAAGGAAATAATAAAAATCGATGTATAATATAAGGACCGTATTCATAGTAATATATTTGATTCATTTTTTTTTGTTACGATGTATTTCATACATATATTTCATTGTAAAATTATTAATTTGTGAATGTGAAGTATAAGTATGTTATAGATATACCTATTTGAGTGGACTTTCAGATTTTGTTGCAATTTTCATAGTTTGTACAATAATATAGAGTAAAAGTAAAGCAGTCGAATAATTGAAAAATAAGTTAATTAAAACATTATTAATTGCAACTATTATTAATTTATCCTATTCAAAATTATAAAGTTTATAACATTATTACAAGAGTAAGTATACACAAGAATAATATACATTATAAATCTAGGGCCCCAAACCCGAGGCCCCAGCCGGCCCGTCTACGCATCCCTGCGTTTGACTTAACTAAGTTGAGGGCGCGACAAAACTTATATAAGTTTAATTAATTGCTTTGAGTACACTTAGGGGTGAGTTTAGGATACACTGTTTGTGCTTAACTTTGGTTGGGTTATTAAATCACCTTTTAGGGCTCTGTGGGGCTTCATTGACCTTTGTTGATTAAACTTGATTTTTGTGTTAATGTTAACTTGCTTTCTACAACTTATCGTAGTTTAAAATTATATGTTTTATTTTTATTTTTAAGTAAAACTTCTTTAGGCGCGTTGAGAGTAAAATTTCAAGGTCAAATGGCAATACCGTCATGGCATGGAGTAAGGCAACGATTTTCGTATTTTTTAATCTTGCCAAATAAGTTTCACTTCTGATGCGTGTGCTCGACACACACGCTGTTTTTTATTTAGGTGAAGCAATATGTTTTAACCTCTATTAGTTAAAATTCCACCGAAAATAAGCGCGTTGTTGATATACCTAATATAAACTCGACAAATAACAAACGCTTTTAAATCTATCTCAGTACTATTATGTTAATTGAAATATAATGTTTTGTTTTCAATGAACATAAATAAAGTATTACTTATTACTTATTAAATTGTTGCATGCTAATTATTCGTGTCATGAAATAAATTTTAAACGCTATATGTAGTATTCTAATTTCTAATAATAAGTACACTGAAGTCAGGGCTTATCTCTATAATCTGGTTTTGTCGTATTTCACATAGACAACTATTAAATTGACAGATCCCTGGTTTAAAGTTAGACTGTGTTTAAATTGTTTTGTGGTAGTCTAAAATTAACATGTTTAATGAACCACAAAAAAAATATTAATGACCTAAAATACTAGATTCATCTGATTAAACCATCGACAGGAAGCATTCATGTTTTTATTAACTTGGATCTGGTTTGTGTTTGTGTGGCTTAAGTTTAAAGTTATAGCGTATTTAAGTTAGGAATAAGTAAATTTTTTTAATGTATGAATATAAGTTGTTTTAATTATAACTCAAGTTAAGAAAGCATTAAGGTCGCCTAATTACTTGTAAAGCCGGCTACTCACGTATCTGCCGCAGGGGCAATATTGGTATATATAAATAGGCAAGCCGAGGCAATTTAGAGAACAGCTGAAATTGCTTCGACTGCAGTTCAACCGTGATAGTTCCAATATTGCCCTTGCGGCAGGTACGTGAGTAGCCGACTTAAGCAGTTTCTTCCAAGCAACATAGCGAAAAGCTTCTTAAAATTTTGTTAAGTAGGTACATGAACTTCATACATGTATTTTTTAATCTGTGTAGGTATACCTTATTTATAACAATTAAGAAAACGATAAATGAAGACAGAGGAGTACATATAAATAAAATATGTGTGTGTGTGTGTTTTAATAATAAAATTTGTTAGTACAAAATTGTCGTTTTATTCGTTTTTCCTTATGAACAGTCCTTTATTATTTATTAACTTTTGTACATTTGAATTGAATGAGCAAGAAACTGGATAAATACTCATTTACTGTACTGTGTACATTTAACAGAATTTAAATTGCCTCCTGTTGTTGATTTTGGCTTTTACATTCCATGAATTTTTATCATATATAATTAATTAAATCATAAAGAGAAAGATTAATGTAAACACTTATAATATATAATGTATTTATACATTGTGATTAATCTCAAAAACTACTGAACCTATTTTGAAAACTTTTTCATCAATAGAAAGCTTACTACTTTAATTTTACAAATTTCATACCAAATGACATAGTTACTTATGTTATAATATTTTTCATTAGTTATCCCGAATCAACCCTATTTTTCCAATTTATTAGTAGTATTAGTTAGTTATTAGAGGCTAGTTCATAAATAAACATAGTACATAGTATAAAACAAAGTCGCTTTCTCTGTCCGTATATGTTGCGATGCAGTTTTTTTAATAGATAGAGTGATTCAGAACGAACCTTTATAATATTTATAAGGCTTTCGATAAAGCGGGCAAATCCATGGGCGGAAAGCTAGTAGGTAATTAATAATATTATAGTGATATTTCATTCAAAAGCTTATAACTTAAGACCAATATCAATTGAAACCGGTTTTCTCCGAGTATAAAATTGTGAATGAAAGGAAATGAGCGGGAGCAACGCCACGGGCTTCTATATACACCGATAGTATAAATAATATTATAATAATCGTGTCTGTTTTGCTACAATAAATAATTAAAGCGTCAAAGTCCAACAGAGTTTCTTCAGAAGCGCTTTTGAGTCGTCAAAATAACTATAAATGCGAAAGTTTGTGAGGATGTGTGTTTTTTTGTTACTCTTTCACTTCAGAAATGGATTTCGATGCGGTTTATTTAAATAGATAGAGTGATTCAAGAGGAGGTTTAGTATATAATTTATTAGGTTTTAGACAAAGCGGGCGAAGCCGCGGGCGGAAAGCTAGTAGGTATTATAATATTATGTTACGGTGTAATAGAATCCACCGTGAGACTCATTCATAAGATCGACATATCGTATAATTTTGTACAAGTATATGTTTTTTAATCTCGTAAGCTACAAATTGGCCGACTGGTTTTGTTTGTTACTCTGTACGTCTGTAGCCACCGAACCGGTGTGACGGGATGCTATGTTAATGATTATCAAATTATAGTATCTATGGTATCGGTAATAAATAGATTGGAATTATTTGTTGATAACTGACGCTTCTTACTTATAGGTACATATATTATATTATTTTGTACAATATCTACTAAGCCTGGTGTTTCTTACCGGTTCTTCAACATAGGTACATACTGCTTTCCGAATTAGTGGTAAATGTTAAAATTATGTTATAAATATTCAAAAGTGCTTCTAGAATTGAATACCTAAATAAATGTTTGAGTTTGAATTATAAATGCGAAAGTAACTCTATCAGTCTGTCTCTTCTTCTTGCCTCAACCAGCGAACCGATTTTGATGAAATTGGTACCTACAGAGATAACTGATCCGAGAAAGGATAGGTTCTATCCCAGAAATCGCACGAGTGATGCGTGATACGCGTTTATTATTATTACAACGCGGGCGAAGCCGCGGGTGTAAAGCTAGTATGTATTAGATTAATTATGTATAAACTTAAAATTGTTATAGTATATTATTCAATATTAATATTAAAAACAGAGTCTACCGTAGCTAGAAATATGTAATTTGGACAATGTTCACCTTTTTTAATGAAATTACCCATTAAAAAATATAGAATTACACCTCTGGGGTGGGTTTTATTATTATAGTATTTAAAAATAAATGTATATTGTGTGTATATTGTTATGTCCCAAATTAAGTAAATCCTGTTCTGTTTATACAGATAAGCATACATTTAAATAAATAATTATAAATGCTCAGACACTAGAAAAATACGATATGTTGTAAATGACACAAATATGTACAACTAATGTTTACAGTTTCGATTCTGCGTTGATATTTTTGCGTTGAAATTACATACTTACCTAACTTCTTATAACAATACATAATAGGTATATTGCCTTTTCTGTGGAAAGGCATTTTTTTAAAGTGAATGAACTACGCATTAATATACCTCAAAATATGGTTTGAAAGATACATATCAAACTATGGTTTGAAAGATACATATCAAACTAGCGGGCGAAGCCGGGGCGGACCCCGGCTTCGCCCGTGGTACATATTTCGCAATAAAAAGTAGCCTATGTCCTTTCTCGGGTATCAAAATATCTCCATACCAAATTTCATGCAAATTGGTTCAGTAGTTTAGGCGTGATTGAGTAACAGACAGACAGACAGAGTTACTTTCGCATTTATAATATTAGTATGGATTATAATAATCCTTAGACACAAAATAATAATATGTAACAGAGCGTTTTCAAAAAAAAGTGTACCCCTCACTTTCGGCCTGTCCCCTGTGTTTCAAGTCGAATAACAAGTAAAATTTATATGATGGCTAATTATTTTAATGTTTGAAAAGTATTAAATACATCATAATTTGATAAATGCAAACAATTAATTCACGGAAACATTGCGTACTATTTTTTAAATAATCATTTTTAAAACTAAAGTGTCAGATTTTGGCGTGTCCCCATCCAAGTTCTTCGATGTTAGAGAAGCGATTCTAAAAAGTTTTATACCAGGGTACCATAAGTTTTAGTGTCGTTTAAAAGTACATTTATTTGCGAATCGTCGCATGTAGTTCATAATTACGGCTTTATAATCGTTTAAAAACAATTTGATTTCCAAAAATATCTTAAAAAGTGGTACCGACCGGACATGTCGGGTTTACCACGGCTAATAATGCCACTTAGAAATTTTAGATTACTATTTGAATTTTTTTAATGGCAAAATTATCGTTTACTTTCACCGTCCGCCAATTTAAAAAAGCTTATTTCCAAATACAGTTCGAGTAAAACAGACGTGTTTTGTGAGTGCAACGGCCGTTGAAATTTCTACTGTCTGGTTTGAGACATATTATTACTTGATACAGTTAAGTAAACATCGTTTAAATACTTTCAGAAGATGAGCAATATATTCATTAACCGTTATTTACATTTGATAATGAGTGTAGGCACATTTTTTCGTCAGAATATAATTTTGACTAAAAACTGAGAAGAAAACGTCACGTCAGTTTTGCAACATTTTGCTTCGTGACCTATAGGCTGACAAGAAAAGTCGCAAAACTGCAGCATAAAGCCAAGTCTAGATTGTCATTGTAATATTCTTCATAATTTTTATAATTTTTTCATATTTTTAGGTTTCACTAATCTCGGGACCAAAAAGGACATGTATAATTTGCAAAAAATGGTATTGCAATGAATGCGTTGGTCAGCAGGTATACCCTGAATACATAATATGTGATACATGTATGGAAAGTTAAAAGGTGTGGTAGTGTAACTCTGAGTTTTACCCTAAAATTGATACTGTGTCAAACTGTGTGTTGGTGTATTTTTTTTTATGAGACTAAAATAAAATTTTTGTAAACGTATTCTCGGTTTTATTTTAACCATGTTAATTGGATTCAATATAAACCTAGCCTTATAAAAAATGGTCTATCGGTTTTGCGACAGTCCCCCGTTTTGCGACAAGAAAAATGTTAGTTTTTACATTTTTTTATTATAAGGGACACAAATAATTTGATTTCAATATTTAAAATGGTTTTGCTGTTCCGAAATAAAATAATCACTTTGCCGATTTTAATCAAAATGTATTAAGTATCGTAAAAGTAACGGCTACTTTGGCATCAGCTGTGGCAAAACAGAACTTAAAGCTAGTTTAATAGGAATTTTATTAATTTGTCGACTTCAATTTTCTATTTTTTAAATAATGTATGTTATAATCTTCGTAACACAATCAAAATATTTTGCGTCTTCCTTCGTAGTTAATAGTTACATGAGCATTAATGACTGTCGCAAAACTGACACTTTTTTTCACAGTCCCAATTTATTTTGATGATTTCTCGTAAAACAAATTAATCTGCAAGCAATTAAATACAATTTCACTTACTATGATGTATATTTAAAATTTCTAAATCAAAATTTCATTAAAAATGCAACATTTAAAATTTATCCATAAATTCAGTCATGGTACACTTTTTTTTGAAAACGCTCAACACATAGTACAATTGCGTATAGCGCCATCTATTGAAAACATGAACGAATTATTTAATCAATTCATCAACGAACTTATCGAAGTATTTCTTGAAAATGATAAGAGATGGCGCTAGTCAATCAATTAAAAATATCGTATTAAAAATCATATCTTTGTATTTATTAATGTAGGGATACATAATATTTGTCTGTACATATTTCAAAATTAATATACTAGTTATTTTATAAAATATGTTATTCTAGTTTTCTAACATTAACTTACTTAAGTAAGAAAATTGAATTCAGCGCCATCTATTAAACATAACACTGCATTATCGAATCAATTCAAACTATGATAATAATCGATGCATTCATGCATCGATTATTATCATAGTTTGAATTGATGAATCAATGTATTTTTCCGTACTTTGTAGAGATGGCGCTATTTTCAAAAATAAAAGGCTTCATTTATATTGCTATGTTTTATGTAAAATATAGATTACACACATAACATAAAATATTAAAATTGACTCGATAAAAAAAAATCACCAAGTTAGCTCTAATTTTCACACTTTTACGTTTTCTACTTGACATGGTAATACTTATTATGATTTTTTTTTTCATAAACAATTATATTAAAACATTTGCAAGATATTTGTTAGAGCATTTTGTGTAATTACTTTTAGTTTTGGTTTTATCTGCGATAAACCACTTTTGGCGCTCTTTTTTTCTCGAGATAAACGTTTGGTTTTGTCACAATAATAATTGTTTATGAAAAAAAAATCATAATAAGTATTAGGTACCATGTCAAGTAGAAAAATTACTACGATTGCCAGGTCTGCTAGAAATAAATAAAACACTGCAAGTTTATTTTCAATTGTATTTATTGCATATTATAGTTTTAATTGTATTTATTGCATATTTTACTGTCAATAGGTACATCATTTAATTTTTTTCCTAACATGATCTATTACGTATAATGACAATTACACACAATACATGAATACATATAGGTACCTACCTTGCAATTTGCATATAGGTATACCGAACTAGGCCGACGTTCACTGTTTTCTGGTTTTACTGAAACTCAGTAAAAAAATATAAGTAATAATATCAGATATTATAAAGGAAAAATGCCGCGTTTGAATATATCCTAAATGCCGTAATGTAACTGTTGAATTTTATTTTTATAGTCGACGAGGGGAATGAAAATATCATAAAAACACACGATAGCGGAGACCCTGTTATACAATGGAGTTTTTAGGGTTCCGTAGTTATACAAATCATAAAAACAGAACCCTAATAATGAGACTTCGCTGTTTGTCTGTCCGTCTATCACCAGGCTGTAGGTATCTCATGAACCGTGATAAATAGACAGTTGAAATTTTCAGAGATGATGTAAGTATAATTTATTTCTGTTGCCGCTATACACACATAATAAATAATCGAAGTTAGTAACGTTTGGCTCGGTCATTTATTAGATGGGTGATTTTTTTTCAGTTACTCTTTTAAAGCTTTTTTATTATTTTATGTACGGAACCCTTAGTGTCACGAGTATGGCTCACACTTGACCGCGTTTTATCTTTCTTTTTGCACATTCGTAGGTAATACTTAGTTGATGTTAAGGGTGCTATAACAGTTTTTTAACAAAAACCGCTATTTTACGGTACAATTTTAACTCAAAGCACTTACACGTGAGAACAAAGTAATATCTTAATTTAAAGATAATATATTCAGTTCTACGATCATCTTATAAAAATTGTACGACGTCATACAAAATTGTCACTGAAATACGATTTTCCCAGCACAATGATCGCATAAAATGCAAAAAAATGGGGTCTAAACCGGTACACTTTTAAGAAAATTAAAAGCCTAATCTATCTTCTAACCTATAAATTATTGAGGGATATATAGTCCTTTATAGATTGTGATAATTTTTTTGTATCTAAATCAAAATTTTATTTCAATTATAAGCTAAATTAAAAATACTTGTCGATTTCTTCATACATTTTGCTCTCGCGGGTCGTCAGACCGCGCTCAGAAGCGCTCTTGGAAGGACGGGTGTATCGCTCCTCGTCCCAAAAATAAAAACGAATTAGAAAAAGATTATTGTGCGTATACTGTCGTTTTCGTGATTTGAAATATTTGATACTTTAAAGAGTAAACTGTATAAGTTTCATATTCCAGTTATTTGTAATTTAAAATTATGTTTTAAAAATTATGTTGACTGAGATCCTCTTTTTTTATGGGTTGTTGAACGGATTGGTGGGGTAAAGCAATTTGACAAAACTAAAATCCAAGATGGCGCCGACGAAAATTTTACATCTTTTCGTCATGGGTGTCATTTTCATGGTTTTTGGGGTAGCTATTAACCAATATGAGGTCAAAAATAAAATCCAAGATGGCGCCGACGAAAATTTGCCATCTTTTCGTCATGGGTGTCATTTTCATGGTTTTTGGGGTAGCTATTAACCAATATGAGGTCAAAAATAAAATCCAAGATGGCGCCGACGAAAATTTTACATCTTTTCATCATGGGTGTCATTTTCATGGTTTTTGGGGTAGCTATTAACTAATATGAGGTCAAAACTAAAATCCAAGATGGCGCCGACGAAAATTTTACATCTTTTCGTCATGGGTGTCATTTTCATGGTTTTTGGGGTAGCTATTAACCAATATGAGGTCAAAAATAAAATCCAAGATGGCGCCGACGAAAATTTTACATCTTTCCGTGATGGGTGTCATTTTCATGGTTTTTGGGGTGGATATTACGCAATATGAGGTCAGAACTAAAATCCAAGATGGCGCCGGTGAAAATTTGACATCTTTTCGTCATGGGTGTCATTTTCATGGTTTTTGGGGTAGCTATTAACCAATATGAGGTCAAAAATAAAATCCAAGATGGCGCCGACGAAAATTTTACATCTTTTCGTCATGGGTGTCATTTTCATGGTTTTTGGGGTAGCTATTAACCAATATGAGGTCAAAAATAAAATCCAAGATGGCGCCGACGAAAATCTGTTATTTTATTTTAGTTTACTTCTTTATTATTAAGAAAATTACACCTATGACGAAAAGATGTCAAATTTTCGTCGGCGCCATCTTGGATTTTGGTTTTAACCTCATATTCGTTAATAGCTACCCCAAAAACCATGAAAATGACACCCATCACGAAAAAAGTCAAATTTTCGTCGGCGCCATCTTGGATTTTGGTTTTAACCTCATATTCGTTAATAGTTACCCCAAAAACCATGAAAATGACACCCATCACGAAAAAAGTCAAATTTTCGTCGGCGCCATCTTGAATTTTAGTTTTGACCTCATATTTGTTAAGAGCTACTCCAAAACCTTGAAAATGACACCCATGACGAAAAGATGTAAAATTTTCGTCGGCGCCATCTTGGATTTTAGTTTTGACCTCATATTGGTTAATAGCTACCCCAAAAACTACCCACACTTGCAAATGTGTTTGCTACGTAGGAAAAGTTCAGATTTAAGAGTATCCTAGGTAATGTGTTATGTGACGAATACCTATAATTTATTTCATTCCGACTATTTTTCGGAATAACATACATTTACTAAGAATTGTATACAATGCCGGATTTAATACAGTGCCGGTAACATCATATGTATGATAATAATTCTACATTTCTTAAAAAGCTTTGATATTGTATACAATTCATAGATTATTATTCAATGAAATAATGATGTAAAATAGTCACACTTTTTTAAGTTGTTTGAATATACTAACATATTTATTAGGATCGTACCTACTAATAAAAGTAACAAAATGAATTTTTAAAGTTCCTAGTAATCTTCTGGAATCAATTTCAATAAAAATACATAATATCAAAAATTAAAAATAATATCAAGTATGAAGATGGTCTATAAAATGGAATGCGCTATGTTTACGTGAGCGTGATATTGCCGCGAACAAAGTTACGTCGTTAGATACCTAAATTTGAGTAACGCAGATTTGTGACAGCGTCCTTAAGGTTGGATGTGCTAAAAACATAATTAGGTTAAAACTTAAAACAATTAAAATTTGTGCCTAATGTAATTAAAAAAATGCCTTGCATGGATTTGTTAATATTAATAACGGGTTTTATATTACTTTGATACATAATTACATAAAACGACTGGACCGATTCGGATGAGGTTTGTTGCACTGAATATACCAGCACAAAAATACAGCTTGAGTGATGCACATTCTAACATTTGAATCACTACATAGTATAAAACAAAGTCGCTTTCTCTGTCCTTGTCCCTGTGTATGCTAGAATCTTTAAAACCACGCAACTGATTTTGATACGTTTTTTTTAATAGATAGAGTGATTCAAGAGGAAGGTTTCAGTATAAAATTTATTAGGTTTTAGACAAAGCGGGCGAAGCCGCGGGCGGAACGCTAGTTATAAACGTTTTCATACCAAGCATTGAAGTAACATAACAGCTAACGCACTCAATCAAACGACCGTTTAAACGAGCGTAAACTTAAACGTTGTTTAAACTTTAAACCACAGTTAACGTCAGTATATCTCCATATGTTGATAAACGCAAAAACAATTTCACAAAACTTCAAGTGAAAATAAGCGAGGCAGAAAAAGTTCTTTTTACGGTAGAATTCCATTTACTAATTGGATTTAAATCGGATGATAGTTTTAAAGGCGGCTTAAACTGTCTGTTTTTTAGTCTGGGGCCCCGGTTTTGGGGCCCCAGCAAATTTTACATAACAAGACTTAAAATAGTTGCAATAAGGCTCTAACACAGATTCTAAGTAACCATATAATATATGGTTTGAAATTTTAACATAAAAAAAATATAAAAATAAGGACAACTAAGTTAATTTGGATGTCTTCTTACAATTCTTATAATTTTACTAAGCTACATTTTATTCCTTTACATCTGCGTACTAAGTTTTACACTATAAATGAATCATAATCAACATAATATTTCATACAGTAGGTAATGGAAGAGTGATGGAGAAAAAGACCCAATAAATATTTTTAAACAGTATATTTTATGTGACAACGATTTAATTGCGATTTTCTGTATCTTATACTAACCTACTTAAATTCCCTTTCTTTTCACATATTGAAATGCATATAGCGTTATTCCAATTAATTCGTTTATAATATGGCATGTGTTATATAATATTGCATGATATTAAATTATTACAAGAAAATTAAAAGTGGCCCCAAATTTGTTGAGTCCGTCCCTGCACTGGATGCAGCGAAAATTCGCTTTTATGAAATTAAAAGGGCTAAACAAATAGTATAAACGGTGAAAACTTTTCGAAACTTTTTTAAACTAAACTTCACTCGTTTTATATTTAAATTTAATTGCATTTCTGTTTACAAGTCGTTTGTTTGTTGAGAAAGAATTTTAATATTGATTGCATGATAATAAGTAGTTTTAATTTTTATTTAATTCTAGCTTGGTATGACGTGATAGTTATAATAATAACTGTTTTATTTCAGACTATGTACTATCTATGAGTTAAATGTCTAAGGTTGAATCATTGAGATAATATTACTACGTATGGAGGAGACACCACGAACAAAATCTGTGCGCCATTTTTTTGCTCTAACTAAGTTTTAAAAATTATTATCTAGTTAGGTACTTACCGATGAAAGTTATTCCTTTGCACTTTTCCGTATTATTTGTATTATTTGTGCAATATCGTAACACACACGAAGGCATATTTGATGCGTTTTACTTTAAAACCATTAAAAAAACCGCACATAAGCGATGTAGGCGGTGTCGTCTCCATATTAATATTATCTCAATGGGTTGAATGTAACAGTTAAGCAGTTGCAGAGGTTTTAGTAATAATACTAAATTACTAAAGAAAAACATAAGCAGATATTAATAAGCTAACCACTAACCAATCACTTACCAAGCAACAAGACAGTTCAGAAACCGTTCCACAAGCCAAAACATTGGATTTCCGAACGCCAGCTCGGCTACATGACGCGCTCGTTAGACATCCGTCAGTAACCGGGTTTTTTTGGTTCATCCGGGTATATAGTAACCATTACTACGGATAAGATGGGATATAAAAAAATATTGAAAATTTTCAATAACTTATAATCATCCGAGCCCGCGCCTTTAGCCTTGCCTTGCGAATTTATAAAGCATTTCAAAGCTATAAAACGAAATAACAAATAGTTTATACTGTATCTTTTGTGGGATAGCATTAAAATTTAAAAGTATCAGTTTTCATTAGTGTCAGTTTTAGAGCTTTTTAGAGTAGCATAATGCAAAGCAAGCAAATGGTATTGTCTTTTTCTTTCCTAAGTTATTGGTAAAAACTGTGGTAAGTAAATGTTTTTGGTATCGCAGCTTAACCTGTATCTAGATTAAGTTTTATAGCAATATTTTTTACTGTTCTATTATTTGTTATCCCAAATAAAAATTAGGGTGACAAATCAACATCGAGCTATGCTGCGCTGTACTGCGCTGTGCTGTGCTGTGTTTCTTAAGCTACGTTTTTTTAACAATTAAACGATGCTGCGCTGTGCTGTGCTGTGTTTCTTAAGCTACGTTTTTTAACCTTCCTATACTCGCGCGTTGGTCTGTGAGACCGACGAAACACATTTTCGTAATTATTTTATGCAGGTAAATCCTGTGAAGTCGAGTTCCTTGCTAGTTTCCAGATTTGGGGCTAACTTCATTTTAGTGCAGGTCGCGTGGTCGGCAGAAGTTCACGTATCATAGCATTTGGCGCCAATCGGTCCATGAGACCGACGCGAGTATAGGTTCAACTTTTTATGTAAGTATTAATCCATACTAATATTATAAATGCGAAAGTAACTCTGTCTGTCTGTCTGTTACTCAATCACGCCTAAACTACTGAACCAATTTTCATGGAATTTGGTATGGAGATATTTTGATACCCGAGAAAGGACATAGGCTACTTTTTATCCCGGGAAAATGACGCAATCCCGGAAATCCCACGGGAATGGGAACTATGCGGGTTTTTCTTTGACTGCGCGGGCGAAGCCGCGGGCGGAAACCTAGTATTATATATTTTGTACATTTATATATTTTTTAAGACTTTGAATACTTTATGAAGTATGTATATATAGTAAAATATATGTATGAATGTTGCTCTAAATTATATTTTGACCTTTTTTTTAGGCCATACTTCATGTCAAAATGAACGATGATCAAATCAGATTGTTGCTGGAAGAATCAAGTTCTGGTTCTGCTATGAAGACGAAAATGACAGTGAGGTGGAAGACAACGTGGAGGTACAAGAAGAGACATACGACACCGAGCAAGACGATGACAATGAAGAGATATCTGAAGTTCCCGTGATTTTTACTTGGGAAAAGATGGACAGGCAAGGCTCAAAACTAAGCCAAACATAGATAGGCCAGTGGAAATTAACATTAAATTCGCAAAACACGATGTAGATTTGAATTTTTGGTATGTTGTTTGGATCAGTTAGGGTGATGTAAATCCCAATTTGCAACTTCGAAAAAGTTGTGCTCGCTGCGCACCACGTGATAAACTGCGAAAATTTTGGACTTTTTTCACTTTTTGCTCTAAAAGTCATAAACTATGCGTTTCCGACAAGTATCATTCAGTACATAAATTAAGGTTATTAAATTTGCAACAATTTAAGCCTAATTAAAGCTCTCTAAATCTTATAGCGACTAAACTGTGGCCATTCGAAGATGGTTCATTTTTCCCGAAATATTGAAATTTTTAGTTTTGCTCTCGTTTGAAGCAAAATATTGGCAAAAACCGCTCGTTCTATGAGAAGGTCGTATAATTAAGTTGTAGTGCATTTAATTTTCTTTCATTAGAGCATAGAACAAAGTCTGTGAGACAAATAGTTCACTCACAATATCTGAAAAACAAAAAGAAGGTAGAAATAGATTTTTAAAGAATTGAAACTGAGGGCATATAAAATCATAAAAAGGATAATAATTTTTCATTTGCAGTATAGGTAATTAACAAAATTACAAAGCTAATTAAATTTGCAACAATTTAAGCCAAACCGCAGCTCTCTAAACCTTATAACAACTAAGCTGTGGCCTTTCAAAGATAGTCAGTTTTTCCCGAAAATTTCAAATTTTTAGTTTTGCTCCCGTTTGAACCAAAATATTGGCAAAAACCGCTCGTTCTATGAGAAAGTCGTATAATAAAGTTGTAGTGCATTTAATTTTCTTTCATTAGAGCATAGAACAAAGTCTGTGAGACAAATAGTTCACTCACAATATCTGAAAAACAAAAAGAAGGTAGAAATATATTTTTAAAGAATTGAAACTGAGGGCATATAAAATCATAAAAAGGATAATACTTTTTCATTTGCAGGATAGGTAATTAACAAAATTAAATTTTCTACAACTTTATTTTATGACCTTCTCATAGAACGAGCGGTTTTGCCAATATTTTGGTTCAAACGGGAGCAAAACTAAAAATTTGAAAATTTCGGGAAAAACTGACTATCTTTGAAAGGCCACAGCTTAGTTGTTATAAGGTTTAGAGAGCTGCGGTTAGGCTTAAATTGTTGCAAATTTAATTATCTTTGTAATTTTGTTAATTACCTATCCTGCAAATAAAAAAGTATTATTCTTTTTATGATTTTATATGCTCTCAGTTTCAATTCTTTAAAAATCTATTTCTACCTTCTTTTTGTTTTTCAGATATTGTGTGTGAAATATTTGTCTCACAGACTTTGTTCTATTCTCTAATGAAAGAAAATTAAATGCACTACAACTTTATTATACGAACTTCTCATAGAACGAGCGGTTTTTGCCAATATTTTGCTTCAAACGGGAGCAAAACTAAAAATTTCAATATTTCCGGAAAAATGAACCATTTTCGAATGGCCACAGTTTAGTCGTTATAAGGTTTAGAGAGCTGCGGTTAGGCTTAAATTGTTGCAAATTTAATAACCTTAATTTATGTACTGAATGATACTTGTCGGAAACGCATAGTTTATGACTTTTAGAGCAAAAAGTGAAAAAAGTCCAAAATTTTCGCAGTTTATCACGTGGTGCGCAGCGAGCACAACTTTTTCGAAGTTGCAAATTGGGATTTACATCACCCTAACTGATCCAAACAACATACCAAAAATTCAAATCTACATCGTGCTTTGCGAATTTAGGGTTTTTTAGTGTCGATTTCTACTGGCCTAAGATAAATATGTGCTTTGATATGTTTATTATTATTACTTAGAAGTTTATTTTGTTTTGAAAAAGAAGTTCTGTTTTTAATTTAGTTTTCCCTAGTACTTAAGAAAAACATCTCAAATTCGAGGACTGATTTGTTATAGACTATAAGTCAGTAAAATAATTAAAAGACTAAGTATGATCAATACTATTTTATTTCAGTACATCCTAAACTTTAAAAAAATTGTTATAGTTTTCGGTTTTCTTAGTAAATATATATAGTGTAGGGGTAAACACTATCGGTCTGTGACACCGTGCGCGAGTATAGGTGTTACAAAAATTGGCGCGAGTATAGGAAGGTTAACAATCTAGCTCAGTATAAAGTAATCAGCAGCTCGTGTAGTCGTTTATCTCGTCAAATATGACCCTATTTTCAAAAAAACGTAAACATTACGACATAGTTGAATCCGATGAAGATGAAAGTGAAGAAGAAGCGGATATGGATATTTTATGTGTTATTTTGTCGTTAAAAGAGTCCAGTCACGGTAGCTTGTTACCTCACACCATACGTGAAAAATACGGAGAATTTAATTTTCTAAAGAGTATTGCCACTGAAGACGATTTTTTTAAATATTTGCGAATGACTAAAAATCATTTTAATTATTATTAACACTAGAGCGCTCGTGCCTAAAATTTTCCTTGAGTGCACGCGTGGGTCACATAATAAATGTCACCCAATACGACGCACGTTTTTTTTCATAAAAATCGTAGTTTAAAAAGTAAACGAAGTACTTATTTATGAATCAACTTTATTTTTAAGTGATGAAACAAAAAAAATATCAATACTTTCTCATTTTACTTAAATTATGAGCTAAACATAAACCTCTGTGAAAAGTAACTAATTTTTTACTTATTGTGATCAATCAGTTCTTTTTACTTTGGAAACTACAAATTTGGTAAAAATAATCATCTAATTATAAAGTTTAAGAATAAGTTGTTCTTATCCAATAAAATTTTATTTTCAATAAAAAATAAGTATGTTCTAGCACTCGAATATGAGTATTTTATTTCGATTTTAGTTACCCATATATTAATAATTTCTTAAAAGTATAAATTGATCATAAGAGCAGTAAAAAATAAAAGCTGTATACTTGATTTTCACTCGTAATTGTATGATTTCAAAAACTTCCTAGAACGCTCGCGCGGGGGACATGCGTCACCCATGTACTTTTATATTTTCGCAGAGTACACTTCGTTGCACCAAGGAAGCTGACACGCTGCTAAAATGTCCGGTGATTGGTAGTCGGGGAATACCTGAGACAACAACACTCAAGCACGATTCTTTAAAAAAATATTTAGCAATATATAGCACTGGGTGACCTATGTCCCCCGCGCGTGCGCTCTAGTGTTAATAAGCTCGACACAGCGCAGCATGGCAGAGCTCCATAAAAACATAGCACAGTTCGGCACAGCGCGGCTCAGCACGGCGGGTAGCGCGCCTCGCTCGAGACTGCTGCGTTTTTAAACAGAGCGTAGCCTCACACAGCGCAGCACAGCATGGGTTGTTTGTATCCTCATTAAAATATTAAACGAGCGAGTTGACCAAACACAGCACAGCGCTGTACAGCGCAGCATAGCTCGATGTTGATTTGTCACCCTTAAACAGGAATATGAATCCAAGTTTTCCACAAATCGTTGTCACCCTACTGGCCTTTGGCGTTAATTGCCGGCGAGGCAACGATACCTATAGCTTGAATAATGTTTTCAATACCTTTTGCTGGAAACTTTAAATGGTGGGTTTACCGACTTGCGGGAAATGATGATTGTAACGGATATTCTATGAAATATTTATTTATTTATAACACTTTATTGCACAAACAAAATTAGGACAAAAATAACATTAAAATACAAAAGGAAGGCATAGTTTGTACAAGAGGCGGCCTTATTGCTAAGCAGCAATCTCTACCAGGCAACCTGATGGGAAAGGAAATATGATGAGATGTAATGTTAAAGTATTGTTTCAATAAATTAACATTAATTACCTACTTATATTATAAAGATGAAAATTTGTGAGGATGAATGTATGAATGTTTGTTACTCTTTCACGCAAATACTACTGAACCGATTACAATGAAATTTGGTAGGTATAAATAAATAAGACATAGTTAGTACTTAGTAGACTACGTTTTATCCCGGAAATCCCACAGTTCTCGAGTTTAACGCTTAGTAACACATTTTATTTTATAAATATGCAATCAGGTGATCGTAAAAATAATCATCAAAAAATATACGCAGGTTAATAAATAACTATTGTATTTTAAAAGTGTATGTAGTTAGTTACCTACATATTTCAAATATTAATTTGCCCCGTGACTTGTCGCGCGTTGTACGGTGTAGGTACCTACATAGATAGCTTAAAATATTATCAGATCATCTATTTGCAAACTACATTACACTCAAATCGGTTTAATATTTTTCACGTACTTAATTAAACAACAAATATTTACATACATACAACTTTTTGAATTTTAATATTCTACATATTTCACGGATCAATCTAATAAGATAGCATATTTGCATTTTCGTAAAACAATATATATGGGGGGTAGTATTTAAGGGTGGGGGTAGTAAAATTCCTTCCTTAGGCCTGGAACCCACTTTCCGAAGCTTTAATGGGCTAAATATCTTGAGCCGGGATAATTTGAAGATGTAGCGTCAGCAACGAAGATAGTGGATTATTTTTATATTTATTGAAACTATTTATTTTAAATGATTGTGTGAGAAACATGAAATATATTTTATAACATGGCCTATTAAAAATCTCAACCCAATAGTTTTTGCGCCAAAAACCAAGATTTTAGAACATAACATATTTACCTATACTTACAACATTTTTATTATTTATCATATTGAGGACATAAAATACGACATGAGCAAAGATTGTAGTAAAGAAGTACCTAGTATTATTTAATATGTGTTAAAGGTAACCAAATACATACTCTTCTTTACCGTGTTACCGTGTAGTATAGGCAATTTTAGTTTTCTTTCTCTTTTATAGCAAGCAGCTTAATATTTAATAAAATAAAAAAATACTTACCTATACCTGTTTTGCAGACCGTACATTCGCTAAAGTATTAGTAAAGAAGATTGCCCTTAAGTCTTGCCATTTGCCGACGATTCGAAACACAATCGATGCTCCTCGGATTGGAATCAAGCCGTGTACTGACGACATATCAAGCAATGTGTAAAATTATATTATTTATTTGTTTTATAAATAATTGTGAAGAAAATAACAATTTGGTTTTGTCTCACAATCAAATTAAGCAAGGTTAATAATAACAAAATTTCTGCACTAATATATAGGTATTCTTCTTTTGACTTTACTCATTTCATACCACCTCAAACTCAAACATTTATTCAAATAGACTTATTCTAGAAGCACTTTTGAATCGTCATAACATATTTTTAACATTTACCATCGATTCGGAAAGCATCTATCTAATCTCCGATACATTTGGCTTGTCTCTACTAATCTTAGTTGCCATGGTACTTTAATGACTCAAAACGATAACTATTGTTATTCTGACCCCTATCAAAAGTTAGACAGCCCTTAATCTTCAAAGGGTTGATATTATGTTATATTGTCACGATAAAGACCTTGTTTATAATATTAACAAAAAGTGTGTTAACGACGTTTAGACACATTTTTGGCTTTAGTTTTAACACATGGTTTGATTTAAAATTGTAAGTATTTATATTCACATAAACTTAAAGAGAAGATTCGAAATTACTTTACCGATTTGTATTGCATTGAAATAGCAAAATAAACATTATTTTCTAATCTGAAAGTAAAGCAAGAAAATAAAGTCTATGTGTAGCTCTCATGTGGTAAATTAATTTTTCAAACAGAGCTTGCCGTTTCTGAGATAAATAGCAACAAACAAACCAAGAATAAAATCTTTTCTACCTATATATTAGTGCAGAAATTTTGATACATGTGATGTGAACATTGTTCAAAGATTTCAAGCTCCAATATTTGTCGCTTTTGATACAAATGTTTGTACAGTTTTAATAAGCAGAATAATTAAATAATTATGAACATACAGTGATACGTTTTTTCGAAACAATGCGACTGATAAGTGACCTAGTTACAAGAGATAATTATCTCTTCTTTTAGCTTTTCAATAACTTCAATCAAGGATACATCTTATCTTAATCTTATCTTATCTTAATCTTAATATATTATATAAATCTCGTGTCACAATGTTTGTCCTCAATGGACTCCTAAACCACTTAACCGATTATAATAAAATTCGCACATCATGTGCAGTTCGATCCAACTTGAGAGATAGGATAGTTTAAACATGTAGGTACCACGGGCGAAGCCGGGGCGGACCACTAGTGCTTCATTAAAATCTATTACACAGTTTGAAAATACGACAATACAGAACTTCGTGCGAGAGAGCTCAAAGAAGAGCTTTTAGAAGCTACTTTCTGAACCACTAGTAAAAAAATATTTCTCTATTTTGACGATTCAAAAGCACTTATAAACGAAGTACTTATAATTGAGTTAATAAATATTTAAGTTGAAAACCGCCTCCTTGGTACAGTCACAGTATTACCATTATTTCCTATAATATTGTAATACTGTGGTACAGTGGTTGACGCGTGAGCGTAACACCGAGGGGTCCTGGGTTCGATTCCCGGTGAAGACGAAGAAAAATAATATGTCTCGGTCTGGCAGCACACAGAAGGCCTAGTACTTGTCCTTAAAGAAAATCGATCAGTGAAACAGATGTATAGTGCATCTGCCCCTTACCCCACTAGGGGACATGGGACTTCACTTTGAGTTGAAAACAGGTCAAAATGTAATGTGAAGTTAGTTTAAATTTATTATTATCAGACAGACGTTGAAACGGCTACCAAAGACTATAACCGACAAACAGATACAACTTGATCATTTTATTTATATGGCCATATAAATGTAAAATTTACATTACATAAATTACTAAAAGCGCTGTTAATCATTACACAAATTAATTCCCCAGTATCCCATTATCTTACCAAACACAAACAAACATTTAAATTCGAAAGTCCTTAAAAGTGTCGCAAAGCAAATTGGGGACATAATTCAAATGGCCCATACCCCATACCCCATACCCCAGCCAGGTGTTTCTGAGATTGAGTGTGCAATAATGTTTACAAATTACCGCCACTGTATTAGACGCCTTGTTTATAAGGGGGATAAGGCTCGTTGTACTCGAGCGACTTTTTTTGTTGGAGGCCATGTGAAATATCTGAAAGTAAAAAAGAAATATCATTTTTTATGCAATCTAATAAAAAATCTCTAGCCGAAAAACTCACTTGACTAAATCCAGTAGTAAAACAATAAAATTTTACTCTGACAGAAATATTTAAAACAAGCAGTAATATTAAACACAATGAAGAATGTTACTAGGTATGCCAAATCCCTTGAAATTGTGTCTCAGTAAAGCCTGTATGTATACAAATACACTAGTTTTTGTCGTAGTCAAAAATACCAAGTAGTTTTGATTTTATACGCATTCAAAGTTTCGAAAAATATCGAGTCCCGCTAATAGTCACGTGACCGCTTGTGACGTCACGTCACAACGCACCGCGCGGCCGCGTCCCCGCGCGGTGTGTATAAAGCAAAATTACCAATCTTCTATTGGATGATACGTGTAATATTCAAGACCAAATCTAAAAAATAAAATATATATCAAACTAGATGATATGTTCAACGATTCTGTTTAATCAAAAACATAAAATATTAAAATTTACTCGATAAAAAAAAATCACCAAGTTAGCTCTAATTTTCACACTTTTACGTTTTCTACTTGACATGGTAATACTTATTATGATTTTTTTTTCATAAACAATTATATTAAAACATTTGCAAGATATTTGTCAGAGCATTTTGTGTAATTACTTTTAGTTTTGGTTTTATCTGCGATAATAAAAAGTAATATATATAAATATTATATATACCCTGTTTTTGTTTAATTCTTCCCCCGACCAACTTATATTTTAGTAGTTCTCCATATCATTCTCAACTTAAAACAAGAAAAAATCTTACTAGCCATCTACCTATACTTAGCCCATACGAGCAGAGCAGAAGCACAGTCTAGTATACAAGTAAATAAAAACAAAACAATATATACAAGTAAATATAAACTGTATATTAAAACTTGTATAGAAAACAAAGGATAACGCAAAACAGCTGCAATGTTCTCAAAATATTATAATACTAGCGGTCCGCCCCGGCTTCGCCCGTGGTACATGTTTACGTTTTCTCTACATAAAAACCATCCTCGTACTTCAAGGAATATAATAAAAAAAGAATTATCGAAATCGGTTCAGCCGTTCTCGAGTTATGCGCTTACCAACACATTTTGCGATTCATTTTTATATATAAGAAGATGTATGTAGCTTACGTCCTTTGCAACTATAAAAAACAACTTATCCGGCGAATTGGTAGTTGTATTTTTACATTTAGGAACAACACATGATTTTCTGGTATTTGGATTGGACATTTTTAAAAGTATTTAATTATAATTTCGACGGCGCGGGCGCGCGATCGCTAGCGGACTGAGTGAGCCAGATTGAGCGTGTTGTAGTGTGACGTCACACCATCACCGGGCGTTTACAACTTCTTTTACTTCTAAATCGGAAACTAATTGACGTATCGAAGTAATTTTTTCACTAGTATTATTTATTTTTGACAGAGAATATGGAGTGCTAATAAACAAAATTAGTGAACATTCTCCATTTTCGAAAAAAATGAACAAGCAGCCATGTGCCTTGTCCAGGTCGACTTTTTTATATAAGGATAAACACACGTATATAAGTAAATAAGGTAGGTATATACGTATATGGTGTTATTTTTATATCAAACAATACTTATTTTGAAGCATACATATTTATATACCATAGATCAATAAAAATACTTATTTATACACAAAATTGTCTCTAGTCCATAAACAGCCTAAATATCTCTAGGGACGTGAAAAAAGCTACAGCTTTTACTAGGATTATCTTAAATCTAAGTTAAAATATATTACATGGATGTTACATATCACAGAACTAAGTTACAACTTACCTTGAGGAAAATGTAATTTAGGTCGCACTAAGTATTACGACTTACGAGCTATGTTCCCATTAATTTACTTACTGTTATTATTTAATTCTAAGGTATTAAAATGAATAGAGAAAGAGGAAAATGCGTTTAATAGTACTTCTATTATAATATGTTAGCTTAACCTATGACTTCACCTGTATATTTGTATGTTTACGACTTAATTATCCTAATCCTTCCTAATACTATTATAAAGACGAAAGTTTGTATGTATGGATGTTTGTTACTCTTTCACGCAAATACTACTGAACCGATTACAATGAAATTAAGCACACATATAGAGGGTAACTTGGATTAACACATAGGATAGGTTTTATCCCGGAAATCCCACGGGAACGGGTTTTTCTTTGAAAACGCGGGCGGAGCCGCGGGCGGAAAGCTAGTTTGTAAGTAAATGATTCCTATAGACTCGATCTTAACCCACTTTAACTAAACAGATTTAGTTCAAACTTTGTACACTTATCAAGGATCTGTGACAATACAATAATTTCATGATTTTAAGCGTGTTTTTTTTTCAGATTTTTTTACAATATTTACATTTGCAAAGGCGTAAGAATTTCAGACCTTACACCTCTACAAAATATATATTTCCGATTCAAGAGGAACGGGATGAAGACAGGAATGACGAAAGAAAATAATGGAAGGAAGAAGGAATAGGATATGGAGGATATGGTAGGATCCGGAGCCTACTAATATTATAAATACGAATGATGCTGAGTATGTTTGTTACACTTTCACGTGAAAACCACTGAACGTATTTTTTATAATACATAGCAGATCACTGCTATATCATGTAGCTAATCTATACTATTATTATATTATTATAGTATTATAAAACTGAAGAGTTTGTTTGAACGCGCTAATCTCAGGAACTACTGGTCCGATTTGCAAAATTCTTTCAGTGTTAGATAGCCCATCACGCTAAGACATAGGTATTACAGGATCGGAGTAATGAAATTAAAAACCGCGCGGCACATCTAGTAATACAAAAATGTAATATATTGTTTAAATTTTGCAAACTTGTAATAAAATAGATAATAAACACAGAAAAACATGACTCTTCAATACAGATAGAACAGACGATTGTTTCATTGGTTTCAATCTAAATATTGACAAGTAAATCAATGTCAGTTTAATTTAAAACGGCTGTGTTTGATTCCGCTAAGTGATTGCGTAGGTACTACCTACATGGCATTAAATTTTCATATCCAATCACTAACGGTAGACTTTGTGGTAAAGGGGACGAGCGGTAGCGATTTAAACTTTTTATATGGTGCAAGATATTACTTTTTAAAACGCTGAATTTCTTTATATTCAAATTGCGTACATATTTCCACTTTATTATCTTTCATTTAAAAATTTAACGGATTACTACTTTTGTGTTTTTCCACCAATAATATGCGACGATGTGTAGTGAGGAATGTGTTTGTAAGTAACCAATAGTATCGCTTCAAACGCTAAACGCTTTAAACTTCAAACTAAATTTAAACTTTATTTTAATTTTTAACGTAACATTTTCCTCCTACTTTCTTACTCAATTTTCTTTGTCACATGTTTTTTATAATAATTCTATTAATGGAATTCCTTTTCATTGGCGTATTGTTCAATTATTATTATGTAATTATTGTAAGAATAGCTGTAAGGAATCAGAAATAAATAAATAAATAAATAATGTTGTGTGGTTTTATGAAACCACGGTAAAAGTGAAACTTAGGCACAAAATTATCGTATTTGTACGATAATTATCGTACGAATCGCGACATGCGCTACACAGACCAAAAAATTTGAGACGATGTAATAAAAGTTTCACTTTAATAAATGAAGCGATATGATTGGTTCCTTACACATTCCTCGCTACACATCCTCGCACATTATAGGTGGATAAGCAAGCACCCTAATGGCCGTTCCCAATATCGTATCTATCTTCGGTTTGACCCTACTAAAGATAGAAAATGCTATCTATCTTTTGGCGTCCCAATAAGCTTATGAGCGATAAGCTAACCTATCTCTGATCGCTATCTATCGTCTGGAGGACTAGCTTACTAGAGGTATATTTTTCTCTTTGAATTTGTCTATTTGAGCGTCCCAATAACGTTTTGACAGCTGTCAGCTAGCAATGGCCGTTCCCAATATCGTAGATATCTTACGATAGATATAACCTTACTAGCTATCGGAGATAGCTGTCTATCTATAACCGTAGTTGGAATATTGGGAATGGCCATAAATGTAACTCAAACACAAAAAAAAACGATAACACTTTTTTCCTCTTTAAATTTTTGCTACAAATACGAATAATAATAGTACAAAGTAACTAAACAAAACGCTACCTCCCATAACTTAGACGGGTAAAGCCAGGCCTCAATACAGGTATATGTATATTTAAGTCTATTGAAAGAGGTTAATCACTCTGTATTCGTTAATAGTCCGTTTTCTTATGGGAAAAGGTATACATTTTTGAGTAAAGCAATGCCATTTGGTACGAATGTTGTACTCGTCCACCTAAGCCCAAATCGCCCGGTAGCCAGTCTTTACTCCCCTGCAGAAAGGAGGGAGGGGGGGTTATAGAACAGAGCGCCCGGCGCTCCGAAAAACAATTCTGGCGGAGCCATTTGGACCTTTGAGTCGAGTTTCGTATCGTTTTCAGGTAACTAGATGATGCTTGATTCATTCCCCATACCAGTTTTTTAGGTTTCCCTAGCAAAATATGTCACAATCCTTAAAATAATAAACTTTTGGTAGTGGCAAAATCCAAACAAACCAGTATATTTTCATATTTTTGTATGAAACCTGGTTTATAAAAAAATACTGTCTGAAAGGCCATTTAATTCAGATTATAAAAACATTAACAAGTAATATATATTTTACCGTTGTCAATGTAAAATTAATTATAGAAAGTATAGTAACGCTCGTTAGCGCAGCATAGGGGACGGCTAATAGACCCGAAAAATAAGCGATACTAACAAACAAAAACCAGCCAAGTGCGAGTCTGACTTGTTCATCGAGTGTTTCGTACTTATTTGTCCCATATCATGTTAACTTGTCTGGTAGAACCTCGTTAACTGATACACACACACTTTCGTCTTTATAATATTAGTGTGATTTTAAATCATCTTTAAATTATAAATGAAGTCAGGTAACATTGTTAAAAATAAAGATATATAATAATAGAACGTTTTTGTATTAATAATAATGACAACCACCTCCACAATTACATAATTCGGTACATTTGAGCTGGCGCATATTTAATCCGGAACTACAAGATTTCACGTACCAACATCTTATCAATTCAAAGCTTCTCTTTTCTTTTTATTACAGATGGGCAAGGAATATTTTGATTTTTTTTAGGCCCCCAAATAATATATACACTATACAGCCTGTAAAACTGCCCTTGAGGTGTGTTGTTTAAGGGCAGCTTCTGTGGGAGGCAAATTTTCGATCTGCCTATCTGTGTTTGTTTAAAATTTGTTTGCAACTCTCATTTACTGTCACAGCGGGGTAAGATGTGAAAAACAAACATGTACTTGTAATACTTATAAAAAAATATAATTTCTGGATAAGAGCATCTTTAAAATATTGTGACCGTCCTTACGCTATCATGCATTGTAATAACAAACTTTTCAATTTCACTGTCTGTATATTGGCCACAGTGTAAAGTGTTTCAAATCCTCGTTTGACATTCGGATATGTCTTCCATACCTTAAATGCATGTGTACCTATAGTTCTTTTAGACCTTCTAGCTTTGGAACACATGATATTTTGTACTAGCCATATCTTTCGACTGTTCTTATAAACAATAATTCTTATTAATACTATTTTGGCTACTACTACTATACCGTGTGTTCCAAAGCTAGAAGGTCTAAAAGAACTATAGGTACACATGCATTTAAGGTATGGAAGACATATCCGAATGTCAAACGAGGATTTGAAACACTTTACACTGTGGCCAATATACAGACAGTGAAATTGAAAAGTTTGTTATTACAATGCATGATAGCGTAAGGACGGTCACAATATTTTAAAGATGCTCTTATCCAGAAATTATATTTTTTTATAAGTATTACAAGTACATGTTTGTTTTTCACATCTTACCCCGCTGTGACAGTAAATGAGAGTTGCAAACAAATTTTAAACAAACACAGATAGGCAGATCGAAAATTTGCCTCCCACAGAAGCTGCCCTTAAACAACACACCTCAAAGGCAGTTTTACAGGCTGTATAGTGTATATATTATTTGGGGGCCTAAAAAAAATCAAAATATTCCTTGCCCATCTGTAATAAAAAGAAAAGAGAAGCTTTGAATTGATAAGATGTTGGTACGTGAAATCTTGTAGTTCCGGATTAAATATGCGCCAGCTCAAATGTACCGAATTATGTAATTGTGGAGGTGGTTGTCA
Source organism: Colias eurytheme (assembly GCF_061535395.1). Lineage (NCBI taxonomy): Eukaryota > Metazoa > Arthropoda > Insecta > Lepidoptera > Pieridae > Colias > Colias eurytheme. The sequence continues at coordinate 6,504,628 of NC_143006.1, forward strand.
TTATTATTAATACAAAAACGTTCTATTATTATATATCTTTATTTTTAACAATGTTACCTGACTTCATTTATAATTTAAAGATGATTTAAAATCACCCTAATATTATAAAGACGAAAGTGTGTGTGTATCAGTTAACCAGGTTCTACCAGACAAGTTAACATGATATGGGACAAATAAGTACGAAACACTCGATGAACAAGGCAGACTAGCACTTGGCTGGTTTTTGTTTGTTAGTATCGCTTATTTTTCGGGTCTATTAGCCGTCCCCTATGCTGCGCTAACGAGCGTTACTATACTTCCTATAATTTATTTTACATTGAAAATGGTAAAATATATATTACATGTTAATGTTTTTATAATTTGCATTAAATGGCCTTTCAGAAAGTATTTTTTTATAAGCCAGGTTTAATACAAAAATATAAAAATATACTGGTTTGTTTGGATTTTGCCACTGCCAAAAGTTCATTATTTTAAGGATTGTGACATATTTTGCTACGGAACCATAAAAAACTGGTATGGGGGATGAATCAGGCATCATCTAGTTACCTGAAAACGATACCAAACTTGACTCAAAGGTCCAAATGGCTCCGCCAGAATTTATTTTCGGAGCGCCGGGCGCTCTTTTCTATAACCCCCCCTCCCTCCTTTCTGCAGGGGAGTAAAGACTGGCTACCGGGCGATTTGGGCTTAGGTGGACGAGTACAACATTCGTACCAAATGGCATTTCTTTACTCAAAAATGTATACCTTTCCATACAAGCATGCCCATAAGAAAACGGACTATTAACTAAATTTTAATAAGACACGTCTGAAGTCTGCGGAAATCAATACTAAATAATTAAGGGGTTTTCTTACAGAATAGTGAAAATCGCATTGAAATTCGTTCAATAGTTTTGATATTTCAGGCGAAAAAGTGTAGTTTTGGAGTTCTGCCAAAAATATTAGTGACACTGCTTAAAGATTAAGTTTAATCTTTTGAGCAATAAAGCCAAAGTCAATCAATTTAAAATATAGTTAAAATATAATTTATAATTAATTACCTTTAAAAACCACACATAAAAGTACTTATAACATCTCAAGCCGAGGAGAAGAGAAATCATTAGTTGGTGCGATAGTCCGCCAATCGCAGACTTTTAATCACACGTCATTATTAAATTTAAAATTCAAAAAGCGAATAACCAATTAAAAATAAATTACAGATAGTTCTGGTGCAGGGCTGGCTATATTTTGTTTTATCTATTTTTAATTGCGAATTTTAATTTATAGTAAACTAGCTTTCCGCCCGCGGCTTCGCCCGCGTTTTCAAAGAAAAACCCGCATAGTTCCCATTCCCGTGGGATTTCCGGGATAAAACCTATCCTATGTGTTTATCCAATTTACCCTCTGTATGTGTCTATTATTTCATTGTAATCGGTTCAGTAGTATTTGCATGAAAGAGTAACAAACATATTATTATATACATACACATACATCCATCCTCAAAAATTTTCGCATTTATAATATTAGTAGGATAGGTGTGTCAATGATTAGCAAGAAATCTACTTTATTTATTAATATTTATTTGATAAGCATGCAAGCTGGAGAAAATTTAGAAATGTAATGAAATATGTCGTCATATTTTAATGAAGGCGCTAGTCATTCAATCAAATAGCAGATGCAACCAGATGACGGCGACATACATAAAAGGTTTAAATTATACGAATAAACATAACCTGCAAACAGTTTTTTTTATCATGGATATACTAATGCGATGTAAAACCTTAACAATTATGCGATTATAGAGGTACAATCTTCCTTGTTTTAAGTATTTTAATTTTAAATTTTAATGTAAACGTTGCATAAATTTTAATATTCTAGCTTTGTTCAACCCTAACAAGCTATCTAAGATTTAAGAAAATTTTGAAATATGCCGCGAAAATCTCACGTTCTAATTTCAAATGTTACGAGTTCATGAAATTCAAATTTGGAAAACGTATTCGCTTTTTAAATCCTGGATTACTGGCCGTGGCTGTTATGTCAAACTAATCGAGCGTTCTTATTTCGAATTTGAATTTGGAACTTCGATTTGCGGTATATGAGTTTTCTAACAACATTTTAAGTGCACTATGACGTGAATTGGGTCACACTTACAACTTTTAAAGAAATAAGGCGTTTGTGATGAAATAAAATAAAAATATAGTATTAAAATATACATTATAATCTATAGTCTATACTTATATATACCGTTTGGAAATTTTCTAAGGAAAAGAACTCAAATACTAGAAATAGCACATTCTACTGAAAGGAAACATTACGAGTCAAATGTCATTACAATAATTATTTCGAGGTTAAAACTGGTCAAAATTTATATGGAACAATCCGGTAGGAACTAGCATTCAAATAATAATATAATAATTATCAAAAACGGTTCACCCGATCGAAAGTTCTGAAGAAACAAACCCAAAATAAATTATTTTATAAACATATAAAATTCATTTGACAAATAACCATCAATTGCATTTTCAAATAACGTTCTAAATTCGAATCCATCGTTCGGCGTTCCAAATTCAAATTATTTTCATGTTCGAAAGGTTAGACAAAAGAATTTGGTTAATGTAGAAAAAGTTGTAACAGTCAAGAGCGTTATATTGGGGACAGGCTAATGAGAGTTTCATGATATGGCTTGATAGTGGCTTGGTTAGTGTGGAGATGGCTTTATTTTACGAATAAAATAACTTTAATACATTAATTTGATAATAGACGTTTGAAATAAATAAAAAAAAAAAAATTATATTTATTTGCCAAAAGAAGGTTATTAAAGTATATACAGATTATGACAGCGGACCCCGCACTAGGCACAGCCTGTCTCGCGGGGCCTTAAAACGATTATACAATAAAAATGGAGGTTCACATAGGGTCCAACACGTATAGTACAATGCAACTTTGAACATCAGTACAAAATAACTATCCAATATCTACATTAAAAAGAGAAATACTTGTTTATATACTATTATATACTATTATTAATACTTGTATATACATATATTATGATCTGAATCAGGGTAACGGATCTAACGATTTCAAACGAATTTAGTATGCAGTTTTGGAGACGATGAATCGATCTAGCTAATTCATAAAAAATACGTACTATTAGTAGATATATCCAATGAAATACATAGATATTATATTTACCCTTTTCAGTCTTACATGCATGTTCATCATAATATGCAAAATAGTAGTAAATGTCTTTACTGTTCGTCAATTATCTATATATTTTAAATTTCTCTTATAATATGCGTAAATTATTGACCGAATAATAATTTCCTTCTTGTTTAAAGCTCAAACTTTTAACATTTTGATTTTTTTTGAACTTTTGCAAACAGAAACTTTTATTTTAATATTTAAAAAAATACAACTAAAAAGGTGCCACCTCCACACTGAGTTATCTCATTTTCGCTCCAACCGGCGCATTATTAAAGCATTACTCCTGAAGAAAAATGTATTTTTGACTTCAAATGTTTACACGGTTTCGGCTTAGGCGCCTTTTTTATGTATGTTTCAAGAAACATTTAAAATGACCCTTATTTGTATAGCAATTGAGTACACTTTACATTGACTGGGTTATTTATATGGTAACTTGAAGATTATCCTTGAAGCTTTCTTTGCGAAAAATTTCACTGTAAATGGTGCATCATTTTTGTGTCTTAAGTTTTTAAATAGTTTTTTAACAGGAATTAGGGTTATTAAAATACTGTATTTAAGATTTGTATAACTTGCATGTTTATCTATACAGTATACTAACGAATGGACTGATTTTGATACGATTTTGTTGAAATCCGTTCCCTTGTAGCATCGTAGCCCCCAAAAGCATGTCTCCATTTTGATGCAGTTCTTGTATTTAAAATAGTATCTAACGCTAATAATACTATACTTTATCGATGTTTTGTAATGATTTGGCTTAATAATTTAATTGGCTTATTTTTAAATAAATACTTGCCTATACAGGGTGTCCCACTATTGGTATACTAAGCGCAAAGGGGCTTATAGTTTTGCATACGCTGATCACGAAAATAATACTTAAACAACAAAATTACATCAAAAAATTTTTGCTGAATTTTTCCTGAAAATCCATGTTCTCTTCTTTAGCTTCGCGCAGCCGGCATATATTTTGTCTATGAAAACATAATCTTAAACGATAGGTCACGTGCTGCTAGCAAAACTGGGCGGGTTGCTTGTTATGGGTGTACACATAGAGTTTTAAGAATTCATCTATTTGAAAAAAAAAATGTTGTGTGGTTTTATGAAACCACGGTAAAAGTGAAACTGTTCGAACGGTTCCGAACACTGCTTTGTGTAGCGCATGTCGCGTGACGGTCGGCTGCCGAGTAGGTATACCTACTCGGCAGCCGCGATACACGCGACATGCGCTACACAGACCAAAAAGTTTGAGACGATGTAATAAAAGTTTCACTTTAAAACTGTGTCTGGAATTTTATAAGTATTTTTTACGTACTCAGCGTATGCAAAACTATAACCTCCTTTGAGCTTAGTATCCCAACAGTGGGACACCCTGTATAGATAATTAACACCCAGACACAGAGCAAACATCTATGTTCATCACACAAATGTTTGTCCCGGGTGGGAATCGAACCCACGACACTCTGGTTTGGAAGACAGGGTCCACTACCAATTGAGCCAACCGGTCAGTTAGTCGGTTATTAGTTAAGTTAGTTAAGTTATCTTTAGTTTGTCAGTCTTAAAACATACCAATATTTAATTTTTCATATCTCACATCACATTTCTTATTACTTTCAATTAAAAACAAATTTCACTTAAAGTTTAATGAAGGCAGTCTAGCCGGAAGTCAGTTAAAGCGCCTTTGTTCGCAATATCCGGCGGAAGCTATCAGTTCGTACCTGGCCGGATGTGACGTCACACACACTAATGAATTTGTCATCGTGTGTAGTTCGGAATGAGAATTCAAAAAGTTTGCGGTTTTATGTATGAAATTGAATGAAGAACTTGAACTGTAGCGTGATGATAATTGATATATATAGCCTCTATTAGCCTTCCTCGATAAATAAATGGGCATCTAATAGCGAAAGAATTTTTCAAATCGGACCAGTAGTTCCTGAGATTAGCGCGTTCAAACAATCAAGCTCTTCAGCTTTATAATATTAATTATTAAGTACTTATAGATAAGTATAAGCATATATTATATAAATGAATTTAATCTGCACGTCTTATTTCGTCCCGATAGGTCCAGTAGTTCATTTTTATTTTATTTTATTTATTTAGAATTTAGATTATTTCAACCATAATATAGGATCAAGTGACTATCGCTGTTTTCAAAATTATTGATAACTAGTGGTCCGCCCCGGCTTCGCCCGTGGTACATATTTCGCAATAAAAGGTAGCCTATGTCCTTTCTCGGGTATCAAAATATCTCCATACCAAATTTCATGCAAATTGGTTCAGCAGTTTATGCGTGATTGAGTAACAGACAGACAGACAGAGTTACTTTCGCATTTATAATATTAGTAAGGATTCAGTCAGTCATTCAGTCAGTCACCTTTGCGTTCTAATGAAGAAAATGCATCTCAAACATTATAATAACTACGGAATAAATTCACAGTCGAGTGCCTATTTTGTACATAATATACAAGTAGGTATTTAGCGATGCGAGAGTACTTTGTGTCTAGAAACAAACCCCGTTCAATGCCTGTCTGAGATTTGTAAACATACGGGCGAGAATCGGAATTAAAACGCCGCGTTTTATTCAATTATTTTAGAGGGGGAAATGGCAATTTTGAATGCAATTTTAGAGTCGCTTTGTGAAGTAAAAGTATTGTGTTATTCATGTTTATATACATTTTTAATTGTAGAGGTTTTATTCATAAATAATTATATACAAAAACTACGCATCACGTTGTTTGTCCGCGATGAACCCCAAAACTACTGAACCGATTTTTAGTTTGATTTGCACCCCGTATGCAGTTTGATCTTACTTGAAATATAAACTCAAACTCAAACATTTATTTATTCAATTCTTCTAAAAGAACTTTTGAATCATCATAACATTTTTCAACATTTAACACCTAGGATAGGATGGGTGACATCTCAGTTTATAGTAGCAAAATTATTTTATTGCAAATCATTATTTGTCTATTATTTGACAGACGTTTCTTACTTGGAATACTTCTTTTCTATTTAAAAATTACGGTTTTCTATGCAATAAAATATACGTATGTTTTCACTTAATGTGAAATATATGAAAATCGCGACTATTATTTCAAAATGGCTATAAAAACCGTTGAATTGTATTCATATCGTCCAATTATAGATTTTATCTTCTATACCGTTCTATACGGTTGTATGCATCATTATTTTGTGAATTATTTTCTATGTTTATTATAAAAGGTGGCATAAAACATCATTTATGTAATAAAAGTAGGTTTATTTCTTATTTGTATATTATAAAAAAAATCTCTTACCTTGATCTATGTAGTAAAAATCTTTCCAAAGAACCTCAGTTGACGGTTTGATCATTTTTAATGATTTTTTTTAGTTCTATTTAAATTATATTCGTCCATGGTTCTACCATATTACCAAAAACGCATACTATGAACCCTCCCTATACTAAGACCCTATATAAGAACTCTTTATGAAATTCCTTCTTCTCCGTAGAAACTGCTTTCCGAATCGATGGTAAATGGTAAAACTATGACGTAATGACGATTCAAAAGTGCTTCTAGAAGAAGTCTAATTGAATAAATAAATGTTTGAATTTGAGTTCCTTAACCCTTTTGGTCAGAAATCGAACCCATAAAAATACGTAATTACAATCAAAACGTCTCGTAATGATAACAGGCTACGTAATGAATGAATAATCTACGTGAATGAATAATTACAGGCCTCTGTGGCACAAGCCTCTTCCGGGCAAAGCGGTAATGATATTTCCTGTTGGATGGTGTTATGCAATAGTGTTTTCTCATCCATACTAATATTATAAATGCGAAAGTAACTCTGTCTGTCTGTTACTCAATCACGCCTAAACTACTGAACCAATTTGCATGAAATTTGGTATGGAGATATTTTGATAAACGAGAAAGGACATAGGCTACCTTTTATTGCGAAATATGTACCACGGGCGAAGCCGGGGCGCACCACTAGTCTATTATAAATGAATATTTATATGTATGTTCAATGTTAAAAAAATACTACTACATCATAATAATGTGACACCTATTCTTGTGTTCTTATCTATCTGGTATTATTGTTATTTTAAATAAAAAATATTGCAAAATTGATACTTATAAACAGCAACTACAGGGTCTTGCCAGCTTATATCTGTAGAAACTGCTTTCCGAACCTGTGATTCATTTAAAATTATATATTTTGACGTTTCCAAAGCGTTTTTGAACGATGTCTAGTGGAATAAATTTTTGGAGTCATTTTTGAAATGAAATGAAATGAATTGTATCATCATTTTTAGTAAGTATTTTTAACAACGTTATATTGCATACTAGTATTGCATAAAACCATCCATATCACAGCAAATAATTTCACTTAGTGTTTCACTTCACACCTCGCCGTACCTATGACATTTAAACTTTACAATTTAAAAAGCTCGAAGCTCCCGGGTCGCCATTTTGGTAGTGCTATCTCGCTCTAATAGCCTGTAAATGAAAGAGATAGAAAATTTAAGTTGATTAAATTTTGTATTATTAAAGTTGCAATGAATTAGCATCCTAATACTATTATAAAGGCGAAAGTTTGTAAGTATGGATGTATGGATGTATGGATGTTTGTTACTCTTTCACGTAAAAACTATTGAACCGATTACAATGAAATTTAGCACACATATCGAGGGTAACTTGGATTAACACATAGGATAGGTTTTATCCCGGAAATCCCACGGGAACGGGAATTATGCAAGTTTTTCTTTGAAAACGCGGGCGAAGCCGCGGGCGGAAATCTAGTATTTTATGAATTAATAATATTTCTGTTAGCTCTTTGTAATATCCAACAAAAAATATGAAATTTTCGTACTGTTTCTTTATTCAGCAGGTACCAGAAAATATAATTTCTGTACTTATTACTTCTTATCACTGAAACAACTAGGCTGATTTTATTTTTATAAATACTTCACTATACGGCATAATATACCTAATTATGATTTAATATAAATAAATTAGCATTCTTGTTTACTATAGCTCCCTTACATGTATGGTTTTTTCAAGTTTATCTTGTTACTAGAGGTCCGCCCCGGCTTCGCCCGTGGTACCTACATATTTCGCAATAAAAGGTAGCCTATGTCCTTTCGCGGGTATCAAAATATCTCCATACCAAATTTCATGCAAATTGGTCCAGTAGTTAAGGGCGTGATTGAGTAACAGACAGACAGACAGAGTTACTTTCGCATTTATAATATTAGTATGGATAAACGTAACTTACATTGGTGGTATTTTAAGTATAGTGAAGATGCTGTCATAATAAAATCTTCTCTTATAACGGACTAGCTGTGCCCTTTGGTTTTACCCGCAATGCTCCGCTCCTGTTGGTCTTAGCGTGATGATATACCTATATAGCCTTCCTCGATAAATGGGCTATCTAACACCGAAAGACTTTTTCAAATCGGACCAGTAGTTCCTGAGATTAGCGCGTTCAAACATATAAACTCTTCAGCTTTATAATATTAGTATAGATTAAATTTACAAAATATTAAAAAGCGATTAAAATAATTGCTCTAACGCGAAAATTACCTTACATTTGGAGCTTATTTACAAGCGAACCCAGGTACTATAACTAGTTAAAGCAATCCAACACTCCCACATTATATATATATAAAATAATACAAACAAAACCCTCGTCAAGCCAAACAGACGGACAGCAAAATTGTTGATTTACAATCCTCAGAGAAGATTAAGGCATGAATAGTTAAGAAGTTCACCGTTTTGTTCCTTGCTTTGAAATTTAACCGGTTTAAAACGCGATTTATTTCGTATTTTAATGTTTGGAATTTTAATATAGGTTAAAGTTTTGGTAAGGTTTTTGCAATAATCAAAACAGGATGGGAGGACACTGGATCGACCATAATGTTGAAAATTCCTTTACCAATTATAGACAACTACATTATTAATTTATTAGTGTAAAGGGGCTATAATCTTTACTAGGTTTCCGCCCGCGGCTTCGCCCGCGCAGTCAAAGAAAAACCCGCGTAGTTCCCGTTCCCGTGGGATTTCCGGGATTGCGTCATTTTCCCGGGATAAAAAGTAGCCTATGACCTTTCTCGGGTATCAAAATATCTCCATAGCAAATTTCATGAAAATTGGTTCAGTAGTTTAGGCGTGATTGAGTAACAGACAGACAGACAGAGTTACTTTCGCATTTATAATATTAGTATGGATTACAGAGCAAGGCAGACAAAGGAAATTAAAAAAATAACACATTATCATTTTTATTGTTGATGCGTAAAATATTTGTGTTAAAAAATTTATACAGATTTCCATAGCTTCAACATTTTTTTTATTGTTAATTATACCTATTACTTCAACCTTCGAAATTCCAATCTCAATCGGTCCATTTGTTCATAACTCCAGCTGGACAGACAGACAATGATAGACGTTACATTTTACTTACACAGTGCATTTAGTGCTAACTGACCTACGAAACTTCATCTGCTGTCAAAAGGACTTTTTTTCATTTTGACGTGACAACGTCTTAAATTAGGTTGCGACTGGGAGTCACTTATGAAAAAGTGTAACGCTCGGTAACGTTACGATGAGTCACCGAACGAGAGAGAGGCCCGCCGAATGCCTTGCGTCTCTCTCCCACTCAACTATGATCGAGAAAAAGACGTTGTCACGTTTAGGCCCTTCGCTCATGGAGCTACTCAAAAAGAACTAGTCACAAACTCAAATTACTAACGAGTTGCCTGAGCGTCACAGCCCATACATGTTCTATGGAGATTCGCACACGACGCGACTAGTTACTAACTGGTAAGTAACGCGTTAGCAACCAATCACGCGCGACGCGTCGTGCCGGTCTCCACGCTACTGGTTTCCCGAGTTTCTTTGTTTTTTATGATAAAAATGAACGAGCAAATAACAGAAGTGACTGAAACCTTATAACTTGAGTAGCGTTGTGTGCGAGATACAATTTGTAACTGGTTTGTAATCGTAATTACTGATTAGTTCAGTCATTTTTGAGTAGCCCCATGAGCGAAGGGCCTAAAATCTTCGCCCGTAAAACCGACTTTACAGGCAACCATTTTTTTTTTGCAAAAAAAATCATTCATGCTTTGCTGTTTTGGTCGTAGCCATTGAGCTATTATTATCTACTACGAGCTACGGTCGTAGCGTGATGCAATATAGCCTTCCTCGACACTATTATCTTATTTTCAAACCGAAAAAAAATATTTCTTATATATTAAGAGGCCGTATCGATTTTAGAGTGATTTTGACTTGTTTCTATAATTCTTTAGGAGCTCGTTTAAAAAAACTAAATTAGTAACAATGTGTTATCTTATCTTATATATAAAATTCTCGTGTCACAATGTTAGTCTGCATACTCCTCCGAAACGGGTGGACCGATTCTCATGAAATTTTCTGTGCATATCGGGTAAGTCTGAGAATCGGCCAACATCTATTTTTCATATGTACCACGGGCGAAGCCGGGGCGGACCGCTAGTACTATTATAAAGGCGAAAGTTTGTATGGATGTTTGTTACTCTTTCACGTAAAAACTACTGAACCGATTACAATGAAATTTAGCACACATATAGAGGGTAACTTGGATTGGATTAAAACATAGGATAGGTTTTATCCCGGAAATTCCACGGGAACAGGAACTATGCGGGTTTTCCTTTGAAAATGCGGGCGAAGCCGCGGGCGGAAATCTAGTGTGTTATAATATTTTAAATTAAAGATTTATTCAATATCTAAAAAGTTTCCGAGACAATTTATCGATTTTTATTGTCCAGTTCCTTTAATAGCCAATAACCTGAGGCGTGTTTCAATATTTTCGATGCTTATAGTTTGCTTGTTAAACATTTAAAGTTTAAACTATAGCAATGAGAAATTTTACACGCTAAAATACTTTTTAGGCCTATGCCACTCACTAGCTCTTCAGTCTCGACTACTATCTCCAGGCACAAAAATCACACTCTAAAATCGTTCCATTGCAACGTAATAGAAATACAAGCAAACATTTTCACATTTATAATATTAGTAAGGAATATTTGACGACGCGGTTGGCGCAGTGGTAAAGTAACTGCCTACTGAGCCGACGGTCCCGGGTTCGATCCCCGGTCAGGGCAAATATTTGTGTGCCATGATGAACTCAATTATTTGTTCTTGGGTCTGGGTGTTATTATCTATATATGTATTTATTAAATATTATATTTATCGTCGCCTAGTACCCACAACACAAGCCTTAATTGAGCTTACTGTGGGACTAGGTCGATTTGTGTAATAATGTCCTATAATATTTATTTATTATTTAATATTTGTTCAGACCTTGGGTCAACTGAAGGTTACACAGCAACTATTCCCCACTGTTTCAAGTCAAATATTATTAAAGACATGCGAGACGATACTCTGTTTTATTTAATACACCGTCGGCCATATTGACAGCCTGTGACAACGGTTACACGCTAAAGTGATACTGCCACAGAGTAGAAACATATAAAGACAACTGCATTTTAATGTAGGATAATATACAGGGTGTCGCACTATTGGTATACTAAGCGCGAAGGAACTTGTAGTTTTGCATATAATGAAACGTAAAAAATACTTAAACAACAAAATTACGTCAAAAATTTTTTGCTAAATTTTTTGTGAAAATCCATGTTTTCTTCTCTAGCTTCGCACAGGAGGCATATACCTACCGCTTCTCTAATGTGAGCATTTTGTCTATGAAAACATAATCTTAAACGATAGTTTACGTGCTGGTGGCAAAGTTGGGCGGGTTGCTTGTTATGGGTGTACACATAGAGTTTTAAGAATTCAACTTTTTGAAAAAAAAAGCGTCTAGAATTTTATAAGTATTTTTTACGTATTCAGCGTATGCAAAACTATAACCTCCTTTGAGCTTAGTATACCAACAGTGGGACCCCCTGTATAAAGAGATTATTGTATCGTAGAAAGTTTAATAAGTTTATTGTGTACTAGCTGTGCTTCGCGGTTTGACCCGCAGTGCTCCGCTCCTGTTGGTCTTAGCAAGATGATATATAGCCTATAGCCTTCCTCGTGGCTGAGCTATCTAACACCGAAAGAATTTTTCAAATCGGACCGGTAGTTCCTGAGATTAGCGCGTTCAAACAAACAAACTCTTCAGCTTTATAATATTAGTATAGATAAGTATAAATTCATAATGTCCATAAAACATAAATAATCTGGTCTCTCTTCTGCCTGTAATTCGTAACTTATGTTTATAGGGTGTTTACCTGATATCCTCAAAAAAACTTGTTAGTTGAAAATACCTTTCTGAGAGCAAGCAACGCCGCAATTATTCACTAGTAAAACATAATCCTATTAAAATCAATAAATACTAAAAGCTCTTCAAGTTGATAATTTAGCATAATCGCCTTACATTTTACAGTTTAAATAAATAAAATATAGGAAAGTTCCAAGAAAAGTTTATTCGGCGTGGGCTGGATCTGACGAATTTTCTAGTAATTTTACGGTTCTAGTGTTTTTGTCTGTTTCTTTTAAGAGGATTTTGAATCTTAATCTTAATACTATTATAAAGGCGAAAGTTTGTATGGATGTATGGATGTATGGATGTTTGTTACTCTTTCACGTAAAAACTACTGAACCGATTACAATGAAATTTAGCACACATATAGAGGGTAACTTGGATTAACACATAGGATAGGTTTTATCCCGGAAATCCCACGGGAACGGGAACTATGCGGGTTTTCCTTTGAAAACGCGGGCGAAGCCGCGGGCGGTAATCTAGTTGAAAAATAATTATATTATTATGGTCAACTTGATCCGAAGTCTGTCGGTGGTCATAAGACTATCACAAGATAAAATTGCACACAAAAAAATTTAATGTTTAATTTAGCCATAATGTAGAGTGATTGCATTCCATTTCATCATATCTCTAATTTTATGTTTTTGTAATCTGTATTTTTTGCTTTCCGCTCGCGGCTTCGCCCGCTACGTCTAAAACCTAATAAATTATATAAGTACTAAAACCTTTCTCTTTAATCACTCTATCAATTAAAAAAACCGCATGAAAATCTGTTGCGTTGTGTAGTTTTAAAGATAGCATACATAGGGACATACGGATAGAGAAAGTGACTTTGTTTTATACTACGTAGTGATTTGAATATACTCAGCAAGGAGAAAATTTATTTCATACTTTACAATTTAAATTAGCAAAGTTTTTTCGTTTTATTTGTATTATATAAAATATTAACATGTATGTCTCTACATACATCTGAACTGCGTGACACCCGATCCGCAATGTCACGTCGGACGTTAGATTAGCGAATAATATCCGTGACGAACATACAGGGTCACTTTAGTATTGTGGATGTAGCTTAATGTCTTATGTTTTGGATAATTTGTAATTATTTAACATTTATAATGTGTTAAGTCAATGATAATAAAAGGAAAATGGTGTAGATAGAACATTCGATATTTAAAAAATAATAAAAATGGGACACTACGCGCACGATTAGACGTCAAAATAGTCTAATCATGATGAATCATGATTTTTAATTATTGAAATTAAAAGATTAATTGAAATTAATGCTTGCATCTTGCATAGAAACATACAAAATAGTGTCCGCGGAACGGCAATGTCGCGTCAGCTGCTTATCATGCGCTCGTGCGGTGCGGCAACGTCACATCAGCCGTTTGGCATGCGTACCTAATGCAGAGCGGCAACGCCGCAACAGCCGCTCGTCGTGCGGCCGCGGACATTCTTGTAGGTATTAGTTATGTTTCTCTGTTCCATTATTATTATTAAGACATTGGGGAGGGGATTAATCAAAATAATTTAAGATTACTAATGTTTATTTTTTCAAAATTTGTTGAGTAAATAATTACTGAACAACTAAGTAACTGTAAACTGCGTGACAAATTATTGTAAACTTTGAATTTGATATTATATGCTAACCGAAATAACTTACTACATCAACATAAAGTTTTTACTTCTTCTTAAATAAGTCTTGATAATATTATGTACTACATATTATAATAATTATAATAAAAATATGTATTTTATATCCATAAAAATAAAACATCAAGGATCAATCAAAATTATTCCACTCTTTCGTGCATAATATAGCGGTACAGTAATTCCACGTTCAATTTCACCCCCTATTTCATCCCCTGCAGGTTTAATCTTGCACAATAATACCCTATCGTCTTCCCCTCGTTTGCATCTATCTGTAAATCGATGCTCATCAAAATCTGTTCAGTGGGTCAGATGTTAAATCATAATAAACTTTCATAATATACTTATTTCTTATAGCTAAGTTTGTTTGATTGAACGTGCTAATCTCAAGAATTAAATGAATCAGATCAAATCAAACGATTAATAATATTTTATACCTATACAGAAAAGTTATAGCGATATCATATTATAATATTAGCAAATATTATTATTTATTACCTCCACCGCGTCCGTCTATTCACGTTAAACTCAAAAACTGCTTAACCGATTTTCATCTTTCTCTGGTTTGAAAAATAATATCTTATTTACACAGCTCGTTTATAATAGGTAGGTATACTAGATTTCTGTCTGCGGTCGGTGTATTTGTTTTTGAGGTTATCACTCACAGACAGAGGCATTGGAGACTTTGTTTTATCCTACCTATCTATACCTTTTTAACCGACTTCCAAAAAAAACGAGGAGGTTATCAATTCGGCCGGTATAATTTTTTTTTTTTTGGATGTATGTACACCGATTACTCCTAGGTTTCTTAACCGATTTACGTGATTCTTTTTTTGTTCGATGCGGGATGGTGTCGAATTGGTCCCATAAAAATTTTATTCGGATAAACCCAGTAGTTTTTATTTTATGAGCATTTTTGTGTGTACTCGATGACTTCATTGAAATGTAGCAAGTAACTTTGATTCACTTCCCGGTAACCGATGGAGCTGAAATTTTGTATACTTATGTAAATTGGATAGCGATGAAACATTATCATGACATAGAGCTGATTTGATGATGGAATCGGAAGGTGGCCTTAGGAACTCAGTAATATATTGACTCAATTATATCGAGATTGGGCTCGTTTGATTCGTGTTGATAATTTATACACTAAAAAGTATTAAATAAAAATAACTGCGTTAAAAACAACCGACTTCATAAACAGAAAAGTAAAAAATAAAAAAGATTTGATATTATTAATTACTACATATTAATTAGATGTGCTATTTATTAAATAGGTTTGAAGTCGGTGCCAAACACTAGTATTAAGCCCGTGCACCGACATCAAACCTTTTTAGTAAATAGCACATCTAAATAATATGTAGTAATTAATAATATCAAATCTTTTTTATTTTTTACTTTTCTGTTTATGAAGTCGGTTGTTTTTAACGCAGTTATTTTTATTACTTGGTGCAGTATCGATAAATTATACCAACATCACTAAACATAGTTTCCAATATAAATGGCGTTTGATCCATCAGAAGCGAAGCCGGGCATTAAGCTAGTAGTGTCTACTAAATGGAGCAATTGACCTAAGCCAGGCCATCGAGATCACGTGTGGTAAGCCAATTTCGAGTTAAGATTAAAAGCTTAGGCATTATATAGTATAGCTTGTATATCCATACTAATATTATAAATGCGAAAGTAACTCTGTCTGTCTGTTACTCAATCACGCCTAAACTACTGAACCAATTTGCATGAAATTTGGTATGGAGATATTTTGATACCCGAGAAAGGACATAGGCTACTTTTTATCCCGGGAAATTGACGCAATCCCGGAAATCCCACGGGACAGGGAACTATGCGGGTTTTTCTTTGACTGCGCGGGCGAAGCCGCGGGCGGAAAGCTAGTAGCTTATATATCTCTACTAGAATATAAGGCCTTTGAAAATAATATCTGTACGAATTATTACAAAATCATTGCTCCAAAGGTCATTAAATATTGAAGTCTTCAGTTATTACATATAAGTCCATACTATATACATATACCTTGGTATACAATATTATAAATGCGAAAGTAACTCTTCTCGTCTGTTACTCAATCACGCCTAAACTACTGAGCCAATTTTCATGAAATTTGGTATGGAGATATTTTGATACCCGAGAAAGGACATAGGCTACTTTTTATCCCGGGAAATTGACGCAATCCCGGAAATCCCACGGGACCGGGAACTATGCGGGTTTTTCTTTGACTGCGCGGGCGAAGCCGCGGGCGGAAAGCTAGTAGCTTATATATCTCTACTAGAATATAAGGCCTTTGAAAATAATACCTGTACGAATTATTACAAAATCATTGCTCCAAAGGTCATTAAATATTCAATTCTTTAGGTGGTACTTCAAAAGCCTACTATTTCTATCCTACTATCCTATCCTATCCTACAAATATTAAAAATGCGAAAGTTTGTGTATTTATGTTTGTTACTCTCACGCAAATACAACTGAACCGATTACAATGAAATTTAGCAAACATATAGAGGATAACTTGGATTAACACATAGGATAGGTTTTATCCTAAAAATCCCACGGGAACGGGAGCTATGCGGGTTTTTCTTTGACGAGAAAACGCGGGCGAAGCCGCGGTTGGAAAGCTAGTTTACTATGAATAAATCTTGTAGTGTTCAAATATACAAACGGGCTATAAATTATCTAATGTAAGTACGTAATTTAATTAGAATCTTAAATTGTTAAAAAAATCAACTATAGGTTTAATTAATAATAAAAGCAATCTACTCTAAAGTCACTACAAAAAAAATGTGATAAAATGTTAGAAAACCTTAATCGAACTAAATAATCCATACTAATATTATAAATGCGAAAGTAACTCTGTCTATCTGTCTGTTATTCAATCACGCCTAAACTACTGAACCAATTTTCATAAAATTTGGTATGGAGATATTTTGATACCCGAGAAAGGACATAGGCTACTTTTTATCCCGGGAAAATGACGCAATCCCGGAAATCCCACGGGAACGGGAACTATGCGGGTTTTTCTATGACTGCGCGGGCGAAGCCGCGGGCGACAACCTAGTAATATATAAATATTAAACCAATATTTTTTCTTTCTTTACCTATCAGTAGTAAATATAAGATTTTCGTTTCATTATTTTGCGATCGCAGTTAACCTTTAAATATGCAAAAATATACTTTTCGTCCATATAGCCTGTCAATATGTCTTGTTAAGCCATTTCATGGCTATTTACATTGATATAATATATCGTACTAGATGAGATAAATATCTGCTTTTTGTTTCATTTTTGAAGTCTTTTTCAAAATAAGTACTTATTTTTTTTAAATACTTATTTGAATGATAAAAAAATTCTCGTAAAGTAGGTATAATATTATCCGTGCTTATAAACTTTTCTTCTGCTGTTTTATGAATTGATTCGATACATAGCGCGTCCTGAAATATGATAAACATTAAATAATACAACGATTAGACCGTGTTTAATATTCGTCAGAATGTTTAACTATATTTAGTGTATAACTAGCTTTCCGCCCGCGGCTTCGCCCGCATTTTCAGAGAAAACCCCGCATAGTTCCCTTTCCCGTGGGATTTCCGGGATAAAACCTATCCTATCTCTTAAGTTGGATCGAACTGCACATGGTGTGCGAATTTTATTATAATCGGTTAAGTGGTTTAGGAGTCCATTGAGGACAAACATTGTGACACGAGATTTATATATATTAAGATTGACCGCATTCCGCAAAGTAAATCAGATTTATGTAATATAATTTAGTTGGTATTAACCGTATAGTTTGTATATTAATTAGTTCGCGGTGATAATACTGCTGCTGAAACAAAGCTTTAAGTATTTCTATTACGTACATAATATTTCGATAAGGTAACCTACAGCAATTAAAACACCGCATTGTACTTTTATTTTTTAATTTCATAATTTAAAGTGATGAAAGAATATTATAATATTTATGTGTTTAAGCTTTTTTAATTGTTTATTATCGTATAATCAATTGTTTTTTTAGAAACATCCTCCAAATTGAAAAGTTGTTTGTAAAACAGGATTATTACATATATACAGGGTGTCCCACTGTTGGTATACTAAGCTCAAAGGAGGTTATAGTTTTGCATACGCTGAGTACGTAAAAAATAATTAAAAAATTCCAGATTCATTTTTTTTTCAAATAGATGAATTCTTAAAACTCTATGTGTACACCCATAACAAGCGAGCCGCCCAACTTTGCCACCAGCACGTGAGCTATCGTTTAAGATTATGTTTTCATAGATAAAATGCTCATATAAGAGAAGCGGTATATGCCGGCTGCGCGAAGCTAGAGAAGAAAACATGGATTGTCAGGAAAAATTTAGCAAAAAATTTTGGACGTAATTTTTTTTTTTAAGTATTTTTTATGTGATCAGTGTATGCAAAACTACAAGTTCCTTCGCGCTTAGTATACCAATAGTGGGACACCCTGTATATGTAGTACCTAGTGCCTAGCGCCATTATTAAATTATAAAGAGTCACATCCAGAATCTTTATATCTTTGTTCTTGTCGAAAAATCGCTTGCTTCCCCGTTGTTATTTTAAAAAAACAGATAACATTTTGAAATGCTGCATTCATAATAATTTTTTCCAACGCGTTTTTCCTAGACAAGTGTTTCTATATTAAAAATGGTTTTCAATTTTTTTCGCATGTTCGTTAAATGTATTTTATGGTTAGTGTAAAATGTTATATTGAATATCTATTGGATAAAATTTAGAATATTAAAATCTATGGAGAGAATTCAATATATTTTTTTACGTTTAAAAAACTGCAGGTTATGTAAACGCTTTTCAAATACACTAACTTCAATTACTATTTTTAGAGAACATATTTTTAGTTAAAAATGGACGTCACGGTATTTTTATTGAAAAATATTTTTTAATCTGTTTGTATAATTTTAGCATTTTTCCTGTGATCTCTATTCATATATCAATCAATTAAAAATATGTTACTGACAATCAAAAAAGAATTCGGTTGGGTGTATACAGCACAGATAATAGTTAGTTATAATTTTTATTGTGATTTTTCAATTAATCTGCGCATGCACATCACCACTAGGGCATGCACCCGGGTTTACCCGGTTCCGAAAAACCCGGGTAAACCCGGGTTTTTTGATGATCTTGAGAACCGGGTCTGAATAGTATGAAACCCGGTTCTCCCGGTTCCGACCAAAATATTAAAATATAAAGTATTATTTATATTTTGCTGCATTATTTTAACAAATTTATTGTATCTGGCAACGTCAGACTCACGTGCATCGCGAATTTTCGTGCCACGCCTCAAGCGTGGCTCCGATTGGTTGTCTAACCTTAGATGCTATAAGTTTCCTACGGTTGTATTACCAAAAAAAATTAGGCTTCGAAAATGACAAAAATTAGGCTACAGAAATATTTTTAGTAGATTTCTCGTGAATTTGAAAAGCTGTTAATTTTACTGATTCATATAATGATCCAGTCATGTTTTTGTTTTTGGTATCAAGCTGAAATTTATATCGAATACTAAAGTCTTCGGTCCCTTTTATGTGAAAAAGTCGAACTCACAAGCCAACGCATCAAAAGATACAGCCGTAAATGCTGAAAATTTTCGCAAATTTCGACATTCGCATGGGACTCAAAACCTACAGCTGGGTACTTTTCATGTTTTTATGTGATATTATGATAACAAGAGCGCCGAGACAACCGTCAAAACGCTAAGGAATAGAATACGCTATCGATACAAATTGACATAAGCGTATGATGTTTTGCCTAAGGAATTTTCATCCAGTTGAAATTAAATAAATTGTGCAAAACACAATTAAAAAAATTTTTTTCGAGATCAATGGATAAAAAAAATAGGTTTTTGTAGAAACGGTAGCTCCTAGGAAAAAATGTATTTAACCTTTTTTATAGATAATTTTATGATGTACAATTTTGGTTCCAGGTGATTGTATGATAAACTTACCGTCTCGGCGAAAATCGCAAAAAAAACTATTCTTTTATTAATCGACCTCGAATTAATTTTTTTCCGAGTACCGTAATGACGGGAGATTTAAATATTTTATTTTGAATAAATTTTGGCAAGATTTGAATTTTGGTCGTGGTCGTCATCGTCGTTGGTAGTTTGACCGAACCATTACCAAAATATCATGAGCTTATGTCAATAATTAGCGTCAGCAATTTCTATTCCTTGGCGATATTGACGTTTGACTAAGGGCCAAGGTACTTTTATAAGACTGATAAATAAAGAGAAGTATTGAAATTTTGTTTCTTTATTAATTTAATAAAATAAGACACAAGCCGCGTAAAATAAAAGGCCTATCAGGTACTTTTACAGTTACTTTTGTTTAATTTAGTATTTTTTCCGAAGTATTATAAAAGAACCGGGTAACCCGGTTCTACCCGGTTCTGAGCTCGATTTGGAACCGGGTTTCAGAAACTTGGAACCGGATCCGGTTCTGCATGCCCTAATCACCACTGCTCGAACGGTGAAGAAAAACATCGTGAGGAAACCGGCATGTCGAAGAATCAAAAGTTCAACGACATGTGTCATCCGCCAACCCGCACTTGGCCAGCGTGGTGGATGATGGCCTGTACCCTCATAGGAGGCCCATGTCCCAATAGTGGGAACGTAGGTATATGAAAATAATAGGTAAGAATTTTATTTTATTTGCTTACTAGAGTGTTACAATCACAAATTAGTTTAAACTTTAAAACATGTTTATGAAAGAAAGAAATAATTTGAATTTGAAATTTTGAATTTGAAGGAGAGTATCGTTAAAAATCAGTCTAACGGAAACAAATTGAAATAAACAGATATAGGTACAGACGTTTTTCAGTTTTTATTACATGTAGTATAAAATGGTTGTTTAGATTTATGTAAATTTAAACAACCATTTCATACTACAATCGCAATTCGCAACAAACAGGTTATACTTCAAAAATATTTTCTCCTTTAATAAAAGTTTTCCAACCATTTTTACCTACGAAAAAATACCTCCTTTAACAAAACAAACTATAATGATCGAAAAACTTCCTCAAAGACGATCAACTATCGATAAATCGCTAACAAGTGCAAAAACTCAAACTACCCTCAAAATGTTCAATACTTTCTCTTACACGTTTCCACGCGACTCTGTCTTGACCTTGTTTTTTCTACTATTTTTAATGTACGAACTGTATGATTTTTGATTTTGTGGGACAATATTTTATTGAATTCTTTATTCCTATACAAAATTAAAATTGTGATATCTGACGACGTAGATGAAAAGATTCATGACGTAAGTAACCAATAAAATTATTTTAGATCAACTTCGTGAAGTTATTGCAATATTGATTCTATACTAATATTATAAAGCAGAAAAGGTTGTTTATTCGTTTGTTTGAACGCGCTAATCTTAGGAACTACTGGACTGAATTGAAAAATTATTTCGGTGTTAGATAGCCCATTTATCGAGGAAGGCTATAGGCTATATATCATCATGCTAAGACCAACAGGAGCAGAGCAATGCGGGTGAAACCGCGGAGCACAGCTAATATGTAATATATACATGGATTATTAATTCTCGATTCCATTATAATTTTTAATTTTACAGCTTAATAAATTTGTAATAATTATTCTAATTAGTGTGTCTTTTAACTTCACAAAAACCTTAGATGTGAATTTTCAATCCTTAGTTATTAATAAGTAATAACTAATCACAATAAGTACCTACTATGTATAAAAAAAGACGTGTGGTACTCGGGGACTGCCGCGGTAAAGCTATTGCATAGCATGCCTTCAAGCCGCACCTCCGTGCCCGTCGGAGTGGGGAGCGTGAGGTTTTATTCGTTACGGAATTTCCGGATTCGATCCCCGCGCTCAAGGCCCGCGATAGAAGCTATGCAATAGCTTAAAAATGTTGAGTCGTGCAATATATTTTTGAAATGATTCTTAAATACGACGAATAATATTTAACCTAGAATGTTTAAAAACCGTGTGTGCACATGTCTCAGAAGTGAAACTTCTTTGGCAAGATTCAAAGATACCAAAATCGTCGCTTTACTCCATGACGTGACGGTATTGCCATGACACGGTCTTGAAAATTTACTCTCAACGCGCTTAAAGAAGTTTCACTTCAAAAATGTTATAAAAATATTTCTTTATGGTCACCCATTACCACTTTACGCATCAATCAATCGCGTAATGACGTCAAGTTGCCGACTCCGCAGCCGCCATCTTGTTTTCCCGCCAATTCTTGTAATGTGTCGTTTGTGTAATGTTTTTGCTTTGATGGCTGTAGTTTTGGATTTTGTTTGTAAAAAACAGCAGTTTTTTTAAAGAATTAAAAATAAATTAAACTAGATTGATGGTAAATAAACCCTTGTACCCTTAGTAAATGGTTGAAATTGCAGAACAACCTTTTTTGTCAATTAGTCATAATAACATTAGTATACAATTCCAAAAAAATGTTGTGTGGTTTTATGAAACCACGGTAAAAGTGAAACTGTTCGAACGGTTCCGAACACTGCTTTGTGTAGCGCATGTCGGCTGCCGAGTAGGTATACCTACTCGGCAGCCGCGATACACGCGACATGCGCTACACAGACCAAAAAGTTTGAGACGATGTAATAAAAGTTTCACTTTAAAATATGAAAACTGTTCAAAATTTTATTGTGAAATGAATATACAGGGTGTCCCACTGTTGGTATACTAAGCTCAAAGGAGGTTATAGTTTTGCATACGCTGAGTACGTAAAAAATAATTAAAAAATTCCAGACGCATTTTTTTTTCAAATAGATGAATTCTTAAAACTCTATGTGTACACCCATAACAAGCGAGCCGCCCAACTTTGCCACCAGCCCGTGAGCTATCGTTTAAGATTATGTTTTCATAGATAAAATGCTTATATTAGAGAAGCGGTATATGCCGGCTGCGCGAAGCTAGAGAAGAAAACATGGATTTTCAGGAAAAATTTAGCAAAAAATTTTGGACGTAATTTTTTTTTAAAGTATTTTTTACGTGATCAGTGTATGCAAAACTACAAGTTCCTTCGCGCTTAGTATACCAAGAGCGGGACACCCTGTATACATAAGTATAATATTATGTCACTTGCAAAGAAATCTTTTAAAAAGCGTTTCCTCAAAGTCATTATAATTATAGGAAATGGAGAACTTTTTTAATTTTGCAAAGTGGCTATAATCTGTGAGAGTGACGTCATCGATCCACCGTGACATCGTACTTGGCCGTTTTTAATTATTTAGATTTTAGGATTAAATTCCGTGCGTTTTTGTTCAGGGTAAATATGTGCATTTACATCAAATGAACTTTGTTTCGTGATCTTTTAGTGTAAACGAAAACCAGAAGCGTAGCATGCCTTGGCGGGGCCCCGTATAAAAATTTGTTTGGGGGCCCTTAGGAAGGGTAAAGATTTCTCACAAAAGCGCACGTTGGGGGCCCCTTGGCGCGGGGGCCCCGTATAATTGATGCGGCAGATACGGCGGTAGCTACGCCCCTGACGAAAACTTTTATTTAGTGTTGTTCAGTATTAGAACATTGCTTAAAATCTTTTTGAACGCACTAAGAACAACGAGAGAATGCTCTACAAGTCTACGCCTGCTTACACTAAAAGAATTTGACATAGTGGGGTTAGAATGAGCATTCGCTCGTTTGATGTAAATGCACCATCTGTGGTGGAGAGAAAGCTTTAAAATACTTACTAGAAAACTTATTACGTATTATTTTCTATTTAATTAATTAATTAAACATTTACCTGTGTTCAATTATAAGAAATTCTATCCAAAACGCCTCAGCATGGAGATTTTTTACATTTTATTTTGGATTACGTTGTTTTTTTCAAGCGGGCCATTAAAACACAATAGGTACTCTTGATGACTGTGCAGAATGTGAACGAATGGATACGGGATTTAGTTTGAATGATTTATATGGTATACTGTTTTAATATAGATTTGTATTTAAAAAATAAAGTACATATTATATTATGTTTTATGTACATTTCAATTTAGATGTGTGTATCTCTAACATTGTAGATAGAGACTTAATTCTGAAACAATATATACCAATATAATGCAACTTTACTTTATTAGCTTTTATTCGTTTTGTTAAATTTTCCTATAGCTTATTGTCTACTAACATTGTCTACTCCTGTCAAATACGTGTTATTTTAGCAACACATTACAAAGCATTAATTAATGAAATATGCAATAATATAACATGAAATTTCAGTTGTTTATTACTATAATTAAATGTAAAAAAATGTGTGCGTGTACTAGTGTACACACGTAAGAAGTGAAACTTCTTTATGACCTTATTTTTCAAAAAATAATTTACTATATGCACATTTACAGAAATACGTCGAATCACGCGTGGTAGGGATAAGATGGCGCGTAACGGAAAAATGTCACGCGTAACGAAAAAATGTTACACTAAATTTTTTTCCAACCCTGATAAAGAAGCTTCACTTCAAAAATATTATGTATTAATCTCTCACGCGTCCTACTATAACATACTGATTTAGTTACGAGCAAATAATGTACGTAGGACGCGTGAAGCTTTAAATCCGTCAAATTCTTGCCGACTGTGTCAAAACTGTTTTCTAATTTTGTATCCCTTTACAGTAATCATTAAAAATATTTAATTAAAAATACCACATCCACATTTCGTACACCCGTACCCCTATTCATTAAGTCGGTTACAGTTTAATTCTAGCAAGTTAATGAGACTACGAGGCTCAGTTTTTAATTTTATGTCCCCATTCACTTGACTCGCTTTTTTGTAGCTACAGAGATACAGATAAACAAAAAAGGAGAATAATTAATATTGTAACACTATGTGTAATGTAAAGTGTAGTTTGATGTAATTAGAAAAAACTAAATTAGAAAAAACTGTATTGATATTTGATTGCCTGGAAGAAATCGCTATTTACCGATAAGGCAGCTCATGGTATCAAACTATTGCACATGAAGAGGATATTTTTTTCAATTTTATAATCTATAGTTTTCAGTCAGACTTTAAAATTATCTGATTTTGATGGAAATTTTGCTAACAAATAGCTAATTTAAGCTGATATAACATTGCCTTCTTAAAAAGGTTATTTTCACGACCAAAACCACGGTATTTAACTAGTAAACTAAATTATTAATGTTGTAGGTGAATATCATTAGGGCAGTACAGACCGGACGTAGATTGAATGCAATTACTCGTTCACCCGGTTAGTGAGAACCCGGCTTTAGTACGCCTTTTAGTGATTTAAGGGTTGGTTTATATGGCTTTATGGGATAATTGTTTAATTTGTTTTAAGTGATCAAATAAATATGTTACCCTTACGGTAAATTTCTTTTTGTAATAATTGCGAAGAAATTGCTGTTAACATTTTGCTTACCTATATGTTGATAAGATTTTGCTGCTTTATAAATTAATTTGTTGAACATGAATACGAAATGAACATACATACTTGATTTTAGAAACTAAATAAAGGCTCAAATATTAGGTTGAAAATAGTAGGAATGTACTGCGATTCTACGTAACTTCTTTTTTTTCTAATTGAATGATTTGATAACAGAAATCAGCCAAGTACAAAGAATATTAACACAAGTGAGGGTAGCTGGGTCGAACATTGTATAAAAATTTAAGGCTCAATTGCTACTAATTTTGAGAGACGACATTTGCCATTTCATACACTTTAGAGCTTCCACAAGATCGGATATGAAGTCATTTGCACCTCGAGCGACAATATTAATCGGCCCAACTATGAATCCACATGGTAAATTAAATGTCTAACTTTTTTTATTCTTGAATAGGTAAACATTTGGCCGCTGTTTCACCTGATCGTAAGTGAAAACGCGTCCTAAGTTCCAATCCTTAGATGTTTGCAAGAGAAATAATGACGCGAATAACTGTAGTTAAATTCGTGTAAGTATGCATATATAACGAAAAAGAATAATTATCGTTAAAACATCGTCTTAGCGATATGCTAATACCCCAAAATCCATACGATATCCCTACTAATATTATAAATGCGAAAATAACTCTGTCTGTCTGTCTGTCTATCTGTTACGCTTTCCCGCTTAAACCTCTCAACCGATATTGATGAAATTTGGCACTAGACAATCTTTAGACCCTGAGAAAGAGGCTAACGAAAAAACACCACGCGGGCGAAGCCGCGGTCGGAAGCTAGTACGATATAAAGAAAATATATATTTAAACCTTGGTTATTAAAACAGAAAATTCATTTCAGTCTGACTTTTCAATACATTTCCAACAGGCTGAACGTCAACATGTAAGCCTACTCTTATCTGAAAACCCTATCGATAGTCCATTACGCTTAGAGATAGCTTTTGTGCATACGGTCTTTAACTTATTAATTAAACATTAACATTTAATTTTCTATTAATACGATAAAGAGGAAAAAATGTTTTGTTTTTTGAATATTTGTATTAGATGAACAAAACTACTGGACCGTATTTTTAATTTGCTTTATTTAACGAATAATTACGCCTAGAATTTCGCCCGTTTAGCAAAAAGGGGACCAACTCAGTATTAAGCTGTGCCTTCAACAGCACAGCACTGATTTTCAGTGGCCCCCAATGTTTGAAGTACAGCTACAGACCGAAGTATAGAGGGATAGAAATTATATTAATAAAATAAACAATATTACACGTTATAAATATTATGTACATATAAAAAGAACTTCACACGATTAATATTAAAAATTCCTTTAGAACCATTCTATCAATAATTAAAACTGCATCAAAATCCGTTGCGTGGTTTGAAAGATAGGTACATAGATAGGGACAGACAATGGGAAGCAATTTTGTTTAGATACATATTTATTTATAATCTTAATAAATACAAATTTCACACACACAGATACATTTGATGCAAAGGGCGGCTTTATTGCTTCAAGCGATTTCTTCCAAGCAACCCGAGCAACCAATGTATTGAAAAAAAAAAGAAAATTAGGCAGATTATTTACACAATAAAAATACATAGGTACTTATGTCCTAGCAATGATAAGTAAAAAGGTGAGTAGCACATCGAAGTGTGGCTAATTAGCTACATTAATTGATATCTTTTTCGCTTACGATAGTGGAATCATGCCATCTTACTTTGACGTTCGTGTGTTCGTTAGTGTGCCGTTTTGAAGGTCCAATGCTGTGTTGATAAACTGTCTACCTACATCATTTTATAATATCATGGATGTCCCAGTTTTTTTGACCCCATTTTAACGAGTGAATCTGGGTTCAAGAATTAGTTCTTATAAACAATTCTACAAGAAAATTAGATACGTAGAAAAGATTGTACTTACCTACGTTTAAAATAAAATGCACAATTTATTGTAAAATGTACAACATAAAAGATCAGGTAATTCTTTCACGTTTGATTACACTGGATTACACGATTCACTTATAATTTCATTATGGAGGCATTATATATTTAACAATCAAGCCATTATCAACCTTAATTCTATATATATATAAGATTCATTTTAGCGTATATTCTTAGAGATGTGTCGTTTAACTATTCCTTGTAATCGATTTTCGACTTTAATGCATTGTAATAGATGTTATATTCGCTTGTAGTATAATTACGTTTGAATTTAAAGATATTAAGGCTGAGGATTTGCTGTATAATTAATTTGTGGAGTGATATGTGATAATTAAGGGTTTAATGAGTTGTTTTGATGACGTGTTTTTTGCTTGAAATCGGGTTTTAAATCGCGATTTAAAACCGTTGTAAATTATTGTGATCATTTATAGAAAAAAGTTCGCATGCTGGTTGAAATAGTATAGTGATATTATGCCTCATTATTTTTTATTTAAAAGATATTAATCATTACAAGTTCCAATAAAATTTAAATAGGTATTTAATTCGTTCCTATAAAATATTTATAAGACAAATCGGAAGCTTATTTAGTGAATAATATAATAATTATTATTAAATATAGAATAGTAATGTGTAAATTACACATTTTACGTCCTGTATAAAGATAAATAGGAAATAGCGTTTGTTACGTGTAAATCACAAAACTAGTAATTTTAAAAATGTCTAGATACTTAATACAACGTATATACGTTTGAAAAAAAAGGCGAGCCCACATTTCTACTGATACTTGGCAGTAATGTAGCTTATGTATCATAATATTGCATCCAATGTAATTTATACTTGTAATATATAATGTAATGTATACTTGCTTATGCCACGCGGGTGAAACCGCATGACACAGCTAGTTTTAGATAAAGAAATAGCAAGATGGCCAAAGTTGTAAGAAGTTTACCGCCATATGCTTTAGTTAAAGGAACAATCATCAATCATCACTAGAAAGAGACCGTTAATCAAGAATATGTTGAATAATAATAATTAGTTAATCTACTTTATAGGTAGTTGTTTTCTATTTTAAACCGACTTCAAAAAAATGAGGAGGTTATCAATTCAGCCGGTATGTTTTTTTTATTATTATTTACCTGTGTATCAAATGCATTTCATTTCTGTTCAACTGATAGATTTTATTTACAAAAAGAAAAAGGTAAGTTCTTTGGCATATTATGTAGTTAGATTAGATATAAGTTATAATATAATATTATGTAAAATTGAATTGTGATATTGACGTGATTTTAAAAGAGCAACTATGGAGTTTCTTGCCTCTTCTTCTCCGTAGATACTGCTTTCCGAATCGGTGGTAAATGTAAAAAATATGTATTGACGTTTCAAAAGTGCTTCTAGAAGAAGTCTAATTGAATAAATAAATTTTTGAGTTTAAGTTTGAGTTTTGAGTTTGACCAACTTTTATTTGTTTATTTAAATTTTTAAATTTTTTATTACGTAGCTAATTTCATACACTTTAACAATTATTTTATAGGTAAGTAGTTACTTATTTAAATAAGGGGCCGTTCAAGTATTACGTAAGCAGATTTCTTACCATTTTTTACCCCCCCGCCCCCCTTGTCATCAAAAGTAAGCAAAGCACTTACCCCCTCCCCCTATGCTTACGTAAACATTTTTAGTAATAAATGTTTTTTTTATATTGTTATTTTTAAAATAGGAAAATTCATGAAAATATTAGGTTTAACTGATACACATAGAGTATTATGACAAAAAAATATAATCAGAAATAAAGAACATAACTAACAAAGAATATTTTCGGAACACATTAACAGTCTTCAGTCCATAAAACCTGAATCCATGATTCTAAGTTATCGTTGACATTGGATTGCTGCTCAGTGTTGTGAGTCTGCTTAATAAAACCTGCAGCGTTTAAATATTATTGAAAGCTTTTCCCCATAGAAACCCTTCACATACAGATATTGAAAACACCGTGTATTTTGTGACCAATTGCCGGAGTCGATCTTAAGAAATAAAATATCAATCATTTACCTTTTTACTTTGAGATAGGCCACCATATTTTTTACTCATAAGTCGTTTTAATTGTTACAGAACGTAAAGAGAAACTTTGTACTTATATTTACTCACCTTGGAAAAAAAATGAAGCAGATTGGATTTATTTTTAGTCGCCGCTTGCATTTCTTCTTCAATTCTCTTAGATACCTAGTTATATATAGATATCTAGTTCCTTATCTGACTTTGCTTGTAAAATTTATAATTTCGCCAAACTTCGTTAACTAACTTTTGTACATTTTGCACTTTCGTCCTAGTACATGAGATTTTTTAAAACTTTCGAACAGTTTTTGGTATAACTTGGATTTGTCTATACCTATGATATGACATTCTAATAAGATATTTAAATTTAAATAATTAAAACGTTAAACTTTGGCTATTTGCATCAACATAAACACAAATGATAACTTTCAATGCTTACAATACGTTTAGAATCCAAACAAAACAATACTGATAGATGCGCACTTGGAGCCGGCCGGCACGAGAGTGAATTATTAGACAAGTGAATAGCGCACGGTAATTTCCCTAATGCGCGGTAATTCCCCTAATCAGTTCTCAAAGCGAGTGCCTACGCATATGTATTATTTGCGGGAATCCCCGAAAAAACTTAAATAACTAACGATGACGTAATCATCATCTAGACCCCCCCCACCCCCCATGTCATCCAAAATAAGCAAAACATAGACTCCCCCACCCCCCCTTGGTGCTTACGTAATACTTGAACGGCCCCTAAAAAGTAAAAACGGTAGAACTTAAAATTGCCCGGATTAAAATAAATCAGTAACATTGCACAAAACAAATTATTTCCGAACTGAAGGGAAACCGCAACCAATGTAGGCCAAATTTAACGAAGCTAGGGGATTATGGGATTAAAATGGGATTAATATGGGATTTAACCTCATTTAATGATTACACGGAGGATTAATGATATCAGGAAGTCAAAATTCAGTTCATTCTCGTTTACAGTATTGTACAATTGCTGTATGTTTGTTGAAGATGGTGTAAAAATTGAATTAAAGTTAAGAATTCGATAGCTTTCCGCCCGGGGCTTCACCCGCGTTATCTAGAACTTAACAAATGATTTACAATAATAAAACCTTTCTCTTGATCAATCTATTTAAAAGCTCTAATCCATAAAAACCGTATTTAAATCCGTTGCGTAGTTTTAAATATTTAAAAAAGTGTACACAGACAACGAAAAATTGTTTTATACTATGCAGTGATTACTATTATAACGAATCGTCGTGTAAATACTAATATTATAAATCTGAAGAGTTTGTTTGTTTGAACTTTGAACGCGCTAATCTCAGGAACTATTGGTCTGATTTGAAAATTCTTTCGGTGTTAGATATCCCATTTTTCGAGGAAGGCTACACACACAACAGGAGCGGAGGAATGAGGGTAAAACCGCACAGCACAGCTAGTTATGATATAGGTATACTCGAAAGATACTCGAAAGAAGAATCAATTAATATGTTTTGAGACATGCCTTATCGTCAAATACTCAATTCAGAAAGTCTTTTCAACTTCTGCCGGAAGTCGCAGGCAAAACTAGTTAATCATATAATCTAGGCACTATAAACTAAACCGCACCCTTTGATCCTCGAATCAAGCCTAATCTTTTGAGATTGACGTAATTTTAATACTCTATAATGTTAAGCCTCGGAATCTTCCTAGAAATAGTTATATGTTATGTAAACATAATATATGTATCTTCTTATATATAAAAATGAATCGCAAAATGTGTTGGTAAGCGCATAACTCGAGAACGGCTGAACCGATTTCGATAATTCTTTTTTTATTATATTCCTTGAAGTACGAGGATGGTTCTTATGTAGAGAAAACGTAAACATGTACCACGGGCGAAGCCGGGGCGGACCGCTAGTTTATAATAATAATAAAAACACTTTATTGTACACAGATGAAGTTGACATAAAGGCAATAAAAACCAGCACAAGAGGTTAAGGTACAGTAGGCGGTCTTATCGCTCATGAGCGATTTCTTCCAGACAACCAAAAAGCAGGATATTTCTAGGAAGATTTCGTATAGTTATGTTCGTTCGATTGTATATGAAAATTGTATATAATATGCAGATTTTTAAACACAGAATCGGACTTATCTACGTATAAATCTTAATACATAAAATATAAGTTTTCCGCCCGCAGCTTCGCCCGCTTTATTTCAAACCTAATAAATTATATACTAAAAATTTCCTATCGAATCACTCTATCTATTAAAAAACTGCATCAAAATCCGTTGTCTAGTTTTAAAGATCTAAGCATTCAGAACACAGGGACAGATGAAACATCGCACAGTGATAGATTAGATTCTATATTAATCTATACTAATATTATAAAGAGGAAAGGTTTGTATGTATGTATGTATGTATGGTTTTCACGCATAAACTGCTGGACCGATTTTGATGAAATTTGGCACAGATAATCTTTAGACCCTGAGAAAGAACATAGGCTACCTTTTATTGCGAAATAAGTACCACGGGCGAAGCCGGGGCGGACCGCTAGTATTTAATAATGGTCTGGAAAAGCAACAGTAACTAGCTGCTAGCAACTTCTTTTCCGTCTTAAAGGTTTTCGATTTAAATTACTTCAATTTACGTGAAATATCGCAATACTAGCGGTCCTGCTTCGCTTCCCGGCTTCGCCCGTGGTACTTATTTCGCAATAAACGTTACGTTTTTTTTTCATAAGAACCATCCTCCTACCTACTTCAAGGAATAGATTCCGCAGCGCACGCGATGACATAATTTTTATTAAGGAATTTTTTACACCTTGGGTTACATTATTGCATTTTGATAAGGAACCCTAATTTTTTTGAAAATGCAATATAGCCTATGTCACTCAGTGAAGATGCAGCTTTCTAATGGTGAAAGAATTTTTGAAATCGGTCCAGTAGTTTATGCGTGAAAACCATACATACATACATATACATAATTACAAACCTTCCTCTTTATAATATTAGTATAGATAACATTAATTAAATTTTAAACCCAAAACGCCTTAAAAATATTACGCAAAAAAATTATCACGATTAACGTAGGTACTAGGTATATATTTTTTCCCAATTTTCCTATCCCTTGACGCGTTCGAACAATAATTTCTTATAAATTCTTCACGAGTTCTAGAAAGTTCGTCAACACGACCTCTTGGGCACTTCGGAGTTATCGACTTAACGATATTGTTCGTTGGTTATGCTTGCCTGGTACTTTTATGTAGTATTTATTATTCTATACTAATATTATAAAGCTGAAGAGTGTGTATATTTGTTTGAACGCGCTAATCTCAAGAACTACTGGTCCGATTTGAAAAATTCGTTCGGTGTTAGATAGCCCATTTATCGATGAAGGCTATACTAAATATGTATCATCACGCTAAGACCAACAGGAGCTGGGTACTGCGGGTAAAACCGCGGGGCACAGCTAGTTTAAAATACCTCGTAAAATCTGCAATTACATCAGAGTTATAATTTAAATTATTATTTTACGTGTAACAAATTTAAGAAAATATATCGATTAATACAAACCAAAGTTAGAATCCCAGTCATAAAAAGCGATATGACTTTTTTATTATATTTTTATGGATCTTAAATAATGTCATAAAGATCCTGCAAGCTACATTACGAATATAAAACGCCTGCTTATGAAGTATTTTCTTATTTATTTGAGAGTACGAAGTTAGAAGGATTTCGTATAATTATTATTTAAAGGAACGATAAAGATAAAAAGATTTAAGAACAACGATATTTTATCGATAGATTTATATAGAGAAACA
Source organism: Colias eurytheme (assembly GCF_061535395.1). Lineage (NCBI taxonomy): Eukaryota > Metazoa > Arthropoda > Insecta > Lepidoptera > Pieridae > Colias > Colias eurytheme. The sequence goes on from NC_143006.1 coordinate 6,537,935, forward strand.
CTTAATTTACTTGAAAGTTAGTTCATATCCCTACCACTACCCACTCTCGTCAAAACTCAAAAGTACCTTCTATCATAAAAATTAGGATTCCCCAAAAAAGAGCAAATGTCAAATCTAATAAATTACGCAAAACGACACTTTAATCGTTCAAAAGTTATGTCGTAAAAAGAAAGGAATCATTTCGGTAAGAGCGAATTTGTTTAGTATGAGTGGGTTCTGTAGTATTAATCATGATTAAATTTTATTTAATTAACATTGTTATTTAATTTAATAATTCTGGGACTTAACGTACGTACGTAAACCTGTTTTACGTGTTTTACGAGTGGTTATGAATTGTATTTTTTAATTTTTAACTTCTTACCGCCGATTAGGAATGCCTTTCTTTAAAAAAAACAGCAAGAAACTTACAAGTATATTTACGTTTATTAATCGACAATTAAGATAGTCTATCACTTTCTTCGGCACAAGAAACACCTTCGAAGGCAAGAAATTTAAAGATGACAGCGAAGTGATGGTCGCTGCCGAGGGGTTTTTCTTTATAATGATGTTGTCAAAGTTTTTTTTCTAAGAAAATTCCGATTTTAGAAACAAACGTAACGAAGAATATTTATAGTAAGGAGACTGTCTAGAGATATGCATAAATATTTTAACAATAATCAAGTTGCTTAATGTTGAAAATCATTACTTTTGGATCAACCCATGTATATTATTACAACAACTTAGCGTACTTTCTTTCTTTTGAAAAGCCACCAAAACAAGCTTCCTTTTTTAATAAAGTCAATTTTAGTTTTGATTTTGCAAACATTTTAATAACTATAGTTCATTGAATTACTACTACTACTATTGAACATTTTAATAACTAGTTCATTGAATACTACAGAAAAGAGCCATACGCTCTATATATAATTTGCGTGCTCGAGACTCACTAAGAGATCTCTTTAAGAATACTGGTATCCTTACTGTACCGTCGCAGTATATATTTAATAATATTTTATATGTACATAATAACGCTTACTTACACACAAAAGTAGGAGATAGACATTGTTATGACACAAGAAAGAGAAATAAAATTGAAATGCCATTTTTCCGGCTAGCTAAAGTTAAAAATTCATTTATGGGCCAAGGTATACGCTTCTACAACAGAATTCCTCATAATATTAAAGAGTTTAGTAGTTCTAAATTTAAAACTTATATTAAAAATGTACTTGTCCAGAGAGCCTATTACAGTATTAAGGAATATATGGAAGATAAAAACCCATGGAGGGTTGTCGCGTAAAAACCACAGGACAGTTCTTTGGTATATTATGATAATATATTATGATATTACATATGTAATTTGTAAAATTGTAAATCTGACATGATTAAAAAGAGCAACTATGGAGTTTCTTGCCGATTCTTCTCCGTAGATACTGCTTTCCGAATCGGTGGTAAATGTTAAAAATATGTACTTAATGACGTTTCAAAAGTGCTTCTAGAAGAAGTCTAATTGAATAAATAAATGTTTGAGTTTGAGTTTGAGTTTGAATTAAATACTTAAGTAGCTAAACCTACAATTTCAAATAAATAGAGTTTGTCATAATATCAATCTCCACTTACACCAAAACAGCATCAAATTATGTTCAGTTATTACGGAACCCCAAAAGAACCACCCCCGTTGCCGGAACACGTAATATGAGCCGCGTATATCATGATCCGCAAGACAGACGTGAATGAAGAATGATATGGTATTTATAGTACACGACACGATATCGTGTCGGTGTCGTGTCGTGAGGTTGGTAAGAGTGATGTAATAGTATACTTGTAGTATATATTTCAAATGCTAAGATATGATATTTAAAAATGTTATTGTTTGTTAAAAATCGTCATATTTTATATTTTATTTCAAAGAAACCATTGTGTCAAAACGTCTTTTAAAATACATTTTTTATACATCTGTTTACAAAATGATCTTATTTCTTTCGCTTCGTACCTAACTGTATAACATTGAATCGATGACCAACATTAACGCAATTCACAAAAACCATTACATTCCTTAGATCCCTATACAGTCTACACACCTTCTACAACTCTTTAATTCATTAAAATAGTCGTGCCTACAATAACATCAACGACACGACACATCGTACGATATAAACGCACCTACCCGCATTATGGAGATTAAAATTGTTTTTTCGCTGACAAGACGCTGATGGGTGTTGTTTTATAAAAGCAACAACATTACTTTTGTTATCTCGTTCGCTTGCAATTATTTATATAAATTTTCTTGTACTGGCTCATCCGGTATAGGAAGGGTATAAGTTTTGAACGCGGTTTTGTTTGAGAATTTATATTAAAACTCTTTACCTTTTTAATATTATTAGTATAGATTTGTATTTGTTCTATTATTGTATCTACTTATAGTAATTACGTTATGCCAAAAATTAAATTTGAAACATTAATTTTTTATTTTATTAACTAGACTAGCGACCCGCCCCGGCTTCGCACGGGTGCATTGCTAATACTAAATACACTACAGAAAAACTGTGAACGTTGTATATAAAAACATAGCGGCCCGCAGCGATAGCCGGGCGGCCGGCCGGTACCGCCGCAAACGCTACGTCCCGCAATTTTTAAATCTGTAATATCTTCGAAAATATTCACTTAAATCATACGGTGTACAGGGCCATATAGATCTATATTAAATGAACAATGTATTCAAGGTATTTAATCGCATCGAAAATTAGCCATAATTTGTCGTGAAAAGTAAATGACAAAAAAAAGTTATTGTGGGTTATCCATAAGAGATAGACATATACCATCGCGGACTTTTCTGTAGATCTTTTCAATGTGTATAATACTTAGTACATTATTTTGATAAAACTCGTAGGGTTCAGCCTGCGTTTGTAATGTAAGCGGAAAAAATGTAATTTTTTACGACATAACATTAGAAACCTCAAAAATAACAGTACTTCTCCACTATTTGATGGATGTTATTATACATATAAACCTTCCTCTTGAATCACTCTATCTATTAAAAAAAACCGCATCAAAATCCGTTGCGTAGTTTTAAAGATTTAAGCGTACAAAGGGACATAGGGACATAGGGACATAGGGACAGGGAAAGCGACTTTGTTTTATACTATGTAGTGATGAAGCCACTCGTTAGTCGTTACGGCGTTGTCTGTTCAGTAGGTCTACCATGAGTTTACGCACACGATACTCGCTAGCGATTGTAGTAAGCGGTTTGTATGAAATTTGGTACAGCGCCCCCTAGTGTGCCGTATTAGAACTAAAAAGCCTACCATGAGGTGCATTAGAGTATACTACAGTAGATAACGTATAGTAAACTATACTACACTCGCTGTAGTAACCATACAATTTTTGCACCATGAGTTCTAATTTTGACATATGTCATAGTTTATAACTATTCGATGATAGATACGTCATTCACGGAAAATAATCTCGTGAACTATTCACGTTTACTATTGTAGTTACGTCAGACGATTTAACTATGTCAACTCATGGTAGGGGTACAGACCATTTTTGTAATTGTAATTATCGAAGATAGATCCAGTAAACCAAAAACAATCAAAATCTTTTCAGCCGTTCTTGAGTTGAAATTTTCTCATATTATTTTTTAAACACTATCTTTTTAAAAAAGCTTAAATAATTTAAGTTGCAGTATCTTAATTGCGGGTATTTTAATAATATTTGTGTATAATTTTCGAATAATATAGTGAATTGTGCAATCAATTCAGTTGAATTCAGTCAACGTCGAGCTGTCGAAACGGATGGACGTGTACAAGACAAGATTAGGATAATCGGTAGTATGTATTCTGTTACGTGAATAATCTAGGACCGTATTAACTTGAAAATAAATGTATGCACAATGTATATATTGTTTATTAATGCACATGAAAAAAATGAAAATGAAAATAGTGCAGTAAATTTTCACAAATTACAAATGTAACTGCACTTTAATCTTTACGCAATGACAAACATACAATTACATAGATATTACCCAAACATGACATGCTCTCGAAATTAATTCCGATCCAATATCAAACGAAAGATCACAATTAATACAATTGAAATGCTAATAATATATTATAAATTCAAGATGGCGGTTTGGCGGGAAAAGCCTGCGTGCTATTAATGGGTTAATTATACATCTCGTATATTCAGATCATGTGGCAAGTGTAATTCTAGCTTATTTACAGTTTATAATAATATTTTAAAGCTCAAAAGATTTTTTTCGCGCAATTTCAGGACCATTACCGTTTCTTCTTCATTATTTAATTCCACTGAATTCAGTATTAATCTATACTATAATATTATAACCAGATGGCTGATAAACATACATATTATATAATTTTAAATAAATACATATACAGATAATTAACACCCAGACACAGAGCAAACATCTATGTTCATCACACAAATATTTGCCCCGGGTGGGAATCGAAGCCACGACCTCTGGCTTTGAAGGCAGGGTCAATATTAACCAAGCCAACCGGTCAGTCAAATTCCGGAGAATTTGAAACAAGTAAAGCTAGTGCATATTATATACATCATCACTAAGTACCTACATAGTTCAAAACAAAGTCGCTTTCTCTGTCCCTATGTCCCTATGTATGCTTAAATCTTTAAAACTTCGCAACGGATTTTGATGCGGTTTTTTTAATAGATAGAGTGATTCAAGAGGAATGATTTAGTATATAATTTATTATGTTTTAGAAATAGTGGGTGAAGCCGCGGGCGGAAAGCTAGTACATATTATATACCGAAAAAACTTATTTATGATACCCATCCGTTCGGGGACTTCTAATAAAAAGTCCACCAAAATAACATCTAATATTGTGCTAAAATAATTTATATAATAAACAACGGTTCGGTTTACAAAGCGTTATTGCTAAATAAACTGTTACAATCCAATCAAATTCATATCCAAAATAAATATTTGTTTAGCGGCAGATGTTTGGAGGTGTGTTTAAACGGGATAGTAACTAGTTTGTAAGTTTTAAACTAACTATAAAGACGTTAGTATTAAATTATGTTAGTTAACTATCTCAAAAACGTTAGTTGTCATTGTCAATTTGATAGATCAGTGTAAATTAATGTTTAAGTATTTTTAATTAATTTTCATACTAGTAAGTTTTTAATACATTTTTATGTTCTATTTCTTATGTTAGTTAAATAAAAGATGTACCTACTTAGATGTTGCGGGATATTCTTGTTAGTTTTGTAAATGAATTATGAATGTACCTATATAATTACTAAATCTCCAAAGAAATTAAATTTTCGCCAGTTTAATGAATTGTATGTATAATACAAATTGTAAGTATTAAAAAATAATAATTTGGAAAATCCAAAAGTGCACGCCTCATAATTTTTTTTTAATAAATATTTATTAATTATTATTTTTGTTTATTTAATAACAATTAAACCACATCGAATCAGACCCTGAAAAATGAAAGGGTTCTATTCCTGAGCATACTCAAGCGTAAGAGAAAAAAAAAGACTCGTTTAGTAAAGTATTTCGGTCGCTATCGTGTTAACAAGAAAAAGGATCCGCACATACAGACACACGGACGTCCAAGACAGAACTTTTTTAAACTGTTTTTTAACTAGTTTAAATAACAAAAATGACATCAAAAATATTATGAACGTTAAAAATAGTGTTTTTTCTTAATATGTGTGTGTATGTATTATCTTACAAGTGCAATGTATGATACATAAAGACATTTTAAGTTTGAAAAATCAGATGTTTTGCGCGAAGTGACAGTAGTACCCACCTCAACGCTTCGCTTATGAGGCGTGCAATAAATAAATAAACAAAATGTATAATAATATATATTTGGTTTGTGAATTTATTTTATATAAAAAAGAGCGTGTGTGCTGAGCACACGTGTCAGAAGTGAATCTTCTTTGGCAAGATTCAAAGATACCAAAATCGTCGCCTCATTCCATGACGTGACGGTAGTGCCATGTCGAGAAAAATTCAAGGTCGCGATTGCGACCTTGAATTTTTCTCTTGAATCTTTCTCAACGCGCCTAAAGAAGTTACAACACAATAAATATTGTGTTGCTGTCGCATTGGGCGTGGCCGGAAATAGCAAGTGATGTTTATAAATAAAGAATAAATTAAATGAATAGTAGCGCCAGTACTAACCCGTTGTTAACGAGCAAACAAAAATATATGATTTTAATTGTATCGTACAAAATTAATAAGCGGTTTGTTTTGTATATTTCAATAATTAATTATGGTTATTTGCGACAATACCACTCCTTATAGCGGCTTTGTAAATAAATTGGTGTTGAATATTTTACATTTAGGCCAGTTAACTTGCTGATAAAGTCGCTAGTAGCTTATTTAAAACTTTTTAACTGACAGTTAAATATAACACATCCGGTAGTTGTGAAATTGCACCTTTATCATTTAGGGGTGTGGAAAATAGATATTGGCCAATTCCCCGACAAAATTTCGTTAAAAACGGTCCAGCCGTTTCGTAGGAGTGTACTATTAAAGAACTCACACCAGTTAAATCAAAAGAAAAGCAACCAAAACTAGAAATAAAAATAAAAATCGTTCAAAAATTGATTACTCATCTCTAATTTAGTGCACAACAAAATGTACGTTTAATTGTAACAACTCGACACGGAACCGCACTTAGCGCTGAGTTTGAGTTGGGTTCCGTAGCCAATGCATGAATAATTCAGGGGATATTTATTAGATTCTTTAACGTCGGAACGTCTGAAGTATATAAGTATTCATTTATTTTGAATTGAGATGTATTTCTGCTACCTTTTTCGTGGATTTTAAAGGTAAGTCTTAGTTAGTCGAAGTTTTAAAACGAAAAAATTGCGTTAAATATGTTTTTTTCAAAATTTACAAATCATAGGATGCTTTTAAATATAAGTACATTTATATATCTAGGTGTATTTTATTTAATAACTAGCTGTGCTCCGCGGTTTTACCCTCAGTGCTTCGCTCCTGTTGGTCTTAGTGTGATGATATATTATATTATAGCCTATAGCCTTCCTCAATACATGGGCTATCGAACACCGAAGAAATTTTTCAAATCGGAATATAATATTAGTTTAGATTAAACTCTCTAAACTCTGCCTTTTTTCTTATCACTTATGGATATGAAAAATACCTGTTGGTCGATCTATCCAATAAACACACAAAATTTCATTAGAATCGGTCCAGCAGTTTTGGAGGTGTATTAACATTGTGACACGAGAATGTAAAATATAGGTAATTATATATAAGATAATGCCAACTCACACTTGACCACTATTTAAGTAATAAATTCATTAATAGTTCCAACACTGGATTAATTTAATCTCTCTAAAGCAATTTGCTATCTCTTAGGCGCCATTTTGTTTCCATTGTCGAACTTGACCGAAGCTACTATCTCCAACTTAGATAACTTCATGTAACTTAGGATGAACTTAAACGGAAGTTAGTATATTATTTACGTATATATTCTGTGAAGGTTGGAGAGGAATAACTAATATTTCTTATTTTAGTTATTTTTTTCTTTTCAACCGACTTTTTTGAGTTTGTTACCTCACGACTGGGTGAACCGATTTTGATCATGCCTACTTTGATTTGAAAAAAATAAATTGCGATGCGACCACATGGGTGACACATGTGGTCGCATCGCAATTTATTTAAGTTTAGAGAACTAAAAGGTTCCTTGTTTTTGATAAAAAATTGGTTGTCTGTAAAGTCGATTTACTGACGATAGTTGAACGTGACAACGTCCGATTGTGCTTCTTTGTAGCTCGTTCCGCGCTCTCGCTTGCACTTCAAGCCTTACATGGAACGCCTCAGAGCGAGGTAACGCCGCATGAGTCATGTTTTTTCGTGCGTGCAGCCGGCTCTATCGAATTATAAGACGTTTTCACGTCAAAAAAAATGATATGCTTCTTATTTCATCACAACAAGATCGAACATAGAACCTTTTGTATCGTGCTTTCAGTAAAGGAGATTCAGTATTCTTCTTGGAATTGAAAAAATATCTAAATAGCTGTAAATATTTTTATAGCTGAAGTAAGTCTTTGCCTAAACGATATAAAAGGCTTTCGTTAAACGCTAAAAAACAGGTCACATATTGAAAATATTGAATTTTATGAAACTCATAAAAGATTATAATATACGGATCATTAATTATTTCATATTTGTAAGCCATTTTATACCTTTACCAATATAATAGTCTAGTAAGCACTTAGGATAAATATTGTTTCGTAGATAATAGTCCACAATTTTAATATTATAAGGCTCCGTCTGTCCGAAACCTCCCCAACTTTTTACCCGACTACGGCAAAGCAAAAGGAGGGTTATGATTTTGACAGGCTATGTATGTATGTATGTATGTATGTATGTATGTATGTATGTATGTATGTATGTATGTATGTTCATCTGTTCCCTCGTAACTTCTAAACTACTTATCAGAATTTGACAAATGACATATCATTAGAAGCGTCTTAATTGTCCGCTGGTTATAGGCTATATGGGGTTTCACAAAATCTAATGTGGCGCCCTCTAGCGGACAAAACATACAGAGTAAAAAAATAAAGTTAAGATAAATATGCCGTGTTTGGTATCATTTGAAAGCTTTTTACTTGCACATTTTGAATATATATATATTACTAGCATTTGCTTGTGACTTTACCTGTATTCATGGGCTGATTGCATATAATTCACATCTTTTCGTTCATAGCTTCTTTATTAGTTCATCAATTTAACTTTTGTTTTATACTTTTTCAGCGTCGTTTTTTGTCGTAGTTGGGTTTTAGTTGTTTTACTTTTTATCTTGTTATTAATTCGTTTAAAATTATAATTCCTAAAGATATAGGTAGGCTCAGATAAAATTGAAAGAATTTAATAGCACGAGCATTATATTATTAGGTAGCACTTATTTTTATACTAGCTGTAGTTATAGTTTAGCCCCGCGGTTTTATCCGCATTGCTCCGCTCCTGTTGGTCTTAGCGTGATGATATATAGCCTATACACTTCCTCGATAAATTGGCTATCTATCACCGATTTTTTTTCAAATCGGACTAGTAGTTCCTGAGATTAGCGCGTTCAAACAAACAAACTCTTCAGCTGTAAAATATTAAGTATAAATTAAAATATATTAAATTCTGCTTATCCCATCAAAGGTGACAAAGTGTCCAAAATGTTTCCGGGAGACATTATTATTTATCCCTTTCAATTTCAGTTTAAGTCAAATTTCCCCGATCTTCGAGCTAGACTAGCTTGCACGAGTATTAGGGCTGTCACCTGATTTTTTAAAATATAATTATTATAGTTAGAAATTAAAAAGTGATGATAAGTTTTATGAATAGGTAGGTATAGAATTATACAGGTCACAGCTGATAAAAAAGGAAATTTGGAATGTATTTTGACAGTTATGGGTTCTCTCAAATGGGTAAAGACGTTACGACAGTGTCTTAACAGATTTTACCAAATGTAGAGTCGTTACATTCTTTATAATCGTGATAGTAAACACTGGGAACATGAATAAATTTTGTGGCCTAGATATAATATCACACAAATATATTCTTTTGTTTCTTATTATATTTTTTATCTTATTATTACTGTCGCAAACTACTACCAGGGGTAATATAAATGAAGTAGTATTCTTTGTATAAAAGCTTGTGACAGCCCTATCCCACTCTTAAGACATATTACACTAAACTCGACGATCCTCCCGAAACTTGTCGCAAGTTGTTCCAACTTCCATACCTGCAACCGCACTTATGAGATACAACTCGCGATAAAAACTTGCGCCTGCAAATCTTGCTTATTATATTGCATATTTGTTCAAGGTTCCCCAACTTTTAACAAGAATAACTTATTCATAACTTAGTTTGCTGCTTTTATTGTATGGCAATTTCGTAGTTTGAATAGGGCTGCTACTTGCTTGTGTTATGTATTGTGTGTATAATTTGGCGCAACCCTGATAGTTGTAGAGTGTTGCACAGTGGTGAAGTTTCTACTTAAAGGTTCGAAGTTCGAACGTTTTAGATCAGATGAGCTAAAGAAAATACAATGACTTTTTACTGGATTTTATTATACTAGCTGTGCCCCGTGTTTTTACCCGCACTGCTCCGCTCCTATTGAAACAAACAAACTCTTCAGCTTTATAATATTAGTGTAGATTTTTTGCACTTTGCCAGCATGCACTTGTATTCGCAATTTCATAAAATAACTTACTGCATAATTATTGTGTGTGTGTTTATCATACATCAAATTTTAACTGTACATTCAAACAACAACAAGACATCTTTTAATACCCAATATTCTTATCCACAAACCAATCGACCTAAAAACCAATATCTATATACAATATGTAAAAAATAACATATTACCCTGTTACTTATAAAGGTATTTCAGCAAAGTTCGTAAATTCCATTTATCTGGAGATGACAAAAGGCCTAGCTAACTAACTGCCTCGACCCAGCCACCTTGCTGCTTTGACAAAATATGTACGGTCCGCAAAAACATTTTTAATATTTTTTTTGAAGATTTTTTTTATTATAAATAATTTTAGTTGTTGCAAATCTAATTATCGGTTATGTGTTACAATAAATATATAAATAAGTAGTGCTATTAGATTAAAGGATGAATTCAAGAAAAATTTTTTTTAATTTTTGTGTATGATAAATAGAAATTTCTCGTCTTTTCAAGCAAACCATCTACCTAATATTATTATAGAATTTTGAAGGTACACAAAACAAGATTAAATTATTTAAGTGCGAAGTTTGATACAAAATAAAAGAAATTTTAAGCCCAGTCATTCCAAACGGCACTAATTAAATTATCACAATCAAGGCATTTGTAACTTCAAAGCAAAAACTTTACGAGAACTTAATACACAAAACATTTCACTTAAAATAAAGACTAGACTTGGTTGTAGGTATAGCACATTGAAATAATAAAGCAACTGAAATTGAAATGAAAACTGTTAATAAATATAAAGTAATTTAACAAAAAACAATTATTTTCTAACAAAAAAATGTGTGCGTGTTCTAGTGTACACACGTTAGAAGTGAAACTTCTTTAAAAAATAATTTACTATATATTATGCAACTTTACAGAAAAACGTCGAATCACGCGTGGTAGGGATAAGAAAAAGATGGCGCGTAACGGAAAAATGTCACGCGTAACGAAAAAATGTTACACTAAATTTTTTTCCAACTCCGATAAAGAAGTTTCACTTCAAAAACTAAACCGTCTGTGAATTGTCATTATCATCATCAAAATCGGTTCACCCAGTTGAAAGTTAAAAGAAAAACAATCCAATTCTCCTTTTTTGAAGTCGGTTGAAAAAGAAAACTGACATTCCGCTCTTACAAATTGGCGCGAACGCACTCCATTGATTGGCTCGAAGTCTTTATTTGCTGACGCTACATACAATCACGTTGACACACAAATATTTGTTCGTTAGTCGCCGCACTGAAGCGAGCTGTATCGGATGTACTAAGCCTTTGTTCAAGAATTCACACACAATCTACCATAAGGTTATAGCCTCCTGGTACTTGATGAAATGTATGCTGGATATTTTATATTGGAAACGAGGTTTTTATAAGTATTTTGTTATTAAAGGCGAGTTTAACAGCTTCTGGTATGTTCTGGTTAACTTATCTGTCAGTTAAAATGACAATGTATGAAAGTTTATGTTAAATAGTGACAAATAGGCTATCAGGGAAATTAACCGTGAAGCCGTCAAGCCGATGTTAGTGAACTTAGCAGATCATTTTTAGCAGATCAAAAAAAAAATGTGAGTTCTTATCGCGTGCAGTTGAGTTCTACAGTTCCTGATACTTTTTAGAAATAGTTCTGGCGTTTTTACCTTAAAAAACGACATTTGAAAAAATGATCTGCCAACTTCCCGTAGCAGATCATTTTTAGTAGATCAAAAAAAAAAAATGTGAGTTCTTATCGCGTGCAGTTGAGTTCTACAACTTCTACAGTTCCTGATACTTTTTAGAAATAGTTCTGGCGTTTTTACCTTAACAAACGGCATTTGAAAAAACCCGACCTGGACCCGGCTTAACGTGATGCTAAGACGTAATGCTACGACGTGATGCTACGACGTGATGCTACGACGTGATGCTACGGCGTGATGCTACGGCGTGATGCTACGGCGTGATGCTACGGCGTAATGCTACGGCATGTGTTACGGCGTGATGCTACGCTGTGATGCTACGGCGTGATGCTACGCTGTGATGCTACGGTGTGATGCTACGGCATGATGCTACGGCATGATGCTACGGCGTGATGCTACGGCATGATGCTACGGCGTGATGCTACGGCGTAATGCTACGGCGTGATGCTACGGCATGATACTACGGCGTGATGCTACGGCGTGATGCTACGGCATGTTGCTACGGCATGATGCTACGGCATGGTGCTACGGCGTGATGAAATATGACATAAATAAATTTTCTAGTGTTTCATTTTATGCGAGTATTTCTTAAAAGTATCAGGAACTGTAGAACTCAACTGCACGCGATAAGAACTCACTTTTTTTTTTTGATCTGCTAAAAATGATCTGCTAAGTTCACTAACATGTCAAGCCGTGAAGACGTCAGTGAAAGTTATTGTATTTTTTTTTAATATCTGTGTACCTTATTTTCAAATTACGTGGCTTTGCATATGTGTCTATGTTTGAAATTAATATGATAGAGAAATACCTGTGTAAGATTTCTGTGTTCTTTCGTCTATAATTTTTATCCGTTAACTTTGGCAATTTTTTGCTATAGGCCGTACGCGATAGTTAATTCAACACATAAAGTAGCCAATTAAACTGAAAGGTAAGCTAAACAGACAAGGTAAGCTAACAGTTGAGTCCCTGCGCCACTCCAGTAGTAGTAGTAAACTAAACAGAGCATATCCAGAATTTAGGACACTTAGGACACTTAGGACACTTAACATAATTAAAAGACCAGAATTATGAACTCTACATTCTATATAATAAATACCGACTATCCCATAAGACGATTTATCCCAATACAAACAATATATGATAAGTGTTGAATACATTTGACGTTCAATAACATCACTACATAGTATAAAATAAAGTCGCTTTCTCTGTCCCGATATCCCTATGTATCGGATTTTGATGCAGTTTTTTTTATAGATAGAGTGATTCTCGTGGAAGGGTTAGTATATAAATTATTAGGGTTTAGATAAAGCCGCGGGCAGAAATCTAGTTTTCAAATTCAAATTCAAATATTTTTATTCATGAATATGGGTACAATTCAGATCTTATACAAACATAAGTGCCGCCATAATCTGCCTGTTAGGCATATGAAATTACAAATAAATAATCTTACAGCTAAACAAATAATAATTTTATCTTTAAATTCCAAAATTATTTTAACACTAGATTTCCGCCCGCGGCTTCGCCCACGTTTGCAAAGGAAAACCCGCATAGTTCCCGTTCCCGTGGGATTTCCGGGATAAAAACTATCCTATGTGTTAATCCAAGTTACCCTCTATATGTGTGCTAAATTTCATTGTAATCGGTTCAGTAGTTTTTACGTGAAAGAGTAACAAACATCCATACATCCATACATCCTTACAAACTTTCGCCTTTATAATATATATTAGATATTAGATATTATATAATTATGAGAAATTAAACCACACAATAATAGACTCTATATTCTATCAAATAAATATGATAATACCATATATCCTATAAGACGATTATCCCAAACAAATGATAAATGTTGAATACATTTGACGTTCAACGACATAGCTAATAATAGGATTGTATCGATACAAAGCGGCTTATGGATAGCCGAAGATTTGCTGTGACTTTGGCTAATTAATCTAACCCGGGATGACTGTCACACCGAAGCGTAACGGGATTTAGTATTTGAAGAATATTCGATTTGAAATGAAAGTAGTAAACAGTTAATTAATATTTTATTTTCGCACGTCACATTTTAATTTATTGTACATATACAGTCTACTAGACGTAAAATAAAGAATACATGAATATTAAAATATAAATATCAAGGGATTGTTGTGTGAGCCTTTTCTTCTTTAGACTTATGAGAGAGCAATAGCGTCGATTTTCAGTCTTGATTTTAAAGTTGAGGTTTGCCACCAACAATCTAAAACAAGGAATTGAATTAAAACTTTACAGTATTCTTCGTTGTATTATCAAGTAAACAGTTTGCTATAAAGTGTGAAAAACATAATATTATATCGTAATAAATTGATTTAACATTAAAATATTTTTTTAATTAAAGGTGATTTTGAGAATGAATTTCTCATTCTAACTTGGAAAGCTAGTATAAATACAAAGTACTGGTAAAGTATTATCTATATTATGTATACATATAAATTTATATTATCAAATAATTGACTACGGTGTGACAACCGGCCGTAATAAAGGCAAAGGTGGGGTTAAACTCGGCCCAATTTCATCGGTAACATCAAAGGATACAAATTATATACCATCCACAAAACGCTGCTCTCATTGCTACAGTAATGAGTTCAAAAAGGGAAATGTGTGGAGTCGATTTCGGTTGCAAGAATTATTAAAAAAACATAATGACTTAATTTTTTTTATGAGGCTGTTATTTTAACTGTATAAACACAGTATTACAATTTGTAATACTGTGGTATAAATATAAATCTACTGTTATTTCTTTAAACGTTCAAACGATCTTTTTCTCTCATTTCGGTCTCTACTTAATCTCCAGTCTACACGTTCAAATAAAATTTCCTTACAGCTTATTATTTTATTTTTGAGATTTATTTTAGTAAAAAATTATCAATTTATTTTTGTTGCAGGTCCTCTCCACTACGCTGGTTTAGGTTTAGATGAAAATGCGGGATAGCAATTCTGGTGTGATTCATAAAAAATAGTAGAGTTTATGTGATCAAAAACCAAAGTTAAAATATAAGATTAGTTGCGTGTAACACAGTCACAGAAACTATTACATGTAAATGAAGTTACTAACCTATATCTAACCTAACCAATAACCATTTAAAGTTTATTGAGTTTTTGATAAGCGTCTCCATGCACGCCCCTGTCCGTACTCCGTATCCGTCAAGAACGTCATATAGGTATGAGATATTTTTTTCAATATATCTCCTTTGCTATGTCTGAGCGGGAAATAATTAACCATTATACGAAGCAGTTATCATAATAACATTATATTGTGTGCAAATACATGAAACCATTTATTTCTACTTGTTATATTGCTCGGAAATAACCTTTATTTTATCGCCAGTTGTTACTTGTTTAATTACTATTAAAATAAACTAGAATGTTTTGTTTTATATCAAAATGGTTGTGTCGATTTTGATGATCTTTGGTTTAGTGATAGATTGTCTTGGAGATGGGTAAGCGTACGTACGAACTATGTACGTATTTATATCAATCAGGTTAATTTCAAACAACGGAGAATAATGTAATTCTTGTTAGTCGCTTTCAACAAACAGATTGTAATACTGTGGCTATTGTGTCTAAATTATGTTGTGCCCTTTTTAAAGGCGACGTGATAAAGAATAAAAGAAAGATCTGAAAAAGTTAAGAAAAAGGATATCGTGCTCTGATATTTTTATTAAATTATCAAATAAGTGGACGCAAGTAAAATTGTAATGCACAAAATATACATCACTACATAGTATGTACCTATAAAATAAAGTCGCTTTCTCTGTCCCTATGTCCCTTGTATGCAAAGTTAAATCTTTAAAACTAGGAAACGGATTTTAATGCGATTTTTATAATAGAAGTAATTCAAGAGGAAGGTTTTAGAATATAATCTATTAGGATTTAGATAAATCGGGCCAATCCGCGGGCGGTAAGCTAGTACTACAAAAAAAAAGCATTTTGATAGCCGCAATTAAATTCTAAACAGACCAACAGGTGAATTTTTCAAACCATTCGACCACTATAAGCCAATAAAAAACATAGTATACCGGGATTGGTTTCCGCAAGCGTACATAGATTTACATTAATCTGGATAGGACAGTTATATAGTTATATTAATAAAATAATTTGGAAAATCCAAAAGTGCACGCCTCATAATTTTTTTTTAATAAATATTTATTAATGGGTAGTATTTAAACGAGTGACTGTAAATTAAAGTTTTAGTTATCAAAAATAATTAATTGGGGTAACAGAATTACTAAGTGAGCGACTGACTGCGAGCGATGAAAAATTAATAGATCAGCAACTAACAAACATTTATTTGCGTTACATAAAATACAAAATGAGCAGCTTCATAATATTTGAGCGACCTAATATTAATTGTTTGAGTGACAAAATTACGTCTTGTATTATTTTCATTATTTGGGATATGATTTATTTATACTGAGTGGCATTTTATCTTAATCGAGGTATTTCGAATAGAAAAATCACTTTGAAAAATACTATAATGGACAGAGTAGGTACTATCAGTTCAATTTGTTTTGAAAGTTTTATCAAATAACTATTTGAACAATTTATTCTAGTGTTTTTGTCGCTCCAGATGAGCGTAATTTAGTCGCTCACTTAGTAATTTATTCGCTCATATAGTAATGTAATCACACAGTTAGAATTTCTAATATATCAAATGGATTAATCACAACCCTCCTTTAGTACGCTCAATCTGTATTTTATTATCAACCAATATTCGTTGCTTGTTTAGTTTATTTGTCGATTACTCAAATTCATACCGCTCAAGTTATTAAATCAGTACCTCATAATCAGTCGCTCACTTTATTTTCAGTCGCTCGTTTTATTATTCCCCTTTATTAATTATTATTTTTGTTTATTTAATAACAATTAAACCACATCGAATCAGACCCTGAAAAATGAAAGGGTTCTATTCCTGAGCATACTCAAGCGTAAGAGAAAAAAAAAGACTCGATTAGTAAAGTATTTCGGTCGCTATCGTGTTAACAAGAAAAAGGATCCGCACATACAGACACACGGACGTCCAAGACAGAACTTTTTTAAACTGTTTTTTAACTAGTTTAAATAACAAAAATGACATCAAAAATATCATGAACGTTAAAAATAGTGTTTTTTCTTAATATGTGTGTGTATTTATTATCTTACAAGTGCAATGTATGATACATAAAGACATTTTAAGTTTGAAAAATCAGATGTTTTGCGCGAAGTGACAGTAGTACCCACCTCAACGCTTCGCTTATGAGGCGTGCAAAAAAAGACTCGATTAGTAAAGTATTTCGGTCGCTATCGTGTTAACAAGAAAAAGGATCCGCACATACAGACACACGGACGTCCAAGACAGAACTTTTTTAAACTGTTTTTTAACTAGTTTAAATAACAAAAATGACATCAAAAATATCATGAACGTTAAAAATAGTGTTTTTTCTTAATATGTGTGTGTATGTATTATCTTACAAGTGCAATGTATGATACATAAAGACATTTTAAGTTTGAAAAATCAGATGTTTTGCGCGAAGTGACCGAAGTGAGTAGTACCCACCTCAACGCTTCGCTTATGAGGCGTGCAATAGGCTTGGAGTGCAAAATTTCGTAGTTGTAGAACCATTTTTAATCATGCATAGGTACTTTTTCACATAGTTGGCCAAGTAAATAAGACTATTAATAAATTATTAATACAAAGCTTAAATTATTTATCGACAAATCAGCCATTTTATGTGATGAACAATACACATAAATTGCGTATTTACTCTTCCTGTATTTATACAATACTAAACTGCATTTTATTTTAGCACATGTAAACGCCTAGCACCAACTTTAGTACATAATTTATCTAATTCTTAGCACTATCTAGTTTTACATTATCTTTGGTTATATCATGACCGGGTCGTGGATTCGATACCCGGTATTGGAGAGGCAATCGGATTATCTTATTGCTATGTTCTGAGAAATATTTTCGAATAAATATCTATGAATATTTTGTTTTTGTATGATTAAATGTCAGTATCTACATGCTAATGTTTTGAAGCGGAAGTTTGTTTGGTTGAACGTGCTAATCTCAAAAACTGAGTTTTTGATTATGATAGATATAGTTAAGGATATAGAGAATTGATTATTATTGATTTTGTTTTGATATCTGTTTATTATACATATTATATTAATGTTTTCATGTCGTCATACGACCAAAGGACTCCATCCTTTGAATGAAACATGATGATGAGAAAAACTATTCCTTTCAGACCAGACAAACTGACATTTTGGATGTCATTTTTTGACAAAATATTTTTATTTTAACGGGAATCGAACCCGCATCATCACAACTATTAAGCTACAACGCGTGAATCTCCTGAAAGTGAGTAGACTGTTATTAATATAACATAATATTTTATATATTTTTTTTAGCTTTCAACAGGAATCGAACCCGCACTACCACTAATCCACAATACGTGAAACTAACCCAATGGGTAGCGTATTAATAATGAAATATCGCGGGAGATAGCAAGAAGGGGTTTTAATCAGAATTACAGCGCTCAGAACAAATCTAATTTCGGAAACGCCACCGAGTGACTTCAACAAAATGCGGTTTGCGGAGCAAACGGTTTAGTAATGTGCCATGTGTCGATAAAAGCTCTACGTTGACAGAATAAGGCCACTTTTTAGTAACAATTTTTGAGTAGCGAGGATACATTGATATTATGTACTACATAGTATTATTATCGCAAGTCATTTTTACATATACTTAATTCAAATAGATCGCTTAAACCATTAACTAAAATAAAACATAATAATGATAAAAGAAAATATATTTAATCATCTCCAAAATAATCTTGAATGGTTCTATGTTTTTCCTCGTCACTTTGATGATGATTGTAGTTTTAGTTTGGAGAAGGGGATACTTCATAACTTGGTGATGTTGTTCGACAAGAATACCTGCACAAAAATGTTAATCGTTAAATACCAGTCATGTTTTTTCTACGAATGGTGTGTTGTGAACCGACATTAAACATAATTATACAGGCATGAAGCATAGCTAACTAAATATAAAATTGAAGCAATAATACATCGAATACATTTAAATATTTTTTTCAATTTTGCACCAATTTAAAACTCGACAAATTCCATCGACCATCACACATCACTACAGACAATGTAAATAGCCGGGCGCTTACACCAAACCGTCGGCTAGGAATCTTATACAGGAGCTAATATAAGGCTATCACCCGGCATCGCTCGACTGAACAAAGGTCGATATTGAATTTTGTATGGACTAGGGATGCCCCTTGACAGATACGTTTTTAAATGTGTATAAGTAGATTTTACTGAACTTTCTCGTGGAAGCATTTTTGAATTTACATTCCAACTAATATCAAAAATAGCCAATGTCTTACGTATCCAATATCCATACACATCATCGAATTCGGTTCAGCCGTTTAGGCATGAACATAAAACATACATATTATTATATACAGAGATTTTTTATCAGAATCTACTTAGTGGTATGTGTAATTAAAACAGTTCAATTTAGAATTTTTACGATATCCTACTAAAATTATTATGTAAAAGGGAAAAAATTTTTGTTTGTTACTCCTTCACGCAAAAACTGCTAAACCGATTTTGATGCAATTTGGTACATGCATAGATGGTAACTTGGATGAATATTATATAGGATAGTTTTTATCCCGAAAATCCCACTTTACTTTGACTACGCGAGCGAAGCTGCGAGCGAAAAGCTATTATACTACCTACACACCTTCTACATTTTTTTCTTACGATAAATCCATCCCAAATATACAAATTCATCATAAAATAAAATCTCTAAAACATTTTTCATCAAACAAATTACGTCACCACAAACCAAAAACGGCTAAACAGAAAATGATGACTACTATCTGTCAAACGATATTAGCTGTCATTATATTTTCATAATGCCCGGCTGACACCATACTCCTTACAAGAAACCCTCGGTTAGACTGGTAGCTATAAATCGTAATAATTTTATTATTATTTTAGTACAGTAATTTACTACTAGAATAATAGTCTTGATACTAACGGTAGCAGATAGTAGTTTTAAATAATTTGGAAAATCCAAAAGTGCACGCCTCATAATTTTTTTTTAATAAATATTTATTAATTATTATTTTTGTTTATTTAATAACAATTAAACCACATCGAATCAGACCCTGAAAAATGAAAGGGTTCTATTCCTGAGCATACTCAAGCGTAAGAGAAAAAAAAATTCTCGATTAGTAAAGTATTTCGGTCGCTATCGTGTTAACAAGAAAAAGGATCCGCACATACAGACACACGGACGTCCAAGACAGAACTTTTTTAAACTGTTTTTTAACTAGTTTAAATAACAAAAATGACATCAAAAATATCTATCATGAACGTTAAAAATAGTGTTTTTTCTTAATATGTGTGTGTATGTATTATCTTACAAGTGCAATGTATGATACATAAAGACATTTTAAGTTTGAAAAATCAGATGTTTTGCGCGAAGTGACAGTAGTACCCACCTCAACGCTTCGCTTATGAGGCGTGCAATAGAAATATTATTGCATGAATAATATTATATAATTATTATCTAATCAGAATGTAAATTCATGGTAAATTCTTATCTATGTGTAATGTCTATCTATACTAATATTATAAAGAGGAAAGGTTTGTATTTATGTATGTATGTATGGTTTTCACGCATAAACTACTGGACCGATTTTGATGAAAGGAGAATGGGCATTTTACTATGGAAGTTGGGCCCGAACCCTTGAGTTGGACCAATACACATGAGATATTGTTTTTATAATAGATCATAACACATACATAACGGGAAAAATATATATAAAAAAATAATCAACCGGGTTTTTGTACAGTCACATAAAGTTTTATTTCTTTGTGTATAATATTTTTTGCAATAAATAACTGTTATAAGACAATGACAACATCTTTATGTTACTCCAATTCACTTTCACTTACAAATACGTACTAATCTTAAGCCTTCTAATAACCGAAATACACTAATATTATGTTTTGTAACAGCTGGTACCTTGATACCGTGTTTATATTATAATTCAACGTAATTAGACGTTTTTTGTGGTTAAACTCAGTCACTCCAATGACATTTAGATTTATATTTACTTCACTTGAATTAAAAACACCGTTATTGTGCGCAAAATAATAGCCAAATAAATAAAACTTTTTGCCTTGACTGTACAAGAACCCGGTTGATTAATTTTTTTATTTTATTTTTTTCGTAAGTTATGTGTAATGATCTATCACAAAAACAATATTTCGTGTGTATTGGTCCTAGCCCAAGTTTCAGGCCCAATTTGCCCATTCTCCTTTGGCACAGATAATCTTTAGACCCTGAGAAAGAACATAGGCTACCTTTTATTGCGAAATATGTACCACGGGCGAAGCCGGGGCGGACCGCTAGTACTCTATAAAGCTCTATGACCCTACTCGTCATATAAATAAATCTTAACAGTAACAGAATGATTAAATTTAAATTATGTTATTCAGGGCTAATTTCAAAAATGGCTCTACTAATTTTATTGGATCCCTAAAAGAAAGAGCAGCCGCAACATTATGATGTTCAAATTTTCATATTTATGTTGCTTTTCTTTTCTTTTTAAGTCATGTTTAGGCGTTACTACACCAACATATAATATTTGCAACAGTGTGCGAAAGTTTGTATGTATGTATGGATGTTTGTTACTCATTTACGCAAATACTACTGAACCGATTACAATAAAATTTGGAACACACATGGAGGTTAGATACACAGAGATAGAATAGGTTTTATCCCAGAAATTTAACAGGAACGGAAACTATGCGGCTATGTCTTTGAAAATGCGGGCAATACTGCGGTCGGAAATCCATACTAATATTATAAATGCGAAAGTAACTCTGTCTGTCTGTCTGTTACTCAATCACGCCTTAACTACTGAACCAATTTGCATGAAATTTGGTATAGAGATATTTTGATACCCGAGAAAGGACATAGGATAGGTTTTAAACCGGAAATCCTACGGGAACGGGTTTTTCTTTGAAAACGCGGGCGAAGCCGCGGGTGGAAAGCTAGTTTTTAAATAAAAATATATCATTCTCACATCGCAAGCTATCTAACCGAACCCTAACCCCCACATAATAAGGGTAGTCATCAATCTCACAAAAAACCTTATAAGTAAACTGTGGCCATTTTAACCACAATTCGGCATAATGCCCGCCATTTGTAAGCCGAAAATGTTACCTCAGCTTGAATGATATAAAAATTAAGAGGTTCGTTTAATTAATGGAGATTAATTTTCTAGTACGGAAGATTAGTTGGTATTAAAAGAGGGTTGTTTTTATTGGTTTGATACAAGTTTGTTGCCCTGGCTCTGTCTAAGTTGAATAGAGAATATACTTAGTACAAAATATTATATCATAGTCATACAAGCAGTTTCTATTTACTTTAAAAAATCCATACTTAATATTATAAAGCTGAAAAGTTTGTTTGTTTGAACGCGCTAATCTGAAGAACTACTGCTCCAATTTGAAAAATTATTTCAGTGTTAGATTAATAGCCCATTTATCGAGGAAGGAGGTAGCCTATAGGCTATAGGTATCACGGTCAGACCAACAGGAGCGGAGGAATGCGGGTAAAACCGCGGAGAACAGCTAGTGTATTTATAAAACAATAATTTATATTCACTTACAAGGAAAATCGTATACGTAGATACAATTCATCTAATATGTGAAGAGTCCAGTAAAAATATATAACAAAAATATAATTTAATAACTAAAATACACGTTTTTATGAGATTAACTTATGAAATTATTGTAGTTTCATTGATCCTTGATAAGTGTACAAAGTTTTAATTATTTTTTTTTTTAAAGTGAGTAAAAATCGTGCCTAAAGGAGTCGCTTATAGTCGGTTACACAAGGTATACATATATTAGTCGGTTATACAAGCATACACGTAAAACTAATATAAGATTAAAGACTGAACTTTTTTCAAAGGTTTATTTATTTGTAGTATGTAGGTAATAAATAACCAGAAGATATTACCAACAATGTACAAGTTAGCGTATGTATTAACTTTTCAGTTGCTACGAAACTGTCTGGATGGATGCTTATTCTGGTATCCAAATAATTTGTTAAATACCAAATCTTCTTATATATAAAATTCTCGTGTCACAATGTTAGTCTGCATACTCCTCCGAAACGGGTGGACCGATTCTCATGAAATTTTCTGTGCATATCGGGTAAGTCTGAGAATCGGCCAACATCTATTTTTCATATGTACCACGGGCGAATCCGGGGCGGACCGCTAGTATCATTATATTATATGCATGCATTCAATTCCATGCAGCTTATACATATTTTGTAGGTATATTATTGTAGTGAAACTTCTTTATCGGGGTTGGTTAAAAATTTTGTGTAACATTTTTTCGTTACGCGTGACATTTTTCCGTTACGCGCCATCTTTTTCTTATTCCTACCACGCGTGATTCGACGTATTTCTGTAAAGTTGCATAATATAGTAAATTATTTATTTAAAAATAAGGTGATAAATAAGTTTCACTTCTTACGTGTGTACACTATTACACCTACACATTTTCTTTTCACCATGTTAAAAATTGTATTAACATGGTGAAAATAAGCAAAAATTTCATTTTTTTTAGTTAAGTAATAGCTTTAAAAAATTTGTATGATTTTATACGTATTTTTTGTATATTCAAATTTAACCGGACATTCTTACGTCTTCTCATTACAATTTACTCACAGACCTATCGGGTAAACTGAAAAAATAAACATAAAATTCGGTCAAGCCGTTTGGATGGAGCTTGATTACAAACACGGGAATATTGGACGTATGTTCTCGTAACACAATGTTAAATATTAAATACAGATAAAATTAAAACAAATCTTAAATCCATACTAATATTATAAATGCGAAAGTAACTCTGTCTGTCTGTCTGTTACTCAATCACGCCTAAACTACTGAACCAATTTTCATGAAATTTGGTATGGAGATATTTTAATACCCGAGAAAGGACATAGACTACTTTTTATCCCGGGAAAATGACGCAATCCCGGGAACGGGAACTATGCGGGTTTTTCCTTGACTGCGCGGGCGAAGCCGCGGGCGGAAACCTAGTCTTAAATAAATTATAAAACCTTGCTCAGAATAATACCGCTCCAAACGGATTTACTAGACTTTAAAGTTATTACGGAGTTTAAGAGATGGCTAGTTCGTTTTATTTTCGTATTATTTCAAAATCGCGTTAAACCCAGTTTAAAGTATTTATAAAATACGTGACTGGTGTAATGTTTCCGGAGATTTGTTGAACATACAAAACTTTTGAGAACTTCTATGGAATTCTTAGTTCTATGTTCCATTTTGTGTTGCGATATTTTTCATGTTCGATTCCTGTAAATGATGAGGTAATTATATATTTACAACATATAAATTATAAATAGACATCGGATTATATGCATTTGCATATTTGCATATGCAAATGCATAAAACTCTCTAATTACGGCGTTAGTGCATATTTTAGCCTTTTTCCCCAATCGTGCATATTTCGTTAAGTAGCGGGAGTTTTGATTGGTCGACTAACCTTTATTAGCCAATCAGAACGCTCAGCGAGTAACAAACCCTATTTTGGCATGGTAAAATGGCAAAAAATTACAAAATGGGCTCCATTTTAAGAAAATTTTGAGCCATTCAAAATAGGGCTAGATTACCCTTTTGAGGCTAAAAACTTAAAACACAGGTTGAATTCCAAAAAAGGGCTAGATTTAGCCCGGAAAGGTCTAAGGTGGCAAGACTGGGCTGGCGGGTGAGTAACGTCACAAATTTGCGCTCGAAAATTTGGTAAAAATGCTTAATTTTATATTGGCACAAAAACTATACTTAATTTCAAGAAAATTTTTCTGTTTTTGTACAATCTTTGATTTAAATATATAAAAATAATAAAGGTTTTTTGATTTTGTATTGTGCATATTTTAGGCATATCAGTCGTTTTTAGTGCATATTTTGGCCTTTTTAAGTGTATATTTGCATGCATATTTTGGCATTTTGTTAGTGCATATAATCCGATGTCTAATTATAAATAATAAATAGGTATGTATCGATTATATTTAATTAATTCAGTTTTAGTTTTAACTAACGGTAGGGTTTTTACAAGTGGTTGTGATTCGGACTAAATATGATCAATTTTTTCACATTGTTTAAAATTATTCGAATGTTTTTAAATGAGTGTAAAACTGAAGTAATTCAGTACACAATAAAGTACACATTGAATACGAAATATAATAAAAACTCAACCGATTGTAGTGAAATTTCACTACAACTGTAGCTCTACGTATAACATTATTTCAACATGTTAACTCGTAAACTCAACTGCAAGAATATACTATAGAGAATGTGAACAAACTAAATAATTGTTATCATATTTTAAAGCAATAAATTCACGTCAACACGGATATTTAAATTATTGTTTGCCCAATTTAACATTGATATAGAGATACTAGAAGGTTCAATATTTTGTACCTAAATCTATATGATACGATTAATAAAGAGTTTAAGGTTTTTTAATTGGTCATCCTAATGCAGAAACTTTAATATTAGACAATTTTGAAAATTCGCAAAAAAATGGAATTACTCTGAGTGTAGACATACATATATTTCAAAAGTGACACTGAAACCCGTTATGGATGTTAAATACTCTTGAATCTAAAACCAGCTGAATTGATTTTGATAAAGTCACGCAATATAGTTTTAAACTTTAGAATAAACCAATAATAATTATTATTAAAATAATGTTTTCATGGTGTTCTCCTGGGACTTAACACATCCAGCATCTATAATTCGTGCGAGTTATGCACGCTCACGTATAACCTCTAAAGTGCTTAGTATCTCTACGAGAACTCCTTGCCGCCTATTTTTATGCGATTTTATGTATAGCGCATGTATCGCATACGTGCTTTATTAGGGGACTAGATACATCTATCATTTGTACAGTTTTTAAACGTAATTAAATTATTTTAGAACAATAGTGGAAAGTACGTTCGCAAGATAATATTGGTGTACATAATTTTAATTATTATTCATTATTTATTCTAGTGTTGTTGAATCAAGTATACGGAAATAGTATAAAAAACAACGTGAACACACACTCTAGTCTCTAGCCTGCTAACTATCTCTGTACACAAAAATCATATCATAAAAACAGTCCAATGGCCATTGCTACGTGAAAGAAAGATTATAGACTATTATAGACCTAAACATTGATTTTTTTTTCCTTACACGGCAATTAAACTCGTACGTTCCCAAGCGGCTAGATGTATGTAGTCCCAGTATCTAAATGTGGTCACGTATTGATCCCCTCATTGGAGATGAAATCGATTCTTTAAAGATTCCTCAATTTCAATGTATCGTAACTTGTAAGAACTGAATATTTTGTAACATAAATCTAGGTTTTCTTCATAGATTTTATCAGTACATTTTCTTGGCTTAGTAAATATTTACTCAAATTTAAAACCTGTGTGTATACCCATAAATTTATTAAGCTATTGCATAGCTTCTATCGTGGGCCTTAATCGCGGGGACCGAATCGAGAAAATACCTCACGCTCCCCACTCCGACGGGCTCGGAGGTGTGGCTTGAAGGCATGCTATGCAATAGCTTTACCACGGCAGTCCCCGAGTGACACACGTCTTTTTTTGTTCTTTCTTGGTTGTCTGGAAGAGATCTCTATTAAATGATAAGGCCATATTATAAATGTTGTGGTTTTTCTTCTGCCCATTATGTCAATACAATAAATAATCTTAAATTTATTACAAGGAAATTTCCGCGCGTAGCTTCGCGCGCTTTGTAGAGAAACAAATTTATTATAATAAAACCGTAGGAAAGTCAAAACAGTTCATTGAATATTTTTCTAAAAGGATACTTGGTGCGTCATCTACGTTGATGAACTTTCATACCTATTTGCTGACAAAGTAAATTTTATTAGGAAAAAAACTAAATGCTTATTCCTTCTAGTTATTTATACAATCTGTGTTTTCCCCAATCGGACAATACAGTTATTTTTTCGCAGTTTTTGCTGTCATGTGTCAATTTGCGATTGATAATTCGATTCACAATTGAATTTATTGAGTTAAACTTAAGTCACACTGAGTGTGAACTTTATATTTTAATCCCTACTAATATTATAAATGCTGTCTGTCTGTCTGTTACGCTTTCCCGCTTAAACCTCTCAACCGATTTTGATGAAATTTGGCACAGACAATCTTTAGACCTTGGGAAAGAAGGCATTAATCGAAACACCACGCGGGCGAAGCCGCGGGCGGAAGTTAGTAGGATAAAATAATTATTAATTACAAGCTTTCATACATAGTTTTTTTCTTTACTTTTAAATATTTATTATGCACTTACCTACTACGCGAGTGAAGCCACAGGCTCTTGCTAGTACATATATTGTTATAATATACATATACTGTGAATTATTAGATTTAACCTAAATAATGAAGCTTTTTGGTTCAAGTTTTCACCGGATATTATAGAAAGAAAGAAAGAAAGAAAATACATTTATTTGTACCGATGCACATTAATACATAAAAAATAAATAAAAAATAAATAAAATTAACTTATAACTAGTTACAACGGCACAAAATGGATAATATCCACTCAGTGCTTTGAGAATCTAAGGACATATACGACACTTAGATTCTCCACTGATTTTCAGTGGACACCACATTGACATCCTGACAGTGGCAGTGTACATATTATGAAAAAATAAAAATAAAAATAAAAGTAATAACATAATATATAAGAATATAATATAGTAGATAGGAAACATATATATTATATATTATAAAGAATTATTACTTACATAACAGACAATAATACATTCTACAAGAAGATACAATACTAATACGCGATACATCATAATTATTATAATTAATAAAAACAATTACAAATAGAATAATTACCAGAGCCGTACCGAGTCACGTGTTTGGAGCCCCGACCTCAGAACCTTTTTGTAAGCAGAGCAAATGGGACTTCAGTTTGTTTTTGAAGCCCAGTACATTGTTGCTATTGCGGATCGGTGGTGGCAAGTCATTCCAGCACTTAGAGGCACTAAATTTAAAGCTACCCCTAAATGCTGCAGTTCTGTGGAGGGGCACTTCCATCAGTACATTCCTGTACCGTGTTGAGTGACTCGTGTTTGACTCCGACAACCACTTTAGCTTTTTGTACAAATAGGCTGGTACTTTGTACTTAACTACGTTAAATAAAAGTGTAGCTAGATGTATTTGCCGTCGATACTCCATTTTTAAAGTGTTACTGCTGTTCAAATACGGGGTGACATGGGCTCGTGGTGGAATATTGTGACAAAAGCGAGTGCAAGCATTTTGTACCCTCTGCATTATTTTTTTAGTTGATGCTAGTAACCGGGGACCTATGACAGTGCTAGCATAATTAAATTATTTATTATAAATGCAAAAGTTTGTATGTTTGTTTCATGATTACTCCTTCACGCAAAAATTGCAGAGATATTTTCATGAAATTATCACAGAGGATATATTATTATGTTTGTTATTATTGTACTTGTGTGTTCTCCAAATAAATAAATAGTTTTTCATTTTCCCGAACTATGTGGGTTTTCAACTACGCGGGCGATGCTGCGGACGAAAAGCTAGTAATTATTTAATTAATATAGAGCAACTAGGGGTCCGCCCCGGCTTCGCCCGTGGTACCTACATGTTTAAACTATCCTATCTCTCAAGTTGGATCGAACTGCACATGGTGTCCGAATTTTATTATAATCGGTTAAGTGGTTTAGGAGTCCATTGAGGACAAACATTGTGACACGAGATTTATATATATTAAGATAGCCAATCAAAAAAAATAACTTCCATATACTATCAGAAAACTCAAGTAAATGCCAAAAAGTTAATTTTATTTTGAATACATCCAGGTTAGTTAGCAGGTTGGGAGATGGCCAATACAGACGGCCAAAACCAATTTAGTTTTGTGTAGCAGATAGCTTATAATATTAGATATAGGTTTAACTGGTCAATTATATAAATCCTATCTTATCCTAATATAATAATATTATAAATATGTACTAATATTATAAATGCGAAAGTAACTCTGTCTGTCTGTCTGTTACTCAATCACGCCTAAACTACTGAACCAATTTGCATGAAATTTGGTATAGAGATATTTTGATACCCGAGAAAGGACTTAGGATAGGTTTTATCCCGGAAATCCTACGGGAACGGGTTTTTCTTTGAAAACGCGGCCAAAGCCGCGGGCGGAAAGCTAGTAATATTATAAATGCGAAAGTTTGTGAGGATGGATATATGTGTATGTGATTGTGTATGTTTGTTACTCTTTCACGCAAATACTACCGACGAAACCAATTTCAATGCAAGATTAGATGAAATTTACACACAGAAATATGATGAAATAGGTACTCTACCTAAAGATATATCATAATATAGTAAGTGGGAAATATTTATATCATTAATCACTACATAGTATAAAACAAAGTCGCTTTCTCTGTCCCTATGTCCCTTTGTATGCTTAATTAAAACTACGCAACGGATTTTGATGCGGTTTTTTTTAATAGATAAAGTGATTCAAGAGGAAGGTTTTAGTATATAATTTATTAGGTTTTAGACAAAGCGGGCGAAGCCGCGGGCGGTAAGCTAGTTTTAAAATAAATTCGAGTTTAAATTAAGTAAATTTTTAGTCCTTTAGTATCATTATTCTAGTGTTTGTATACGTAGAATAAAAAGGTTTCTACTAAACAAAATCTTATCACTAGGGACGTAACGATACATGATTTTGCCGATACGATACCGATACCGATATTTGTAGTAATGTATCGGCGATACCGATACCGATACCGATATCGATGGCTTGGTAGAAAAATAAATAGTGAATTATGCATAAAAAGCTACCAACATTTAACAGAGACAACTGTTAATCGTATTCTTTTAAATAAAAATGCCAAATCAAAAAACAACAAAACCATTAATTTAGTATTATTATTTTACGAAGTCAGTTAAACGCCGACTTACACACAAGAGTAGGAGATAGACACTGTTATGGCACAAGGAACAGAAATAGAATTGAAATGCCATTTTTCCGATTAGCTAAAGTTAAAAATTCATTTATGGGTCAAGGTATACGCTTTTACAATAGAATTCCTCATAATATTAAAGAGTTTAGTAGTTCTAAATTTAAAACTTATATAAAAAATGTACTAGTTCAGAGAGACTACAGTATTCAGGAATATATGGACGATAAAAACCCATGGAGGGTTGTCGCGAAAAAACCACAGGACAGTTCTTTGGCATGTTATTATAATATATTATGATGTTACATATGTATTTTGTAAAATTGTAAAACTGACATGATTTAAAAGAGCAACTATGGAGTTTCTTGCCGGTTCTTCTCCGTAGATACTGCTTTCCGAATCGGTGGTAAATTTTAAAATATGTAATGACGTTTCAAAAGTGCTTCTATAAGAAGTCTAATTGAATGAATAAATGTTTGAGTTTGAGTTTGAGTTTGTAAACTTTAAGTAATACACATACAATCAGTACCTAATAAAAGTTTACTATTGGTAGAGTTTTTTCAGAAAACAAAGTGCGCACGCGCGGGCGGCCTCCCGCATCGTTCATTGGGCGCGGGTTTTTGAATTACATATTTGATATCAAAAAATTTGGTTGTTTGTAAAGTAGGTTTACGATCGAGATTTTTACGTGATAACATAATACAGTGGCAGCGCTCGAGATGAAACGGGAGATCGGTCCGTCTCTCTCTCGTTATACCTGCGATCGCGCTCGTGAGGTTTTGGTGTGACACAAGTTTATGAACATGTCACCCGAATAAAACGATTTTAAAAACTTTATCACGTTAAAAATTAAAAAAATTCAAAATTATTTATTTCTTTCCTTTACATAAACTTATTTGTGATTGGAACACTCCTAGTAAGCAAATAAAATGCTTGTGTCAGGAGGTTCCGCTCTTCCTTAACACTATTACAGAAACAGAAATAAAACAATATGAATGAATACAATGCAAAAACATAAAAGAAAAGGAAGAATTTAATAAAAAAATATCGGTATCGGTTGATTTATTATCGGCGATACCGATATATCGGCTTGCCGATATATCGGCCGATATATCGGTATCGTTACATCCCTACTTATCACAATCAGGATTCGAACCCAATTACTTTACCTTATTATTTAGCCATTTGGAAAATTACGGAAACTTATAAAAATGACCCAAAAACAAAATTTCCTCGTATTATCTAATTTTATTGTATTCTCAATAAGTATTAGATAATTGAATATTTTAACAATAAAAGGTCGTGAGTTTGATGTCGTGATTTATGGTTAATACTTCCGTAAGAGTTATTTTTAGTTCCGGTTATTGACACACTTCATTAATATTTATTATACCTTAAAAGACTATGTATGACATAATTTAATTTAATAATCTTTGTGTTGAATCTCATCAAAATCTGTTCAGCAGTTTGCGATTGACTGACGAACTTCAAACTTTTCAAGTATCCAAAACTTTTCCAATACGTGAAAGTTTGTGTGTAAGTTCGTTTGTTGTTGCACGGGAAATCCACTAAACAGATTTTGATAATATTCTGATAGGTACTCTGCAGTGATGTAGCTTATATACCCAAGTAGCACATAAGCTGCTAGGAAATAGTCTCTTTTCCCCGCGGGCGAAACCGCTCGGCACAGCTAGTAGGTCATATTGTGTTTTTAAGTCATAATAAAATAGTTTACAAAACCTAATATAAATCGCTACATTAATCTATATTTACTGTAACAAATCATACTCGTCACATTTCGTTAGCGACACTTTAAAACTGGCGCGAAGGATGCGGGTTCGAGTCCCGCCTCGTGATCGAATTTTTTCTATTCTTTATAAATTTATATTTATACTTTAAAACTAGTTAAAATCATATTACTATTGATCCTTCATAAATACATAATAATTATTTGTATAATATCGAATCGAATTTAAACTTTGATATCTAGAGACATAATTCATATTAAAAAAACTTCTAACAGTCCTAACATCATAGTTATAAAAAACAGACAAACAGACAGCAAAGTCTCAGTAAAAAGGGCTCCGTTTTTACCCTTTGGCTACGGAACCCTAAAAGGAATAATAAGCTGTATTCGTATATCTACCGGAAAAAAATAAGTAAATGTAAAATTACGATTACAATTCGAAACGCAATTTACGCATAAATTAATACCTACATCGATATACATTAATACATAATATTAAGTAGAGCAGTTTTCTTAGTAAAAACTTTTATTTATAACACAAATTCAATGTAAAGTTACAATTAGCATTTTACAAACCATAGTTTATATTTCTATGAATTCATCCTTAATAATTATCACAGATAACCTAAAAACACGGTCGTTGACCCGTAAAAAATATAAGTACAGTCGTAACCTAAAAGTTGAAACATCTATAAAAAAAACTAACAGCAACTTTTATAACAATCTCAAAGCAAAATCAGCTGGAATACGTATTTAAACGACAAACTTGCAAAACTTATAACAAGGGAGTACTTTCTATACAACTTGTATTATAAGAGCTTGTTTAAATTCGCGCTGTCATTATGTTCACTGCTTCCCGCGCATTTTGACATTTGGCGCCATATTGATTTTTTTTTATTGGTGAAAAAAAGTATCGATGATGTTCTGTGACGATAAATTAATTTATTAATTATTGGAAATAATTTTTATTGATTGCAGTTTTAGACATTTTTTTATTATTATTTATAATTTATTTTACTTATAATTTTTGTTGAGTGGTAACTTTTTAATTATCATTTGGATTGCAAAATTACACAATGGAATATTTAAGGTAAGTTTTTTTTGCTTTTGTTGTTTAATATCGATGACATTAATTTATAATTGAATATAATGTACTACATACCGACTACTTAAACCCAGATTATAATATGTAGTGTAGAAAACAAAATCTTTACCAAAATAATCAACCTGCCATTCCGGCGATAAGCAAACATACATACCTACAGATAGAAATTTTGATCATATTAAACAATATTAAATAAAAATTTCGTTTATGCATGAAATATTATAACTAAGGTTTTGTTCACAATACTAATAATCCATACTAATATTATAAATGCGAAAGTAACTCTGTCTGTCTGTCTGTTACTCAATCACGCCTGAACTACTGAACCAATTTGCGTGAAATTTGGTATAGATATATTTTGATACCCGAGAAAGGACATAGGATTGGTTTTATCCCGGAAATCCTACGGGAACGGGATTTTGTCTGAAAACGCGGGCGAAGCCGCGGGCGAAGCCGCGGGCGAAGCCGCGGGCGGAAAGCTAGTTTCAAATAAACACTAGAAAATACCCTTTTTCAATTATTATTCTCTAACAAATATTTCAATGCAATACGTCTAGACTACTAAGAAATAATATTTTAATCAGATAAGTAGATTGAAGGATTACGCTCGGAAAAACAGACTCGTTAAACTATTATTAATCTTATCTATAATATAAAAATGAATCCCAAAATGTGTTGGTAAGCGCATAACTTGAGAACGGCTGAACCGATTTCGTTAATTCTTTTTTTATTATATTCCTTGAAGTACGAGGATGGTTCTTACTTCTTATGTAGGGAAAACGTAAATATGTACCACGGCCCATGGGCGAAGCCGGGGCGGACCGCTAGTATTCTATATTATATTAAACGTCTCAATTACTTGGTGTTCATCAAGTTAATAAGTATTATATCTACTTATTAGTGTAAAAATAAATTAAGTTAGATCCTACTAAAATTATAAATGCGAAAGTTTGCGAGGATGTGTATGTGTGTGTTTGTTACTCTTTCATGCAAATACTACTGAACCGATTACAATGAAATTTATCACAAATATGGGTTTTATCCCGAAAATCCCACGGGAAAGGGTATTTCTTTGAAAACGCGGGCGAAGCCGCGGGCGGGTAGCTAGTTGTATAATAAATTCAAGATCTCTTCCTCGAATGATCTCTATAATATACAGCTTTCCGCCCGCGGCTTCGCCGGCTATGTCTAAAACCTAATAAATTATATATTCTTGAATCACTCTATCTATTAAAAAAAACCGCATCAAAATCCCTACAGTACTTATATAAAGATAGGGACAGAACAAGCGACTTTGTTTTATACCTACTATAATAGCGATGTGGTAGTAGATGTGGTAGATGATAGTAACTAATTATTATTAATTATGTCATATTGTTGTTGAATTATTAAATAACTAGGTACCTACTGCGGCTGTCTGTTTAAGTTTGAGTTTGAGTTTGAATTAAGAACTACAATTTTGATGCGGTTTCTTTATTATGTAGATAAATAGATTTAAAAATAAGGTTTGTATGTAAATATTTAAAAGGCACCCGTGCGAAGCCGGGGCGGCTCGATAGCTGAAAATATAATTAGGTTAAGCCTTGGTTAAGCTTGGAAAGTTCTAGGTGCAAAAGGAAAGAAATTGAATTGGAAAATGAAGCCTAATTTCTGACATAGGACTTTATGTTTTATTTTTATTGTTTTATGCTTTGAAGCTACAATATTAAACTTTTGTTTTCTGTCTTCATTGGTAATCTATACTAATGTTATAAAGCTGAAGAGTTTGTTTGAACGCACCAATCTCAGGACCTACTGGTCCGATTTGAAAAATTCTCTCAGTGTTACAATATAGCCCATTTATTGAGGAAGGCTATAGGCTATATATGTACGTGTATGTGAAGCCGGGGCGGATCGCTAGTCTAGTTTTAGATATACCTGTATAACCCTTGTGAGTTGTGGGGTATGGGGTAGCTGCATTTCACGGCTTATCACCTCCTCATAAAACCAATCAGAATGATATTACAATATACGAATTCACCAATAAAGATATAAAACAGAAATATATCGCATCGTTAAATCAGAGAAAGCCATTCAAAATTAAAAGTGAAACTCACTTATCTTTAAATTTATTATTTGTACGTTTATTTTATTATTTTGCCGTTATGTGATATCTTTTGTTAATTAATATTATCCTAAAGAGCATTAATTTTAAATTATTGGATAAATTTCGAATCATTTTACCCTGTTTTGTTTGTATTATCATTTCGCAAATACAGTTTATATTTAAGCTTAATGTATTTTTAAAAGATAATAAGAATTTATATTAAGGATTCAGTCCTCAGGCGTATTTAAAAAAAAATTAGAACCTAGGTAACTATTTAATACATCAATTATAAAATCTTGTTTTACATACGTTTAGTCATTACATTAGGTATTTTATTTTAAATGATTTGATTTTTTTTGGACTCTACGCGCGTAACAAAGTGTGCTCAAAAGCTATCGAGATCGATGTCTTTTCATAAATTCCCCATTAATGTATCAGCCAACTAAAATAGCAAAATTTTCTTCCTTATTCAACCATCCTGATAAAACTCCAAAATCGAATTGTTTCCGCAAATATCCAGCAATCAATGTCTTTAAAACGCCGAAAAAAATAAAAAAAAACACAACGTTTGTTATCTTGATTGCATCATTGTGTCGTGTGAACTCGGCCATGGATCGGCGCCATATTGTCGTTGTCATGGCAACGCCATTGTTTTCCCGCGCCTGAGAAAATGGCGCGTTTTCTGCTAGGGATGATAGATTATTGATATAGCTTTGGCAGATACCGTCTTGTTTTTTTATGAATTATGTAAGGGCTTTTTTATAAAAAAAACTAGGTAAGAAAAGATTTGGAAATTGCTCGCTGTAGGTTTCAAAGCATAGGTTCATAATATTACAGGAAGTCGAATAAACATAATTTCTCATATACTTACTTATTTATTTATTGTTTATGTATGTGCAACGATTTTTTATGTAAACTTAATCGATACTTGGATACCAGAAAAAAAGATGTGAAAACACTGAATCGATACGTAAAGTGCTAATATTTTATATTGTTCTGTTTATATTAAATAAAAAACACAGAGGGTGCCAACCCTACCTCGTTTACTAGGTTCCTCTATTTGTCGATATCTTTTAAAGCTAAATAGATAGACACTCTCTGAGTGTAAATCTATATTATCTGATACAGAGCTAGTTGTCGAGACCAACTTGCTATTGATAGTTTTATGTTGTCTATCTGAAAATCAGAATACCAGAGGCAGAGAGCACCAACTTTCAAATACAAAAAGAATCGTCAAAATCGGGTCACCCAGTTCTGAGTTGAATTGAGAATCTTTTTTTAAGTCGGTTGAAAAAGTTAACAATTATTGAAATGTGTAGGTACCTATTTGTCTGCATCTGTGTGTGTGTCTTCTAAAAAAAGCAAACAAAGTCGCGGGCATACAACTATATATACCTACACAAAGCTAGAATCAAGCTTGTAAAAACATATCAATCAAAAGTTTATTCAACCAATGAAAATAGCAAAAAACATACACATCGGAATACGTTTCTAAGTAAATTAGATATGAACAATATATGATACAGCCAAGCGTGAGTTATTGTTGGGAAATTGGGTTGAAAATTTCACTGGGGAATTTCGTTTAGATATACCTACGTAAGCATAAAACATTATAACATTTCGTTAGACATACTTCTTACTCTTTGACCTTTGTTATTATGTCATATCTGTGTTATTACTTATTCTTTGGTGTAACCTTTTTGAATTGGAATTTGGAAGATTTTGAAAAACGAATTCGATTTTTTTATTTGGTGATTTTGAATTATGGTTCATTTTAACTGTTGATTATTTGTTTTTTTTTTACGTACATGAGAATTATTAATTCATTATTTACAAACATCTTGTTTATTTGATGGATATGTAATGAGCGTAGCGACGTTAGATCCCAGATGGTGTAAGTAATACAAGAAAATAGTTCCATTTATTGTAAGATGACACATTTCTGTTTGTAAAATGACTGCTAATGTTAGTAATTTTAAATCATGTATCTATGATTAATTATTTTTCGCTTCATTTTGACTAGATATACGTACATAGTGTCCCATAAAAGAATTATCTTACCTAATAGCTATTTATTCAAAAATATGTACACAACATAATGTAATGTTTATAAATTATGTAGTAAATAATTCCCATAGATCTTAATGAATGACTAGACAGTATATTTAGCACTTATCTGGGTCCATAATCTGACTATATTTAAATATAATTTGTTTATGTAATAACGTCTGTAAAGCGCTTATTATAAGAATAGTTTCATAATAAATAAATATACGATTTTGAATTCTTGCTAAGAATTTATTTAATAACTAGTTGAATCACGCAACTTTGTCAGATTTCTAAGGCAATATTCCTGCATTTTTTTATTGCTGCTCCGCGCCTATTGGTCGTAGCGTGATGTTATATTATAGCCTATATTAGCCTTGCTCTATCAAAGGATTATTCGTGATTATTCAACCTAAAATTTTATTCAATTCGGATCAGTAGTTCCTGAGATAAGTTTAGTGTGTTCAATCAAACGAACAAACTCGTCGGCTTTATAATATTAAGTATAGATTAATAGATACACTAATACAATGATTTATAGTATGCTTATTCCAACTTAAGGCTACATTATACATACTACAACTTTATTATACTGCCAATATGAAATACAGTAGAATAGATATAGAAAAAATCTTTATTGAAAAAGTTTTAAAATAATACAGTTTATATATAAATACTAGCGGTCCGCCCCGGCTTCGCCCGTGGTACATAATATTTACGTTTTCTCTACATAAAAACCATCCTCGTACTTCAAGGAATATAATAAAAAAAGAATTATCGAAATCGGTTCAGCCGTTCTCAAGTTATGCGCTTACCAACACATTTTGCGATTCATTTTTATATATAAGACTAGCGGTCCGCCCCGGCTTCGCCCGTGGTACATATTTACGTTTTCTCTACATAAAAACCATCCTCGTACTTCAAGGAATATAATAAAAAAGGAATTATCGAAATCGGTTCAGCCGTTCTCGAGTTATGCGCTTACCAACACATTTTGCGATTCATTTTTATATATAAGAAAGAAGAAAGATAATGAAGCATATTTGTATGTGTTATATTTGTTCCAGTATATATTTAACACTCGGTATGGTAGCAGCCCAGGATCTCTCGACGCCATCCAGCCTCCTGCAGCCGAGGAATTACAACCACCACCCTTACCAGATTAGACAGTATTTGGAAGAAGTCACACCTGAACCTACGAAGTAAGTATTATGTGATATTTTTAATGGAGTTAAAGAGATAAAGATATTTATAACTAGATTTCCGCCCGCGGCTTCGCCCACGTTTTCAAAGGAAAACCCGCATAGTTCCCGTTCCCGTGGGATTTCCGGGATAAAACCTATCCTATGTGTTAATCCAAGTTACCCTCTATATGTGTGCTAAATTTCATTGTAATCGGTTGAGTAGTTTTTACGTGAAAGAGTAACAAACATCCATACAAACTTTCGCCTTTATAATAGTATTAAGATTGAAGCGAAACTTCTTTAGGCTCGTTGAGAGTAAAATTTCAAGGTGGCAGCATGGCAATACCGTCACGTCATGGAGTAAGACGACGATTTTGCCAAAGAAGTTTCGCTTCTGACACGTGCGCACGGCACACACGCTCGTTTTTTAATGCTATTATATAGGTAATTATATGTATGTATAACCAAAATCTTTATCACATTATCCTATTTAAGTTTTTACTGATTTTTATTACCTGTGTACTGTGTAGTGTCCACAGAACTATATTATGTAGTGTCAATGTTATCATTTCGGTTTGGAGACAAATCCTACATATTTTTTTTAAGGGCTGATTTTTCAATCGTTGGTTAAAACTTATTCTTCGGATAACATATTAAACTAACATTTTAAAAATGCATTTTAATTGTCCGGATTTGACAGTTTAATGGTGACATTTTAATATTATCGTGTAATAGTTTATTGGACAGGTAAGTTTTAACCAAGGATTGAAAAATCGGGCCTAAATCATATTATGTTTTACTGTCTGATAAATAATATTTTTATGACTTTTATGATACACTTCTGAGAAATATATTTTTATAGTCTTTTATACCATATTTTATTATAGCAGACACCAACAAAAGATTCATGATTCCGGAAAATTCGTATTTCAATAACAGGTAACAGGTTAACTGCAATTTTATTGACCTTCATAAAAATAACGGAATTTCTCAATTTGACATTATTTTTGAGGATTGTTTGATGACAGTGTCTCTAACGGTGCATTGACATCAAACGAACATAGAGCTAGAGCAAGAGCAAGAGCATTCGTGATCTTTTAGTGTAAACGAAAACTCGCATTCAGTGTTGTGTATTAGAACATTGCATAGAATCTTTTCGAACGCACTAAGAACAACGAAAGAATGCTCTACGCCTGTTTACATTAAAAGAATTTGACATAGTGGGGTTAGAATGAGCATTCGCTGATGTTAATGCACCGTAACAATACCAACAAAACATAATTTAAATCGACTTACTAAAGAAATAGTATTATAAAATATTATATTGTATAAATTACTAGCTGTGCCTCGCGGTTTCACCCGCATTGCTCCGCTCCTGTTGGTCTTGGCGTGATGATATATAGCCTATAGCCTTCCTCGATAAATGGGCTATCTACATCGAAAGAATTCAAATCGGACCAGTAGTTTCTGAGATTAGCGCGTTCAAACAAGCAAACAAACTCTTCAGCTTTATAATATTAGTATCTATAGATTTTATTGTATAAATTATTATTATAAAAATTATACATTATCCCTCAAACAGCTGCATAAGAAAACCCCAACAATGAATAAACATTTTGTTTTGACGCAGAATTATAGCGCGGCTATGAATCTGCTAATATCTACGATCGCTGGCGGGAAATAAATTGATACCATTCATCTCTAATCGATGTAAAGGTATCCTTTTGTTATTTACGTGTAAATGTAATATATCTTGTAGATAAAAAGCGTGCTAGTGGTTTTCTATCTATTTATAGTTTATTAATTATGTCTATTACTAGATTTACCCACGCTTCACCCGCGTTTTCAAACAAAAACCCGCCTAGTTCCCGTTCCTGTGGCATTTTTGGGATAAAAAGTAACCTATGTCTTACTCTGGGTCTTCAGCTACCTACATACCAAATTTTATTGTATTCGGTTCAGTAGTATTTACGTGAAAGAGTAACAAACATCCATCCATCCATCCTGACAAACTTTCGCATTTATAATATTAGTAGGATATTAAATGTTGACTGAAATTCAAACATTTATTCTTTCAACTAGACTTCTTATAGAAGGGCTTTTGAAACAAGAAAATAAATAAAGTACATATTTTTGTCATTGCATATTTTTGTTTTGCTCCAGTTCAAATTGTAAGTCCCACCTGAAAACAGAAAAAAAAATCATTAAAATCGGTCCAGCCATTTAGAAGAAGTTCAGTGATAGACACGCACAGAAGAAACATGTAAACAGATAAACGATGGATAAATACGTAGTAAAGACAATATTATTCAATTTTAAAGTTAATCTTCTTATATATAAAATTCTCGTGTCACAATGTTAGTCTGCATACTCCTCCGAAACGGGTGGACCGATTCTCATGAAATTTTCTGTGCATATTGGGTAAGTCTGAGAATCGGCCAACATCTATTTTTCATATGTACCACGGGCGAAGCCGGGGCGGACCGCTAGTCTTATATATAAAATTCTCGTGTCACAATGTTAGTCTGCATACTCCTCCGAAACGGGTGGACCGATTCTCATGAAATTTTCTGTGCATATCGGGTAAGTCTGAGAATCGGCCAACATCTATTTTTCATATGTACCACGGGCGAAGCCGGGGCGGACCGCTAGTATAACTATAACTCTATTAATATGTACATATTAAACGCTCATTATAACAAACCCATCCAAACATAACCGCGCCTGCCGTTGCTTACCCACACCTAAAACAGTAAACAAGAGTTCTAAAACTGATAGTAAACGGTCGTTTAGCTGAATAGTTAAATGTTTTAGCCGGACATCGAACTGGCTATCGATTTCTCATTAGCCAGCTATAGCACAAAGATATAAAGAGTACTAGATGATAAAAATTGATGGAAAGTGTATGCTAAAACTGATTATCATTTTCTCTTAGGAATGAAAATTAAAATGGAAATGAAAAATATTTATTAAAATTTAAAATCGCAAAAATATGCATATTATTTCATATATTCTATTTTACATAAGTTTAAAACAACAACTGTTAATAGCTCTTGTCATTGGTATAATCTTAATATATATAAATCTCGTGTCACACTGTTTGTTCTCAATGGACTCCTAAACCACTTAACCGATTATAATAAAATTCACACACCATGTGCAGTTCGATCCAACTTGAGAGATAGGATAGTTTAAACATGTAGGTACCACGGGCGAAGCCGGGGCGGACCGCTAGTAAATTAATATGGTTAAAAACTACATAATATACCATGGCGGTGCCATTTTCTATTTTGAATTCAGAATATCTACTTATTCATAAATAATGTTATAAACAAGTACTATATATAGCCTATAGAAAGGTAATATAATTGCACAGATCACAGCACAGCTCTCCCTCTAAATATAATATTAACTTTACTAATATAATAGCTAGAGGTAGAGCATTAAAAAAAATTAAAACTTGCTGCATTTATGTAAGATAGCTGTATGACATAATATTATGTATGACACTAGCTGTCATTTTAATTTATTTCCTTATATCTCCCAGTCTATCCTCTATTACTATTGTCATAATTGAATAGCACATCCAGTACTTTATATCCGTTTTGACGTCCATTACACCGAATCATCACTATTAGGATGGAATTTAGCAATTAGTTATAATCGGATTTATCTTGAAGGCTTTCATTTGGCCATCAAAACATTATTTACCTGTACAAAACTAGATTTTACCCGTGATTTTGTCTAAAAGAACAAGACCATTATTATTCTGAATCTAAAGCAACAACATAATATTTTTATGATTGTGGTAGTTGAAATAATTATTTATTTATTTAACAAAAGAACATACATAACAATTAGAGCTGGTTTTTCAATCATTGGTTAAAACTTATTCGTCGAATAATGTATAAAACTACCATTTTAGGGCCGATTTTTCAATCGCGAGATAAACAGTCTAATAAGTACCCCTCGAATAGATTTATTCAATTATTTATCTAACTCATTACGGCTCGCCTATTTTTCAATCGTGATTTATTGGATGAATAACTATCTGACCAAATATTTCCATATTGGCAGCACTGCTCTCGGAGTGGCGAAACAAACATATTAAATTAGTCAGGTTAGAGCGGGATAGAGTCAAATCTTGCAATTTGTCAACAACCGTCATTATGACTCACGTCAGGAGTGCACTTGTCTTCTATGATTGTTGATTGTTGTTTTGATTCGAGTAAAGAGTTTGGTTAAATTTGTGTTTCAATTTATATATTTTACGATGGAAACGACATACTTAAAGGCAGCGTTCGGCAAATTTTCAATGGCATGGTCATCAGTACTATCAAAAACATCAATTTCAATATGATTTTAATTGATTATAATTATATAGAAAGAGGTTTAATTGTTAATAATTCTACGCTCTATGTTATGACATACGAAAATATCTCAAATTTGACGCGTCAGTTGTCAACTCAAACGCCTAACAGTCGAATAGCGCGCTATCTGGCCGTTGGAGCGGCAAATAGATTTATTCCTCAAATAACGTAGTTATTCGATAGATAAGTCCTATTCGTCTATTGAAAAATTGAATATTTTGTTAACTGAAGAATAAAGTCTATCTAGCTGTTTATCTGGGCATTGAAAAATCGGCCCTTAAAAACGTAGGTAATCTAATTGTCCGTATTTGACAGTTTAGGTACTTGACATTTTAATATTATCGTGTAATACTTTATTGGACGGATCAGTTTTAACCAAGCATTGAAAAATCGGCCCTTATACAAATAAAAAAAATTTATGCGTGTACTAGAGTACACACGTAAGAAGTGAAACTTCTTTATGACCTTAAAAATGTCACGAGTATGGCGTAACGCAAAAATGTCACGCATACGGCGTAACGCAAATATGTCACGTGTACGGCGTAACGCAAAAATGTTACACTAAATTTTTGTCCAACCCCGATAAAGAAGTTTCACTTCAAAAAGTAAGACTTCCCACCGTGCTAGTCACCGACTGTGTTACAGCAGGGAAGTTTTTGTTTTGTATGTAAAATTCTCAACATTCTGGTTAAAATCAACCTATACATAAATTTCATAAAATTGTCTTCTTTTTCAAAAAAAAATTTTGATGCTTGTTCCAAGAAATTTGTATAAAGAATAATTTGAATTTACAGCAGCTGAATAAAAACTACTTTGGCGTGTGCGTGTACTAGTGTACACACGTAAGAAGTGAAACTTCTTTAAGACCTTATTTTTCAAAAAATAATTTACTATATTCAACTTTACAGAAATACGTCGAATCACGCGTGGTAGGGAATAGTGGGAAAAAGATGGCGCGTAACGGAAAAATGTCACGCGTAACGAAAAAATGTCACTAAATTTTTTTCCAACCCCGATAAAGAAGTTCAAGTTTCACTTCAATAAATAAGTGAAATTTCAGTTGAAGTTATTACCTATACCTATCCAAAATTATTTATAACTCCAAAACCGCTAGACCGTGTTATCTTTGTCTAGAGTCAGAACAAAATTAATAACTTTGTACAAAACAGTAAAAAACTATGAAGAAACTTTAGAAGGTGGTATAAAGTTTGCTTGTTCGGGTATACCTTTAGTTTTAGTATACATACTTTGATTACAAGTTTTTGTATAGCTGGTAGATCAAACTGTAGTTTTATTATACATTAAAACTAGCTGC
The DNA here is from genome assembly GCF_061535395.1 of Colias eurytheme. Classification (NCBI taxonomy): domain Eukaryota; kingdom Metazoa; phylum Arthropoda; class Insecta; order Lepidoptera; family Pieridae; genus Colias; species Colias eurytheme. The sequence continues at coordinate 6,581,788 of NC_143006.1, forward strand.
TCCGCGCGGTTTCACCCCCGTGACTCCTCTCCTGTTGGTCGTAGCGTGAGGATATATAGCCTATAGCCTTCCTCGATAAATGAGCTATCTAACACCGAAATAATTTTTCAAATCGGACCAGTAGTTCACGAGATTAGCGCGTTCAAACAATCAAACTCTTCAGCTTTATAATATTAGTATAGACTATAGAATATTACCGTAGAAAGATAGATCTTCTATAATATAAAAACTAATCGAAGCGCATAACTCGAGAACTGATTTCGTTAATTCTATTTTTTATAATATTCCTTGAAGTACGAGGATGGTTCTTATGGAAAGAAAACATAAACATGTACCACGGGCGAAGCCGGGGCGGACCGCTAGTTTGCAATATAAACAAGTACATATTTTGACGTGTTTCTTACTTACGCAATAAGGTTATTGAAGCAATTTTTTTTATAAATAGAGTGATTCACGAGGAAGATTTAGGTATACAATTTATTAGATTTTAGACATAGCGGGCGAAGCCGCGGGCGGAAAGCTGGTACTGAAATATAAATCTGAAGAGTTTGTTTGTTTGAATGCGCTTAACTCAGGAACTACTGATCCGATTTGAAAAATTATTTCAGTGTTAGATAGCTCTTTTATTAAGGCTATACATATTTTATCATCACCACTGGACAGTTAGTTAATAAAATAATATCATTTACAGACAAGGTCCAGTTCTATTCCCTAACGACGCCCCCCCTCCACCACGACCTCCCCTGGTGGTAACATCTCGACCTCTCGCAGAATCCGTAGCAAGAAGCGAACTTAACAACACAGTAGCTGCATCAACGTATATACGGCCTGTGTATCGACAGAATTATAATGGACTCCGATTGGTGGTAAGTACTATTCACTACATAGTATAAAACAAAGTCGCTTTCTCTGTACCTATGTCCCTATGTATGCTTAAATCTTTAAAACTACGCAACGGATTTTGATGCGGTTTATTTTAATGGATAGAGTGATTCAAGAGGAGGTTTTAGTATATAATTTATTAGGTTTTAGACAAAGCGGGCGAAGCCGCGGGCGGTAAGCTAGTTCATATAAAAGAAAAGCAAATAAATTGCCGCGTTTTTGCGAGCTATAGCGGAAGGGATCTTATTATTTCCCGCCCTTATTGATTTGATTGATTGCAGCCCTCCTGTGAGTGACGGCAGGTGTTTTGTTTACTCCTAAGTGGATAATACTCATTGTATAGTGTTTTAGCGCAATCTAAACCATTACTAGCTTTCCGCCCGCGTCTTCGCACGCGTTTTCAAAGAATTTGCATAGTTCCCGTTCTTATGGGATTTCCGGGATAAAACTTATTCTGTGTGTTAATTCAAGTTACTATCTATGTGTGTTCCAAATTTCATAGTAATCAATTCAGTAATATTTGCGTGATAGAGTAACGAACATCAATACTTACATACTTTACATTATTTTATAATATTAGTCTAAGTCTATACCTACTTACTAACATTGAGTTTCTTAGCTTGCTTGAACGCGCTCATCTCAGGAACTACTGGTCCGGTTTGAAAAATTATTTCAGTGTTAGATAGCCCATTTATTGAGGAAGGCTATAAATTATCATCACGCGAAGACAAATAGGAGCATAACAATGCGAGTAAAACTGCGGAGCACAGCTAGTGATGTTATAAGTAAAAAGTTGTAGATACGTTATAATAATATGTGCTCATTGTAACTTGTGTAGTGTTTTTATTAAAGGTTTTCATAGAATGTTCTAGAAATATAGTGTGGGTGTATTTGACAGGTGAGGTTCTCAACATGTTTTGTTTCTATAGAATAATGTGCGTATGTAAATGTTCTTGAGGACTATTTTATTTCTGTTTATTTCTTTGCAGGTTTTATTACTTTTTTTCTATGTTGAGGATGGTTATTTTATGATAAGGATTTTAAAAAATATTGTGGCTTTTAACATCATTGTTTTATACAAGCGTAGTTTTAAAATAAACAGTTTATAAAAATCTTTATCTCAATCTCTCAAAGCTCTCTGGAATTATGGTTTCTAATAATTGTTAAAAAAATGTACAATTTAATGAATTTAAATGTTTAATTTTGAATTTGTATGAATTCTAATGCATTTCTAACTAACAAGCGTAGAAATCTATATGTACTAATATTATAAAGCTGAAGAGTTTGTTTGTTTGTTTGAACGCGCTAATCTCGGGAACTACTAGTCCGATTTGAAAAATTATTTCGGTGTTAGATAGCCCATTTATCGAGGAAGGAAGGCTATATATCATCACGCTAAGACCAACAGGAGTGGGGCCACGCAGGTGAAATCGTCGAAATACAAATAAAATTCATTAAAATCCGTTCAGTTGTTCTCAATTTATAAGAAGTGCATAAAATCATGATTTTCTATTATATTTTGTTACAATCAAAGAATAACTAACTAAACATAACTATCAAGTAATACAATTACATCTTTTCAGACGCAGCAACCTACAGCATCACAATACAATGTTCCAGATCGTGATCTCGACTATAATGAGGTAAAAAGTTATTTTAATAATACTCAATTGAATAAAAAAGAATCTTTATTTATAACTATTCAAAATCTTTGGTAAAAGTATATTTCTCGTAATTTAGATTTGTATTTTGAATGTTGGTAGAGTAATTAAATAATATTGGACCGATTTTAATAGTCTTTTGACCAGCAGATAGATACATTACTAGTTGTGCCCTGCGGTTTTACCCGCAGTGCTCCACTCCTGTTGGTCTTAGCGTGATGATATATAGCCTATAGCCTTCCTCGATAAATGGGCTATCTAACACCGAAATAATTTTTCAAATCGGACCAGCCCCCCTAGTCAAGTGGCTTTCTGTTAGCGTAGCGTTCAATAGAATAGACTACGAATGTATGAGATTGACGTAACCTGTAGATACGTTTATCTACAGCCTACGTCAATCTCATACATTCGTAGTCTATTCTATTGAACGCTACGCTAACAGAAAGCCACTTGACTAGGGGGGCTGTAGTTCCTGTGATTAGCGCGTTCAAACAAACAAACTCTTCAGCTTTATAATATTAGTATTGAATATTGATTCTTGAGGGTCTTATTAGTATTTTTGTCTTTATCCTTTATTAAAATATACGGATAAGTTCTGTAATGTATATGTATGTATACTGTAATGTACTTGTGTTCTGTAATGTATATAGTATATATATGTATATTCAATTAGACTTCTTCGAGAAGCACTTTTGAAACGTCATTACATATTTTTAACATTTACCACCAATCTCTGAAGAAGAACTATGAATCTCTTATTCAATGCTAATGTGCCAGGTACAGGGACCAGGGTGGTAAAATTAAACAAAACATAATGTTAATAATAATTTATTTTCAATATTGAAGCTGCTCCAGCTTCACACAGCACATCTTTGATAAGTCGAGTCAGTAACTACTGCATGATGCATCATCTTGACCTGAAAGAAAAAAATTAAAAAATTAATTTTAAGAATTCACAACAACATAAGGGCGCATTTACATCAAACGAACATAGAGCTATAACTATATAGAGCAAGAGCATTATTTGAAAACACGTATTCAGTGTTGTTCAGTTTACCGGGTCCAGACTGGTGAAACGTAACATGCAATGTAACATTCTGCCTTTCATTGCATGTTCGCTGCTGGTGTGGACGCATAGCGCGCTCATAACGCGCATTCACTACGAACATCCCGCGTTCGTCTGTTTCCGCCATTCTGCCGCGAACACGGCCCTTCGATACACGTTTTTTTCGTGCGCGTCAAACCGGTAGATCACACGAAGCATGGAGTCCGAAGACCACGTTCTTGCTATGACGATTATCAGTACTTCATTATTAATAATACATCAACTCATGAAAACACGCCGAAGACCCTTTCTTTTGCTCATTCCACGCAGTCTCGTCCTCCATGTTCGTTGCGTTCTCAAACGACCGTCCACATTGGCTGCTCCGCGCACACAACGCGCCCCTTTGTGTTCGTCGAAAAACCGACAAATTTCGGATCGCTCCGCGCGCGGCTTGTAATGCTCGTAGCATGCGCGTGTAATGCACAATTCGCGCGCGCAAGACGTCCAAACTATGAGAAATTGTTACAAAGTGTGTTACCTTTCATGATACATTGCAGCAATGTGGACGGTGAATTCTTTCATTGCATGTTACATTGCATGTTACGTTTCACCAGTCTGGACCCGGCATAAGAACATTGCATAGAATCTTTTCGAACGCACTAAGAATAACGAAAGAATGCTCTACGCCTGTTTACACTAAAATAATTTGACATAGTGGGGTTAGAATGAGCATTCGCTCGTTTGATGTAAATGCACCGTAAAAATTATTACACAGGACATGCGTTTTCTTTTAGTATTACATAAGTTAATTCTGTTCTCATTAATTCTTTTATCATTAGACTAGCTTTCCACCCGCGGCTTCGCCCGCTTTGTCTAAAACATAATAAATTATTAATTATATTATTAATTATTAATTATATTAAAACATTATACTAAAACCTTCCTCTTGAATCACTCTATCTATTTAAAAAAAACCACATCAAAATCCGTTGAATAGTTTTAAAGATTTAAGCATACATAGGGATATAGGGACAGAGAAAGCGACTTTGTTTTATACTATGTAGTGATTTCTATAATTTAATTTCTTCCTTACAGGGTCAAAACTACGCATTCTCATACATCGTAAAAGACCAAAAGACCGGAGACGACTTCTCTCACAAACAAGAGAGCTCAGGCTCAGCTACCAACGGGGAGTACCGGGTTCGACTCCCAGACGGCAGAGTGCAAATTGTGTCCTATACAGCTGACGAAAATGGATATAAAGCCAACGTCAGATATGACGATGAAATAAAACCTAATACTAATTATATGAATAATTACAAAGATATTTATAATAGTGTAAATGTTAAAAATGATTATAATACAAATCTTAATATTAAAGACAATTATAATCTAAATCAAAATTACAAAATAAATGATAACTACAACCTCAATTATAATCCTAATCCTGTTAAACCTAATTTAGACTACAACCAATTTAACTACAGAGACGAAATACCAGTAAAAGAAAACGCATACGATTCTAAAGAATATTATGATTATTCTGCTGAGAATTATAAAAATCCCGATGAATATTTATTCCAACCATCCACGACTGCCAAACCTTTCCATACAACGATCAAACCTTTTCATCCAAACACAATATCATACAAATTTACTCCAACAACAGTAAGACCATCTTATGACGAAATAAAACATTTATTCACTACACCAAATTACGCAAATAATATAGAAATAAACAGTCCTTCTTCATACAAATTTGATGATGTAGTTCTTATTGGTAATAATTTGTTTTAAAATTTTTTTTTTAAAAGTTTTTTTTTTAAATTTGTCTTCGGATGAGAATGACGCAGAAGCGAATGTTACATTAAGATGTGAAAAACGGCGTCGACTGTCTGGAGGTGAAATTGATGAATTCGCGATGTTTAAGTCAGAAATGCAGGAGCTACTTCAAAAAATGTTCAACAAAATGTTAATAAGTCAGAACCTTCGCTTAGATAAATTAGAAAAAAGTATAGCCGAGATGGATAAAAATATAGCTTCAGTGATTAAAACAAATAACGACATCGAGTCATCGATAAATTTCTTGTCGGAAAAAATCGAAAACTTGCACGACCAAATAAAAATAATTAAAAATGAGTCAAAAGAGTTTAATATAAGATTTAGTACCATAGATGCAAGGCTGAACAGTCTAGAAAAAAGCAATAGGATAACTAGCATTGAAATCAGGAAAATTCCAAAAAAAGTGAACGAGAAGAAGAACGAACTATTCTCAATTGCTAAAAGCTTATTGAACTCTCTTTGTTTAGAATCATCCAATATTAACATACGAGATGTCTATCGTCTACCAAGCCGAAAGGAAGCACGGGAGTCAACTTTGATTGTGGAGTTCCCAGACACAAATGTTAAAGACATAGTCATAGAAGCAGTTAAAAAATTTAACAGACGGACAGGAAGTCCTAAACTCAACACTAATCACTTCGGCTTTGAGGGACAGCCCATTCCTGTGTATATTTCGGATTTCCTAACTCAATTAGACAAACGTTTGTTCTATCACTCGAGGGAATTCGCTAAATCAGAAGGTTATGCTTTTTGCTGGATGACCAATGGCCGGATTTACCTACGTAAAAAAGAAGGTGCTCCACATATTTATATTAAAAATGAAGAACAACTCAAACAGCTTAAAAATAAAATGTGACTAGTTTTTGTGTACCTTGTTGCTCTATTGTTATCAATTATTATGATTACTTTAAATATAAATAAGCTAAGTTTAACTATATTTAAATCCAAATTCCAATACATTAATTATTATTACTATCCTTACATAAACACATTCATAAACACACTTACAATAAAACACTGCATCTTTATCAAATACTATAAACTATATTTTAACTATAATTCATCAAAACACACTTTATTGCGCCTTTGTGTAAAATCTGAGCAAATTGTCTTCAAATGGTTAATATACTGTACTGTACGACATGCGTATAGTTTTTGTTTGTATTCCTGGAGACTATCATATTATTATTACAATCTCAAGAATAATGATCCCGTTTCTATTATAGTTTTTGCCTCGCTTCTTCATATCCACACTTCGTCATCTAAATTAAATACTTATATGCATACTTCGCGATTCGTTTATTACCACAACGCTTCTGAAAGTATCTTGAATGAATTCTATTCTTCGTGGGCAATTTACTTAGTGACATTTCTTAATAAAATTAAACATTCAACATCTTAATAAATGATATAGTGTCCGACATTGAAAACAGTACTAAAATAAAATGTGTTAATCTTGATACTTACTCGGAATGTCGATATGTAATGGGTTTGCATGCGAGACGCGGTTTTTGTATTTTTACCACGAACATAAGAAGTATAAAATGTAATTTTGACAATCTTGTAGCTTGCATTAGTGCAATGGACTTACAATTAGATGTTATCGTGCTTACCGAATGCTGGACAAGCGCAGAGAGCTCTCCACCATTATTAGCGCATTACAACATGTTTTATTCTAGGAATAGCCTCAACCAAAATGACGGTATTGTGGCATATGTAAGAAGTGAATGGAATAGTACTTGTCATGAACCGGTCATGGCAGAAGGTAACTGCTTAGTGCTCACCATAAATAATAATTATAGTGTAGTTTGCTCTTATAGACCCCCTAGCTTCACTAACCCTTATCCTTATCTACAGTCACTAGACATAATATTACAGCAAATTAACACTAAAGATATTATATTCACCGGTGATATTAATTTAGATACAATTAATGATAATATAAGTAACCATACCAATGAATATTTAAATCTTATGGCAATGCATGGTCTCCTTCCAGGTATCAACCAACCAACACGGAATAATGCTTGCCTTGACCATTTCATGATTAAAACTTTAAAACCCTGCCATACCGCTACATTGCCAGAACTCACCGACCATAAGCCTATTATTCTTTTCATCGATGAACCGTCACAAACAAAACCGCAACCTAAAAAGACTTATAAAATAGACATGCAAAAACTAGATGTATTACTTGAAAAAAGACCTTGGTTGGATTTTAAATATTATGACATAACGGATACTAACACTGCAACAAAAATACTTCTAAACTGTATAAATAATGCTATTCGAGAGAGCACTAAAGATAGTAAGATTCCAAAAAATAAGCAAATATTAAAACCCTGGATCACACCAGGGATCCTGAGGTCAATAAGAAAAAGAGACGCATTGCACAAGAAGTTAAAGAAAAACTCAAATGACACAGAAATGCGTGGAAAATACTTACGCTATAGAAACATCTGCGGTAAAATTATAAAAACACAAAAACACCTATACTATAAAACTCAATTAATATCAAATAAAGGTAATATAAAAAAGACTTGGAATACAATCAAAGAAATCTGCAATTTTCACAAACGCAAGGATGGTACAAATAATTTACTCTCACTAAAAACATCTCCTATTGAGTCACTTAACACAACTAATACGTTTTTTGCTAATGTAGGGCAGAATCTAGCGAATAAGATTATTAAAACTATAAATTGCTCAGAATATGAGCTTACAAGAAAGGCGGGAGATAGTAATGGGCCTCTGCACTCCATGGCTTTCACTCCAACAGACGTCTTTGAAGTTATCACTATAGTCAACTCGCTCAAACCCAATAGCGCTCCTGGATGGGATGGCATGACAACAAATATCCTTAAAAAATTTTCACACATTCTAGTCGAACCTATAGTATTTCTGTGCAATCTCAGTCTTAGTACTGGCGTCTTTCCGAATCTGCTAAAAAAATCAGTTATAGTTCCTATCTACAAATCTGGTAACAGTCGTGAACCATCCAACTACCGTCCCATCTCACTGCTTCCATGTATCTCCAAGATTCTGGAAAAGATCGTCTCAAAAAGACTGGTTAACTTCCTCGATAAGCATTCCATTATCTCAAAATTTCAGTTTGGTTTCCGTTCGGGTGTCTCTACAGAAGACGCGACACTAAGACTCACTCAACTTATCACCACCTATTTGGATCGAGGAGAGAAATGCCTTGGTGTATTTCTTGATCTTCAGAAAGCATTTGATACGGTGTCTTCCAGCATTCTCATCACGAAATTACAAAATATCGGCGTAAGAGGAATAACTTTAAATTGGTTTCAGAGCTATCTGACTAATAGATCCCAATGTGTAAAGGTTGATGATCTAGTAAGCAGTGAGGTTTTAAATTCAGGTTATGGTATTCCGCAAGGAAGTACTATTGCTCCAATTTTATTCCTAATTTACATAAACCCACTGTGCAATTTGTCTATTCCGCAAGCAGATATTACCATGTTCGCAGATGACACGGTATTGCTATTCCATCACAAGACGTGGCCCGAAGTCAAAAAATCGACCGAAAGTGGTCTAACCGCTGTATCAAAATGGCTAGAGGACAACCTTTTATCCCTAAACGCTAAAAAATCCAATCTTATATGTTTTGCCAAAACCAAAATTACCCTACCAAAAAGTGACTTCAATATCAGAATTCATACATATCCCTGCAATAGACAGAGTCTGGATGGTAACAGTTGTAATTGCCAAAGCTTAACACGTGTTGAACAGTGCAAATATCTGGGTATCCAGATTGATCACCATCTAAGGTGGTTACCTCATGCTAACTATCTAGCTACGAAAGTTCGTCGATTAGTTCATATATTTAAAAACCTTAACTCGGTAGCTAACAAGGACATCCTTATACTAACATATAAAGCCTTATGTGAAAGCGTTCTACGTTACTGTATTTGCACGTGGGGGGGTATGGCGAAATCACACCTCCTTCCAGTTGAACGAGCACAACGATGTTTAATTAAAGTCGCGCTTAAACTGCCATTTAGACACCCTTCTGTTGAACTATATAAAGAAGGACTTGTTGAGCTTAGTGTCCGTAAGTTGTACATTTTGTGTCTGTTACAAAGATTTCATATAGGTACTGTTCCCACCTTACAGAAAGGGAATACACGTAATGAGAGATGCCCTGTTCCCTTTTTTAAAAGTAAATTTGCAGTAAGATCTTTCGAGGGACTAGCCCCTCGATTTTACAATAAGTTAAGTGAAAAACATAAAGTTAAAGCTCTCAATAGGCATATATTCAAAAAAACGGTTCTAACCTGGCTTAAAAATTATGACTATGACAGTCTTGAAAATTTAATTCGTATTTAGATCACTATAATAAATACTCTCACACACGCTCACACACACACACACACACACACACACAAACATACGCACACACACACACACACACACACACACACACACACACACACACACACAGGCACACGCACATAATTACATTCATACTTATACATCATACACACCCTGTTTGTTTTTGGACTTTGGATTAGCTTTTTCTTAATTTCTTAAATTTATGTGTCTCTCTTTTTTTTAATTCATGCACCCTTGCAATCAATCCTAGGGAAGGAACAGGTCCCCTTAATACAGGTTATACCTAGTAAGGGGGCCTGAACCCCAATCTATTGTAAGTTGTAACTTAATGTATGAATTCAAATAAAGATTTTATTTATTTATTTATTTATTTAATAAACAAAATTATAAAAATAATTTAATATCAACAACTCCTACATCTTATATAATATCGTCTGTAAATAGTGCGTCTGATAGAATTAATACAAAACCTGTGTTATCTGATAGTTTTTATACGCGAATTAATAAATATTTGACTTTTAAAAAGAAATGAATAAAATGTATAAAAATACGAATCATACTGTCTTACCACACAAAAATTTAAAACATGGTTTAAGTTTAAGCGCGCGTTCTCTATAATCTGGTTTTGTCGTATTTCACATAGACAACTATAAAAGTGACAGATCCCTGGTTAGAGTTAGACTGTGTTTAAATTGTTTTGTGGTAAGACCAATAGCCTTTTGTCACCTGTAAGTCCTCAAACTTCCCTCTTTTCTAATATGAAAATTCTTCTAAATTCGTTCTGCGGTTATGGTGTGGAAAGGAAACATTAGACGGATAGTTTTTATGTTCTCTACATTTTTTTTGCAAATGAAAATCTATAAACAATAACCATAATATTATTATTTGTATAAAAATTTTAATTTTCTCGTATTTTTTTTACTGTTTTAATTGTAAATTTATGTAATTATTAGGTGTATTTAGGGATTATTTATTTCGATTAATAAATGTTTTAAAATAAAACTGTGTTTTTATTATCCCTTTTATATTATTTTTAAAGCATTATTTTACCTAATAGAACATCAGCACGTCAGCTCCGCATAAAGCTCTTTCAAGTTATTTTTTTTGTGACTGAAGTTTTTAAAAATGTAGATAATAATATTATAATGACAAATTATTTTTGCATATTTTATATACGAACATGTTAAGCGCGTCACACACTGTGAAGATACTATAATATTTTATCTTAAGATACTGTTATATTTTATATTACAGTATCTTAACGCATCCGGTATCAGCGTTCGGACCATCATTTTTCTTTTTGTCATTGCGTACTAAGACTCCTGTAGAACCGCCATCCTGTTACAAATGACGCGAAATTTTGTGGGTGTTTGTAATATAAAATATTATACAGGGTGTCCCACTATTGGTATACTAAACGCGAAGGGACTTGTAGTTTTGCATACACTGATCACGTAAAAAATACTTAAACAAAATTACGTCAAAAATTTTTTGCTAAATTTTTCCTGAAAATTCATGTTTTCTTCTCTAGCTTCGCGCAGCCGGCATATACCGCTTCTCTAATGTGAGCATTTTGTCTATGAAAATATAATCTTAAACGATAGCTCACGTGCTGGTGGCAAAATTGGGCGGGTTGCTTGTTATGGGTATACACATAACACATAGAGTTTTAAGAATTCATCTATTTGAAAAAAAAATGCGTCTGGAATTTTATAAGTATTTTTTACGTACTCAGCGTATGCAAAACTATAACCTGCTTTGTATACCAACAGTGGGACACCCTGTAGTATCTTCACCGTGTGTGACGCGCTTTAATGAATTACAACTCCCAAAAAAGGAGCTGCAGCTGCAGGAGCATTTTAACATTTATATTTTTTTGTACAATAATATTTGAACAGATTGTTGTATCCAGTATATGTATTTATATATTTTGTATCGTATTAGAAAACCAGTTAATTTACTACAAAATTTGATGCTACGGAAAGCTCATAAAAAGCATAGAGTATAAAACAGCAATGTATAGAGTATAGACTATAGACGATAGTGAAGATAAGCTGTGGTCTATGGTCTGTCGATTATTGACAACGATACTGCCAGTGATGTCGGTATGTTATTATCGATAAATTTTATTAAAAACATTTTTTTGGGTTGAACATCTTGCAAGACGTGCTAAAGGATTGAAAGTACCAGTAATAAATGTAAATAAAAATAAAATAAATTTGGAAAATCCAAAAGTGCACGCCTCATATTTTTTTTTTAATAATTATTTATTAATTATTATTTTTGTTTATTTAATAACAATTAAACCACATCGAATCAGACCCTGAAAAATGAAAGGGTTCTATTCCTGAGCATACTCAAGCGTAAGAGAAAAAAAAAGATTCGATTAGTAAAGTATTTCGGTCGCTATCGTGTTAACAAGAAAATCCTCCGCACATACAGACACACGGACGTCCAAGACAGAACTTTTTTAAACCTTTTTTTTAACTAGTTTAAATAACAAAAATGACATCAAAAATATCATGAATGTTAAAAATAGTGTCTTTTCTTAATATGTGTGTGTATGTATTATCTTACAAGTGCAATGTATGTTACATAAAGACATTTTAAGTTTGAAAAATCAGACGTTTTGCGCGAAGTGACAGTAGTACCCACCTCAACGCTTCGCTTATGAGGCGTGCAAAATGACTTTAGTTTTGATTCCTGTCTCCTTGTTCTCAAATAACTGTAAAAGTAGTGTAATGTTTTTTTTTTAATTACAAAAGTATAAATCTTAATTAACTACAATAATTATCTTTATCAAAATCCTATAATTCTGTATCCATACTAATATTATAAATGCGAAAGTAACTCAGTCTATCTGTCTGTTATTCAATCACGCCTAAACTACTGAACCAATTTTCATGAAATTTGGTATGGAGATATTTTGATACCCGAGAAAGGACATAGGCTAGGGAAAATGACGCAATCCCGGAAAACCCCCGGGAACGGGAACTATGCGGGTTTTTCTTTGACTGCGCGAGCGAAGCCGCGGGTGGAAACCTAGTTATAATATAATGAAGGGCTAATTTTGCGTAATACTTCGCAATCATAATTAAATTTGAGATGTTAGTTAAGACTAGGTACACCTCGCAACTTCGCAAGCAGTGAAAGGTGAAAATATTTTATGGCAACCTCGATAAAAAAAAATCTGATAAAAAGTGTCGATAAACTAAAAGTGTCGATTATTCAGCACAACACTAGTGATGTGAAAGTCACGTGCTAGCTGAATCCGCTGGCCGGTTGCCAAGTGCGACTCGGGAACATTTTGTGACGAAAATATTATGAAATTTATGCATTTTTTGCACTCAATTTTTAGCTTATAAATTTTTATGTACAACAACACTACAAATGTAACATGAATTAAATAGATATTAGTATAATAATTAGTATTAATTGATTAATTAGATATTTATTGTTATTCTAAGTAAATTAATAATAAAAAAAATTGGTTGTTTGTAAAGTAGGTTTAAAATATTATCTCTTAATAGACATGTAAATCTACAGTATACTCAACTCTATGAGAAGCAAACATAATTTAGAAAGATGGCTTAAACAATTATTACTAAACTAGCTTTCCGCCCGCGGCTTCGCCCGCGTTTTCAAAGGAAAACCCGCATAGTTCCCGTTCCCGTGGGATTTCCGGGATAAAACCTACCCTATGTGTTAATCCAAGTTACCTTCTATATGTGTGCTAAATTTCATTGTAATCGGTTCAGTAGTATTTGCGTGAAAGAGTAACAAACACACACACACACACAAACTTTCGCATTTATAATATTACTAGAGGTCCGCCCCGGCTTCACCCGTGGTACATATTTCGCAATAAAAGGTAGCCTATGTCCTTTCTCGGGTATCAAAATATCTCCATACCAAATTTCATGCAAATTGGTTCAGTAACAGACAGACAGACAGAGTTACTTTCGCATTTATAATATTAGTATGGATTAAAAAATTCAGGTTTTATATGTTGCCTACCTACATATTTATTTTTGGTAATTATCTATGTAATAGGTACGCGTGTATTCCTCATTGCTATAACTTTTAGGTAAGTGCATGAACATTATATTTCGACTAAGTGGTTCATTCGAGATAACATTTCTTAAGCTAAAACATTTTACATTATAAACAACTTATACAATTTTAATTTAGCACCGTTACTCTGGCGCGCACAAAAACAACAGAATAAACAAAAAATATTTCTTCCAGACACTTCATTAAAAAAGACAACAACGTTTTTTATGATCTCGGGCAAATCTGAATACCATAGCTAATAGAAATAAAACAAAAACCCTCAGCTAATTCCTTTAATGACTGTGTAGCAAGGAGATACGGTTATGGGGGCGGCCATTTTGTAAGCACTGCAAATGGCCGACCCGCCCGTTATGGCGGCAAAATGTATTTGTTTTAGAAATAATAGCTTATGTCTTGAATATTTTTACCATAAACTGCATGTGAACATATTTTTAAGTATCTGCTGTGTGTTTGTTTATTAAATACCTATTTACTAGAGTAGAAAACTTTTATTCGGTTAGTAATGTTTTGGTAGTTTTACATAGTGAATTTAAGAATTCAAATAGTAATACTTTTCTATCTATAGTTAAAATAATTATTTAAAAAATACGAAAATGTCTGCATACTTTAATTCCCTCTAACATCATTACATCTATACTAATATTATAAAGAGGAAAAGTTTGTAAGTATGTATGTAAGTATGTATGTATGTATGTATGGTTTTCACGCAAAAACTACTGGACCGATTTCAAAAATTCTTTCACCATTAGAAAGCTGCATCTTTACTGAGCAACATAGGCTATATTGCATTTTCAAAAAAATTAGAGATCCTTACCAAAAATGCAATAATGTAACCCAAGGTGTAAAAAAATCCTCAATAAAACTTCTGTCATCGCGTGCGCTGCGGAATCTATTGAAGATAGAACAAAAAAATGTTCTACGGTATTATAGAATGGATCAATATCTACAAGAAAGTCCGCGATACCATATGTCCATCTTCAGTAGTTATGTTACTACAACAACTTTTTGACGTTTTTAAAGTAAATAGAAGTGCCGACAGTAATCAAACCATGTTATCCATACACATATATCAATCCTTATCCCATTAAATGATGTTTTATTATAGACTGTTTCAATACCAGCAAAATACTTTTTAAATGAAAAGAATTGGATATTCCATTCAAAAGATATAACGAATTTTTAAAAGTGTCAATCTACAGAAAATAGTAGGTATACTGTTCGAGCAGGCCGTAGTGCGGGGGTCACGGAGGAATTCTACCAATATGCGTCTTGACGGAACACAGTGGGGTTTTCGTCGGTAGGAATCCGACATAACCCACGGCCCCTCCCCGGGAGGCCGTGGGTATCTATGAAAGATTTCCCCACTAAAACAAAAAAAAAAGGACGTAGTGCGGGACGGGGTAAAGGTGATTTTCATGTGATTAAAAATTAAACCTATAGTCCGACCTATAGTATACTTTTCACTGTAACGATATCGCTATCTATGCGGGTGAAACCGCAGGGCATTGCTAGTCTTCTAATAATTAAATCATACGGTCACAGGTGGTTCTGTGCATAAGGTCTACCAAATAATCACAGATATATCTTATATATAAAAATGAATCGCAAAATGTGTTAGTAAGCGCATAACTCGAGAACGGCTGAACCGATTTCGATAATTCTTTTTTTATTATATTCCTTGAAGTACGAGGATGGTTTTTATGTAGAGAAAACGTAAATATGTACCACGGGCGAAGCCGGGGCGGACCGCTAGTTAAGTAAATATTTATAACTTTATAGTAAATAAAGTTTAGCATCTTTAATGTCTGTGATCATAATAATATCAACCCAATATCAACAACCAATACAATGACGTTGTTCTTGCCATAACAGAAAAAAAAATGCAATGTAAAGCGAAGTTCATATTGCTGTTTTCCCTCCAACTTCCACGTGGCACAGAACATAAACACAATTACCATAATTCCCGCGTATTCAGAGTGGCCTCTTCACACGTCTTTTGTTTTCAGCTATTATACGAGTTCGGAATTTGAACTATCGAATTTCAATGAAGTCAGAAGTTTCAACAACAACTTGCGAGTTGTTTGATTATTTAGCGCGGGAAATTTCGAAGTTGAAGTGTTGAACGTTAACTTGGGAATACGTCTGGGTTTTTAATTCGTTTTTTAGATTGAGTTTGGCGGGTAGCCACGATAAAATATGTACTTTATAAAGACTTATGTTTTTTTAATGTACTAAGTACCTAGTAAATTTATTTATTTATTTATTTATTTATTTATGATGCACCAACAGTAACTCAATTTGTAACATTATTTAAATAATCGTACATAAAGTCTTAATCTAAATTGGCTACTAATTATAGGTACATACAGCATTACTTCAGAATTGGATTGAATTTAATATTTTATCTAAATAATTATACACAGAAAAAAAATGTTAGATGTAGAGCAATGTGAAAACAATATTGTCAAAAATAATTGTCGGAATTCAATAACATTTTTACAGTCATTCAATAAGAGATTTTGAGGATTAACGATTTAAATTTCGTTAATGATTGACCGAAGATGTCTATGTCTCCCGAGATACTCGTGAGCTTATTATACTCGTGGGAGAGTCTCACTATGGGTGAATTTTTGCCAAGATTTGTCCTATATGAAGGCGCACTCAGGAGGGAACGGGGTTGACGGGGGAGTCTAGACGGTACATTGATACAGAGTCTACTAAGTAATGCTGGACAGTCGAGACCGTTATTCAACAATTTGTATAAGAACGAAAGATCAGCTATAGTGCGACGCGATTCGAGAGATGTCATGCTAAAGTGTTTAAGCCTGCCTTCATAAGAGCTTATGGATCTTGCGATACCAGCTCGGTAAGCAAGATGGCGTACAAGTCTCCTCTGAATATTTTCAATTCTATTTTTGTGAATCTGATAACAGGGGTTCCAAACTATACTGCAATACTCCAAACGAGTGCGCACGAAGCTATTATAAAGAAGTAGAGCAGTAGAGGTGTTTTTAAATTCCTTTGAACAACGCAGAATAAATCCAAGAGAACGGTACGCCGCTGCGATGACAACATCATAATGTTCTATAAAACGTAGCTTACAATCCAAGTGCACTCCCAGATCGCGAATCGTAGACACTTCCATTAGCATGTTACCCTTAATGTGATATTTGGAGAGTATTCTATTTTGGGAACGAGTAAAAGATATCTGGTAACACTTGCCACAATTCAGATACCTACATTGCGTTTCTTTCGCACCAATTAGTCAGTCTATCCAGGTCAGATTGTATTAAATCGGAATCAGCACGAGAATTTATTTGACGAATTAATTTCAAATCGTCAGCAAATAAAAATGGTGTACTGTGCTGGAAAATATCAGGCAAATCATTAATAAATATGTTAAAAAATAATGGGCCCAGGGTTGACCCTTGAGGCACTCCTGATGTCGCTAAGAAATACTCGGACTGAACTCCATCCAGAACTACCGACGACCTTCTTCCACCTAAATAAGACTTGCACCAATTCAAAATATTTCCTGTAATTCCGGCGTGTTTCAACTTGTCAACCAATATGCGGTGGCTGACTTTATCAAAAGCCTTAGAAAAGTCGGTGTAGATAGCGTCAACTTGGAAACCTCGGTCTACGGCATCTAAATTGATTACATAATATTGTCTAACAAATTATTATTTATCTACAGTGCTCATAAATAAGTACGCAATGTTTATTTTTTAGGTACATTAAATAAATGATACTGACTTCATTATCTAACATAGGAAAAGGAATTTTAAGTACAACATATTTCTATAGTTTGTGTAATAATCTGTTACCTAGTTAAGCTGCATCACTGCCAAGTATCATCAAAATCTGTTCATTGGTTTTCGCATGAGAGAGTAACAAACTACATCTTTATATTGCTACTAACTTTATAATATTATAAAAGGAAAGGGAATAAGAAGGAATTGATAAATAAAAACCAGTTAAATAATTACATCGTTTATTTTATCACTCCTATAACATCAATGTAACATAAAGCGTACATTGAAACGTTTAAGCCGAGCGTTTATGAGAAAAAGTCAACTGTCAAGTGTCAATGTCAATTTGTCAATTATTTGCGGCAAAACTTGTAACCTCTTTTTTAGAGTATAAGTATTCTTTGCTTGTAACTTTCGAAACTGCATCAAAAGTTTTAAAACTTAAAAGTAAAACTTACTTCCAGAAATCAAGAAATTAATGTGTAAACTTGAAAAGTTGCTTGAAAATGGAGCGCTGGAGAAAAGCTCCTTTTAAACTGTACATTCAAGATATTTTTCGCGCCAAGCAATCGGAGATTAACAAATATGTCTATGAAATGTTTGGGGTTAAGTTTAAAAATGTTTTATTACACGGTGTTGTAACAGCAGTGTATAATACTTCGGAACGCTACACTAACTTTGAATTGAGTGATCCAACAGGTTCATATCTTCAATTATTTTTTTATTATTATTATTAGTTTGTTCTGAAAATCGTCATATTCTACAAACATATTTTTATATTCAAGACATTACTACTTATTGATGACTTCCAACTCCTATTTTTCGGACTTTTTATAACACATCTTTTAAGGAATTTTTTAATCATAATTTAACTAAACCTACATTCTAAGTTACTAGGCCAATTTAGATACGAATAATTGTCTTTTAGTTGCTTCTTTCGAGTTGAGCTAAGATAGAAAAATAACACAAATGTTAATTGGTAAAAAGGTTTTAGTTTTCTTTCTTTATACTAATATTATAAAGCTGAAGAGCTTGATTGTTTGTTTGAATGCGCTAATCTCAGGAACTATTGGGCTGATTTGAAAAATTCTTTCAGTGTTAGATAGTCCATTTATCGAGGAAGGCTATAGGCTATATATCATCACGTTAAGACCAACAGGAGTGGTGCAATGCAGGTGAAACCGTGGTGCACAGCTAGTATATAATAAACTTTTGACTTCCTTTTTTTCTTGCAACCAACTTAAGTTACTAATGTTTTTATTTTCAGGAACAGTACAAGTGTACTATAATTTCACGAAAGCCAATAAACATGTAAACGCAGAATGTATGAAAGATATTGTTCAAAGCTTTGCAAAAGTATCGCGCATCCCTGATACAGATGTAAAAACAATGTCCTTTATGTTAGAAAGGATTGAAAAGAGGAATTCAAATTTAAAGTTAAAAAAAGGTGATTACATAAGTGTGCTTGGTGATATTTTTGTAGACGACTTAAAGGATACAAGAATGATTTCAGGGTATGACTGTAATGTAACCAGTATTGAAAAAGATATCATTTGGATGGAAGAATTGAGAGATATATATGATAGGTGTTATATTAAGTAAAGAAATTTTAGAGTTGTTTTAATTATTTATTTTAGATTTTAAAAATATGGTGCCTGAATAAAATGCTGTGTTATAAAAAATATATTTCTGTATTTCATTTTCCTATTACATTCCCTTAACATGCAATAGCATAATTGAAACAAATAAAATGTAATAACTAATACATATATGTATTTATAATACTTAATTGTACAAAACAATGTAGGAAATCTAGTACAATATTATTAGTCTGTGGTACAATCTATTATGGTACAAAGCTTTGCACAATAATAATAGATGGCCTTATTGCACAGCAATCTCTGCCAGGCAAGATATTGTGTAATAGTCGACTGTAAACCAATAAAATAAACCATTGAACTGATTTGGATGAAATTTATTACAGATATATTAGAGTTCCGAAAAAGTACTATTAAGGTACCTATGTTTTGTATCCTGTATGTCTTGCGGGAGCGAGAAATATTTCAGTTATTAAGCGGTCGAAGCCACAGGCAGAAAACTAGTGTATAATATATTAATTGTTTGGTCTCTTATTTATTGAAAACAAAAATTATGAATTAATAAGATCGCTATCTTCATTTTAGCACAGATTTTAGCAAAACAAATATCAACCTCTTTTTGAATACAGCGACATCTGTTGCTTTCTTGAAGTACTACTATAAATAAATGCATATGTAATCAAGTTAGGGTTCAGTGTCCAACAAAGAAAATTTGAACAGGCAGAAAGCTAGTGAATATATATTTGAATTGTTTGGTCTCTAATTTATCGAAAACAAAAATTATTAAATACATAATATCGCTATCTACATTAATTTACCAAAATAAATATCAACATCTTTTTGAATACAGCGACATCTGTTGCTTTCTTGAAGTACTACTATAAATAAATGCATATATTGTAATCAATTAGGGTTCAGTGTCCAACAAAGAAAATTTGAACAGGCAGAAAGCTAGTGAATATTTATTTGAATTGTTTGGTCTCTAATTTATTGAAAACAAAAATTATTAAATACATAATATCGCTATATCTACATTAATTTACCAAAATAAATATCAACATCTTTTTGAATACAGCGACATCTGTTGCTTTCTTGAAGTACTACTATAAATAAATGCATATGTAATCAAGTTAGGGTTCAGTGTCCAACAAAGAAAATTTAAACAGGCAGAAAGCTAGTGAATATATATTTGAATTGTTTGGTCTCTAATTTATTGAAAACAAAAATTATTAAATACATAATATCGCTATCTACATTAATTTACCAAAATAAATATCAACATCTTTTTTAATACAGCGACATCTGTTGCTTTCTTGAAGTACTACTATAAATAAATGCATCTGTCATAATGGCATTACGGTTCAGTGTCCAACAAAAAAAAATTAAAATGTCATTTTTGTTATCATTTCGTCGGGCCGGTTATTCAACCGCAAAGAAATTCAATCGTTTTCACTTGATTGATAGAAATCGGAACAGTAGATTTATAGAAATAAACAGGTAAATTTCAAATTAGTCTATTTACATTGCAATTATAGCACATTCTTTATTAAATTTTCAAGACTATAAGTAATTATTTAACTTAGAATGAAACTTCAGTAAAGTTGCTAATATTAATAAGTTTATTTTCTAGAACGATGGCGAGCCAAGGCATCTCCCCGCAAGAAATTGAAGCACTATGCAAAACACCAAGTCCCTCTACCAAGGTTTGTACTTGCTTACCAATACACTTTATAAATAACTTATTGAAATAGTCAATCGATAGAAAACTGTTATTCTAACGCTCATTACGCCACATTAGAATTTAAAACTGGTTTAAATGTACATATATTTCAAATAGACTATATAAATTGATCCAGCTGCTTTTGAAGGAGTTATTTAAAATTTTTTTTATTTAAAATTTAAAATTGCTTGTTTAAAACATGAGTAGGAATTAGAAATTTAGAAGCTGTGTAAGATTTAAAAATTTATATTCAGTCAAAAAAAAAAATTCTCACTCGTAATTTCATTTACCTACAAATAATTATAATAATTAACATAACCACTACTCCACATTCCAGGACTTTGTTTTCCAACAAACAATGTACCGTATAAAAGATCCTCGCCAATCAATTCCATTCTACACTGGAGTGCTCGGAATGACACTCCTTAAGCAATTACACTTCCCCGAAATGAAATTTTCCCTCTTTTTCATGGGTTATGAGAATCCCAATGAAATACCAACCGATGATAAGGAAAGAACTGCTTGGGCTATGTCGAGGAAGGCTACTTTAGAATTGACGTAGTAAGTACATGATTAAGTAGTTCTTGTAATGTTTTTTTTTTATTATTATTATTGACATCTGCGATTAGTCAACGGACTATGAGCAGATATTTGGACAGAATAATTTGGCATTCTTGTAATATGGTTAAAGGAAATGGGAGATATTGTTTCATTACTGTAAGTTGATATCTATTTATCACAAGAACAAGAAAGAAACAAATAAATATATTTTTATATTTATAATTAGGAAAGGTAAGGATAGTTACGATCAATAAAATACTTATTTAAATGTTTAAAAATCTTTAATATGCTAGGAAGTATTCTGTTTGTTCAGTATATTCAGTTTTACATTAGGTACACAATATTTAGAAAAAAAATGTATATAAATAGCCTAAAATAAGTATAAATTTTAGGGCTGATTCTTCAATCCTTGGTTAAAACTTATTCGTCGAATAACTTATTAAACTACCATTTCAAAAATGTATTCTAATTGTCCGTATTTGACAGTTTACAGGTGACATTTCAATATGTTTGTGTAATATTTTATTAGACGAATACATTTTAACCAAGGATTGATTAATCGGCCCTTAGTTGTTTAAACAGAATAAACTCTGATATTGAAGATTTTTTTTAAATATTATTATTAAAAAATATATATTTTTCGTTATTCTTGCCCATAATAATCATAAGTAATTATTGATTTAAAAGTACTTAACAATATTAATAGCAAATAGCTTATATTATATACTATTGAATATTGTTATTATGGTATTGTTTTAGATAAGAAGGTCGTTAAGTCAATGACTGGAGTGATTATAACAATGTTATCAAAGTTTATATGTTAATTTACACCGTTACAAGTTTTACATGTACTTATTATAAGCCGTTGATCCTGACTTTGATTATATCCAGGTTAAAAAAAGGAAAAATATAGAATAATATGTCACTCAGGCATTTTCTCATTAGGTATAGTTCTTTCAATGTCAGTTTAAAGTATTTTGATATCTGTAATAATTACGGAATAATCGCCTGTGCACACTTAACGATTACACCCTGTATATATGCAGTCAAGAAAACACATGTAAATATACAGTATAGTCAACTCTATGAGAAGCAAACATAATATAGAAAGATGGCTTAAACATTTATTACTAAATAAACCTTCCAAAATTCAACTATATTTAAATAAATTATTTTTTGACGTGACAACGTCTTATAATTCGATAGAGCCGGCTGCACGCACGAAAAAACATGACTCATGCGGCGTTACCTCGCTCTGAGGCGTTCCATGTAAGGCTTAAAGTGCAAGCGAGAGCTCGGAACGAGCGACAAAGAAGCACAATCGGACGTTGTCACGTTCAACTATCGTCAGTAAACCGACTTTACAGACAACCATTTTTTTTTTTTCAGTAACTGGGGCAGCGAGAGTGATGATTCATCGTATCATAATGGAAACTCCGACCCGAGGGGCTTCGGCCATATTGGTATCCTTGTGCCTGATGTTGATGCGGCTTGTGCGAGGTAATTTATTATCATAAAAATTGTTTGTAAAGTAGGTTTACTGACGATAGTTGAACGTGACATCGTCCCATTGTGCTTTCTTGTCGCTCGTTCCGCGCTCCCGCTCGCACTTCAAGCCTTACATGGAACGCCTCAGAGCGAGGTAACGCCGCATGAGTCATGTTTTTTCGTGCGTGCAGCCGGCTCTATCGAATTATAAGACGTTGTCACGTCAAAATGTGTGCGTGTACTAGTGTACACACGTAAGAAGTGAAACTTCTTTATGACCTTATTTTTCAAAAAATAATTTACTATATGCAATTTTACAGAAATACGTCGAATCACGCGTGGTAGGGATAAGAAAAAGATGGCGCGTAACGGAAAAATGTCACGCGTAACGAAAAAATGTTACACTAATTTTTTTTCCAACCCCGATAAAGAAGTTTCACTTCAATAATATGGATATTTGTTAATATTTTGGATTTAACTACTGGACGAATTTGGATGAAATTTTACAGAAATATAAACGTCAGAATAACATGTGTTGAAAAAAACTCGAGAAATAAACTGTGCTAAGCAAACTCGAGAACTGCTCGACCGTTATTGTTAAGCTATAAGCCTTAGCTTTTCTTTTGTATTTAGTATTTACTTTCAGGGCTATCATGCGGAAATCATTTTAAGTATAACAACAGCTGTGCCGCGCGGTTTCACCCGCATTACTCCGCTCCTGTTGGTCTTAGCATGATGATATATAGCCTATATTACTCGTGGATAATGTGGCTTTCGAATAGTGAAAGAATTTTTAAAATCGGTCCAGTAGTTTATGAGCCTATTCATTACAATCAAACAAACAAACAAAGTTATCCTCTTTATAATATTAGTGTAGATTACTATGTATACATACCTTCTCAATGGATGGGCCAATTTATACAATAAAATTTAATCAAGATTTACAAAAAATTAAAGATGGTTCTTTGGTTTGGTTTTCATTCAGTCTAATTTCAACAATCGAAAAAAAAAATTTTTTTATAAATACTTATTGTTTTATTTTATTTTTATTGCAGATTCGAAGAACAAGGTGTGAAGTTTATTAAAAAGCCGCAAGATGGTAAAATGAAGGGTTTGGCCTTTATTCAAGATCCCGATGGTTACTGGATTGAAATATTCAACAATAAGTGTGTGGCTCAGTAATTTTGTGTGTATGTACATGTGCAACTAGGCAACGGTGAAATTGCTATTGATGTGGCTTTAAAATATTCAGTTTTAATGTGGAATTTATCTATATACTATTTATGTAAAACTTTCATGAAATATCGAAAATATTATGTTCATAGAAATTTATAATATGTAAAAATATTCGTAACTTGAGCAATAATTACGATTAAAACATATAATGATTATATTAATTAATATTTATGGAAGGAAAATATTAAGTAATTGTAAGAGTAAAAATTAGATTTTTATAAAAATTGTTTTTTTATGGTGTTCTAATTTGCGTAATTTGTGAATTGTATTTTGTATGAATTAGGATAATTTAAGATTTTTTTAAATGTTAATCTTTTTTTCTAATTTTGTTTTGTTAATAGTTATTAGTTTTCACTTGTAATCATGTTTTGTAAATGCTTTATCAAATATATCTTTTATTGTTATACATTTTTGTTTTATTTAAATAAAAAAAAATAAATAAATAAAATAAAATTGTTTTATTTCAGGAAATGTCCCTTCCCATATGCAAGTTACAAATTACAATCAAAATAAAATATAAAAAAATTAAAGACAATTAGAGCATCATTTATAGTTTTTTCTTGGCTTTATAGGTTTATCCCTAGCATAATATGATGAATGAACTTTGCACCAGTACAGATGTAAAGGATTGTCATAAAAGTTAGAGACAGCCACCAGAATACTATTACTGGAGCGTCTCATTCTCTCCCAAAAATTTGCGATATATTTAAATAACTCGTTTTATTATTTTTATGAAAATGGACAGAGGTTAATTTCTAATATATGCTATAATTAAAAGTAACAGATCGATTTCTGTAGGAAGATATTTTTTAGGAAATTTGGTGTAGGTGCATGGACCAATATATATCAAGTTATATTGGTCCATGGTAGGTGTTTAATCGTTACTGAACTATTAACATAAAAAATACCCTGTATGCCGAGCACGCGTGTCATTGTGAAATTTCTTTGGAAAGATTCAAAGATAACAAGATCGTCACTAATGCGCCTTAAAAAGTTTCACTTCAATAATGTATAAGTGTGTATAAAACAAGTAACTTCATGGACACAATTTTTAGGGTTCCGACTTCCGAACCACTAAAGTTTTTTTGTTAATTTATACATTTATTGCAGCCACATTGCAGCATTTTTAATAAGTCTGTGTTTATCATAATTTAGAATCACAGGGATATTTGGCAGTAGACAGTAGTGTTCATTTCCAGAATTATTCGTTTAGGCAAAAATAATTAAACAAAATCATATTGAGCTAATTATTAATAGCATTATACATAAAACACTGCAATATTCACCTCCTAACCCCAAGAACATAGTTATTTCATATTAAAATAAAATTATGCACACAATTTAAAACCCATATTATATTGTGTAATCACACATAACAATAATGCGCACAACAAAATAAAAGCATATTATAATATAATTACACGCTATTACAATTCAGGATTATGAACCATATCGATAGCTTGTTATAATTCTTCACAGTCAATTTATTGCTGTATAAATTGTAATATGTAGATAATCTGTGCCAGTCACGATGAAGGTGTTTATATTTTTCTTAGTTGTGTACGCGACTGCTTGTTTTGCTGAAATTCAGGTAAGTTTTTAAAAAGTACATCCGACCTACAATAATGACAGATAATAATAACTACCATTTTAGTAGAAAAATTAACGTTAACGATATTTTATTACAGCGCCATCTAGTTTTAATTACGTTAAAATATTATTGTTAGGAATTATTTTTTTTATTTTAATAATTTTATAAAAGTGAATAATGCTATAAATAAGTGATTTTAAAATGTAATAAATTACGTATAACTCAGTAGGGTTTGAGCCAGATCCATTGTACATCTTTCTCTCTGCAAATTTCATACAACTAACTTATAATATGTGCTGCTGAATTAAATAACTGAACCGATTGTAATGAAATAAATAATAAATATAATAAATCATTAGGCCAGTTATCGCTATAAATTGGATATAGTTTTTAGTTTTGAAGTAGGTACCGAACATTTTATTTTAGTATCGTACAAATAGTTTTAGCCATTTGTATGCCATATATACGTACTATAGGTTATTGAAGTAGGTATATTGATATTTAGGCCAGGGTAATTCACATGTCCTATTATACATTACATTAACAATACATTATATTAAATTAACGTATTCTTATAACACAAAACATTTCTTTATAGAACACCAGTGCAGAAAATGCGTCAACAAGTGCAGAAACAAAAAGAGCGAGACGGGTGATATCCCGTATATTTACCCGCCCTCACTCCGCACCGCGTACACAAACATCCAAATTACTAGACATCATTAGAATACCGACTGAAGACGGGGTTAAAAGTATACAATATAGCACTGAAGAACACGGCAATGGTTCAAGCGAAAAAGCATACGTTATACCTTATAGAGCATCACATCATGAACAGAATATACATGGAAATGGGATTAGCGCAGAAGCACACATTAAATCTCATAAAACACCTTATATGCAAGTTACACATGGCACAGAAACGAGTGGTAACAGCGATGAAAAAGCATATGTTACACCATACAGAGGCATTCATATTAGCGGTAGTGGTGAGTCACAAAATGTTGCAAATGATGATGAGTATGCAGCAAAACATGAAACTGACCTTAGTGGAGAAGCCTTGCTCAAAATAATTCAAGATTACAATATGCCTCACTTGGATGGAGCCAGTAAAAAGCTCCGTAAGGGAAAACTAATTTTATATTATGACGACGATGACAACGGAAGTCCTAAAGAAGTAATTATCGATAATGTTCCAAAAGAAAAAGAATCAATTAACAACATAAATACCATTTATAAGGATGTCCTTGAGTTATTTACGAAGTATGGTGTGACGCCAGGTATTTATTATAAAATTCTACAAAATGCCATGGTTAAAGGGAACTTTGAAACAGGCGATAATGAAAATATTATCCAGCTTTTAAAAGCTTTAAATAAATATGCGAATAATAGTGCACATGATGATATTCTTCACGACATTAAGGCTATCGTAGCAAGAAATAACAAATCAAAAGGTCATCTAGCTCAAGTAAGTTGATTAATAATTCACTTTATCTATTTTTATATTAAAAAATAATAAACATAAAACATAAATGTTACTTTGAATAAATTTCATGAACCCAACTATTATTTTTAAATTTCAGCAAAAGTATGATATTGATGTAAATCACCATCAAATAGTTGAGAATGACATTGATGTTGAAGATATAATTAATAGTGTTCTAAATCACAAGACGCAAGTCGATAATAAAAACAGTGAAACGGATAAAGAAGGATCGATTGAGATGCCAAAAGACATATATAATGAAATTTTGCAAACAATTCAGAGAGATGATCCAAAAAAGCTAGAAACAGTGAAAATGAATAATAATAAGGACGAACTGGATCGCTGGATAGATCTACTAAATGAATTTAACATTAAAGGAAAACCATTGACTGAACAAGACGATAACGACGCTAAGAGTATAGGAAATAAAATACTTCAGGGTCACATTATACCTATTACGATCAAACCTGACGGAAAATACACAAAAGTAGCTGAACACAAAATTTTAGAAGAAGTGGCAAATGAAAAGAACTATCAGAATTATGAAAATTCACTTGAACCACAAATAGGAGATTTGGCTAGTGCCGAAGTACCAATATCGTTAGGTACACACGCACATAAATTTTTTATTAACACTCAAAGTAATGAAGGCAAACCCAAGCTTCATTTATCAATGAATAACAATATACACAGAAGTGATTTAACGAAACATCGATCAAGAAACAGAAATAATTCCAGGCATGGTTTATATGAAACAGACGTAATAACACTTAAAAAATTGATTAATTACGTAATAGATGACACACACATAGATAAATTACCACCAATTTTATCTAATAAACCTATTGATGAATATATCAAATACAATAAAGCTAAACCATTCTTAATTTACGTGATATTCCAAAACCACAACGAACACTTTGATCATGAGAAACCAAATATTGATGATAGCGATGAGATTTTAAATGATCTAAACCTTTTACAAGAGGACGATGATGAGGATACTACGGATGAATACAGAAGATCGCACTTGAGTCTTATTATTGAAGAAACTTTAAGTCAATTTAACAGAGATTTCCAAAATCAGCATTTAGATAAAACGAAGCTAAACAAATTGAAGTTGATTATAGCTCAAATATTGAGTATGACGTACAAACCAGTGACTAGGGAATTGATTACTCAAATCACCCGTGACCTTCTGAGCGGCCAATATAATAGTTTCCTTGAAACAATTTTCGATAAAATACAGCCAAATAATAATGATAATATAGATGAGGAAATTATAACAAGTGACGCTTTCCGACTTTCCATAAAAACAGCAACAGATAAGCTTATAAAGAATGTGTATGAGATCCTAATCGCGCTTCGAAGGAGAAACGTGTCGCAAATACGAATAAGAACGATAATCAAGGAATTAATTGAACAAGGAATGTTGAAAATAACAGCTCAAAGTTTGAAAATTTGTTCAACGAAGGTGCAAAGCCAGATTGATCTGGGTATTAAAACGGCATTACAGAAGTATAAAGTGTCCCTGTAGTAATACTTGCCCTTAAGATATTTTGCATTAAATTTTTTGTATTTCAAAATGTATTTTATTCATCCTTACAACAGAGTAAGCATCAGGTAAGTAAGAAATTGTAATTGAATACAAATCAAATTAATATATTTTCTATTTCAGAAATCTCATTTAATGTACACTACTATGAATACTTACTCATTGGTATATCTTTAATAATCTCCTAGCTTATCGGTGTCTGAGAAGGAGAAATTTTTACATTTAATTCTTTTCAAATCTAGAAGCAGGAATTTACAGTATTCTGAAAGGTTTTCAAGTGCGCTAGTTAGATTCGAAAAAGTCTCATTTGTACCTAAGTAATAAGGCTCGTTCGTTGAAGTATGCAATTAGTTATATTCCACAATCGGGAGCACATTTAAATTTTAAACCCTATAATACTATCCAGAACCCTGCAATTACCATAAAACAGGTTAAGTACGTGCAATACTTAAAACGTGGACAAAATCTTTTGACGCACTTGCTCAAAAATAATCATGTAATCACAATTTCCAATTACAATAATCACATTGTAGCAATTATCGGGAGATGATTTCACGCTGATATTTTAACAATGCGCTCATTTGCTCCTCGCTTTTGGCTGAAGTTCTCGATAACATCATGAAATTAGCGTGGTTTGTGTTTCTGATTGGCATCGCACCAGCTTATTTAAATGAAGAGGTAATTATATCATATCCTACTAATATCCTACTTCCTACTATCCTACTAATATTATAAATGCGAAAGTTTGTGAGGATGTGTGTTTGTTACCCTTCACGCAAATACAACTGAACCGATTACAACGAAATTTAGCACACATATAGAGGGTAACTTGGATTAACACATAGGATAGGTTTTATCCCGGAAATCCCACGGGAACAGGAACTATGCGGGTTTTTCTTTGAAAACGCGGGCGAAGCTGAGGGCGGAAAGCTAGTTTTACTATATATTAACAAGAGTGGATGGATATCGATGAATTAATGACCCTTGAACAAGAATGTATGAAATGTAGCATAGAAATAGATTATGGATATGGTCTATAACTAAGGTCTAAAATTGAACATTGATATGTACATAACGAGAGAAACTGTGAACTGAAGTTCTTTTCTAAATAAAATAACTGTTAAATATAAAATTGTTAGCTTGTTCAATTTAGTAGGAATTCTGTCTTTTAAGTAAATTACTTACGTAAAAGATTATCTAGATGAACCAATTAAAAAAATGTCTATCTGTATGGGCAGGACGCGCTTCTGACATTGCCAAAATAAATATTAATAATATTGTGCAATCTCTTCACCCTCACACTTTAATATCTTACACGTCTTTTTAACAATACTTTTACAGACAAAAACAAGTACACCGATTCCAAACGAAGCAGAAATTAATCGATCTGATATTCAGGTATGTACCATAAGTTTTATGCATTTAAAATCAGTAACATATATTAATTTTTAAAATATTTCTAGGCCCAGAACCAAAAAGACGCAGACCCAAAAGAAAACCATAAATGTCCTTCCAAAGATTTAATAATAAGAACTTTAGTTTTTGTCAGGGATTACTTACTTCCGGCTGATAATAAAAAAGTTGATGTTGATATACTTAAAGACACCCTTGGAACATTTATACGACAAATAAATGATACAATTGTGGAAGATTCATATATTATAATTAATAGTAACAGTCGACCAAGGAAAGAAGTATTACGAGTATCTCAAATGGACGAAAGTAATCCACGAAATATATTAACGGGTAAATTATCTTTAGAATATCAAGTTCCTGAATTTAGTAACGGGGATTGCCAAACACTTTTAAGAGCTATTCTGAATGCAATAAACGCCGCGTATATGCAAATGAACGCGTATTGTGCAGAATCTGGCAAATGCAAATTCTCTAACAATGACATTACTCCACCACAAATTTCAATCCCACCAGGGCCACCACAACAAAATGTAATCGGAGGAATTGTTCAGAATCCACAAACGAACGAAGAGTTAAATAAATATATTTTATCTTTATTGGGAACTTTTCCGCAAAATATAGACATTATGACTATACTACAAAACTATAGACCTAATTCTACATCTATCAATGTTAACGGTAATAATAATCCAAGTAATGAACAAGTGCTTGCTAATACAAATCTAAATAATGGATTACCGAACGGTCAAACGCAGGGTGCAAAAAATTCAGTACTAGAAATTTATACAATCTTGGATAAACCTTCAGGGTATACTGTTAACCAAGATTCCATTCCAACGGCTATTAATTCTGCTCACACGGCACCGGTAACAAATGCTTCGCTTCATATAATGTATGGTGCAGGTTCTATGCCACCGCCTGGACATATCGGTAGTATACAAATGACCCAAAATATTACTGGAACACCCACCATATCAGCTGAAAATCTGATATTAAAACAAACCATGCCTAGTACTGGTTCAACTATAATGAACAGCCATACTGGAGACAATAGTATTCCAATGCAAGGCTACCAGCACGGAGTATCCAACGTGATAAATAGAAACGTGATTAATAATGTACCAAATCAAGTTCCTAGTTACAATGTTCTGCAACCGCCACAAAATGCGTTTCAAATCGGAAACAATCCCCTAAATGCCTACCTACATTTGCAACAGAATAATCCTCAATTGGGATCGATCTATACTCAGAACCCACTATATGCTTATTTAAACTCTCCACAATCTAAATATATATTACAGAACTATAACAATAACTATCAGAATCCGCTCCATTTGAAGCCCCCTGTAACCAATCAATTCGGTTATTTACGAAACCAAAGAAACATGCTACTAAATCCGCAAATAAATCAAGGAATTTCATACAACACGGCTCCGGGAGTTAATAATTTGTTACAAAACGTCAATAACACAGTTGCATTACAAGATTTGTATCGCTTGACCAGTATGACGAATGGGCCTAAATTAAACATAGCACCTAATAAAAATGGCATGATTGAACTGACGTTTACATTGCAGCGCCCAAAGGCATTACAATATAACCCTGTATATTACGTCAAATACATCCTACCGTACCAGACCTATATGTACAATCTCCAGAACTTGTTACAGACGAGACCATTCCTAAGAAACAATCCAGCTCAATTATATCAAGAATTACTTGCTGTGGCTAACATGACAGAATCATCGCAGGACTTAAAAGATTTAGAAAAGCACGAAATTACTAAATTAGTAACAACCAACGGCTCTTTAGTAAAAGCAAAAGTTTTAGGTGATGGCAAAGATTCAGTTGATGCAGTTATCACAGATGAAGTTCAAAATATATTGAAATTGTCGTCTAAATTAGGTGCAGAGGGAATGTTCAATGCAACTAAATTAGCAGTTAATAATA
Organism: Colias eurytheme; assembly: GCF_061535395.1. Lineage (NCBI taxonomy): Eukaryota > Metazoa > Arthropoda > Insecta > Lepidoptera > Pieridae > Colias > Colias eurytheme. The sequence continues at coordinate 6,614,001 of NC_143006.1, forward strand.
TAGAGACAGCAATGAATAATGGAAGCAACACAACTAAACTTGAAGCTAATGTTATAAATGCACCCATAGCTGATGTTTTGAATAGATCAGTGAATAGTAGAACACTTGGAATGACTCCTTTAATCACTAATCAACAGTACTTGCAACAAGCAATTAGAAATAATCGATATAATTCTCCATATGCGGGAAATCGAAATGTTTATCCTGGCAGCAATGTGAATAGACAAGTTTTATTCGGTTAATAATATAAAAAAATATGTGTGCGTGTACTAGTGTACACATGTAAGAAGTGAAACTTCTTTATGACCTTATTTTTAAAAAAATATTTTTTTATATGCAACATTACAGAAATACGTCGAATCACGCGTGGTAGGGATAAGAAAAAGATGGCGCGTAACGGAAAAATGTCACGCGTAACGAAAAAATGTTACACTAAAATTTTTTCCAACCCCGATAAAGAAGTTTCACTTCAAAAAAATACAAAAATTTAGTATGAATAATACTGCAAATAAAAATTTTGGTTCATTATTTAAATGTGTTTCGTTTCAGCTATACACTAGCTGTCCCAGCAAACATTCTCCCACTCTTATATCACTTAGCGGCATGAAAAATAGACGATATTTTTGTTAGAACCGATTCTCAGATCTACCCAATAGTAATCTAATCTGTGCCAATAGGCACACAAAATTTCACGAGAATCGGATTATTTTGGGGGAGTATATTACTTAACTAAAATCGTGACACGAGAATTTTATTCTTTGCTGACGGGGAGTCCTTTTTGCCTCCATTACTATCTTTTTTTTTTCTGTTTTGTGTATTAATTACTAAGAGTTACATGGTGGCAAATAAAACGCTTTCTATTTCTATTTCTATTTCTATTCACCATGATTTTGTTTACAATGTTAATTTTCTTTATACGTACCTACACTCGCGATGATACTGATTAATTGGAGCAAAGTTTTAAAATTAATACATTCTTAAAAATAAATTTTAAATGATTTTTTCACAAACATCTACAAGTACATTTTACTGCAACATGCGCCTGCGCACCTCCGACTCTTGCCATTGAATGAATGAATGAAAGCTTTATTGTACACACCAAAATAATGAAATAACATTAAGTAAAATATACATCAAATTGCACAATAGGCGACCTTATGGCTACAGAGCCATCTCTTCCAGGTAACCCAACCAAGGAAAACAGTAACAAAGAAAGAATAAAAGTAGGTGGTGCATACTAAAGCAATATATATAATAATAATATAGTAATACTAAGAAAGTAGGAATATAAATAATACATAATTTACAACAATAAAGAAAATAATATATGTAATATATAATAAAATAAATAAATACAGATAAGAGAAAGAATATATAAAGTCATCACTTAATTAAGGACATGTGGTAATCAAAGAGCATGTTTTTGAAAACATCAATGGATCTAGCTTTGCGTATGGCTATTGGTAATTGATTCCATAGTCTAATAGCTTTGACAGTGAATGAGGTGTTAACAAATTTTGTTTTATGTATAGGTACATTAAGGAGGCAAGTATCGTTCGATCTCAAATTCAACCCATGATTACAAGCGTATTCAAAATTCTGTGCCTCCAGTGAATAAGGGAATAACTCAAAAACAGCACTTTTCAGGAGAGACAAAAAACTGTATATCAATACTAAATCTTTATTAATTCAAAATTTTAAGCTTGTATGTGTAAGATATGATGTTAGACTATATTTTTACATATGAACACATGTTGTAACAACCCCAGAAATATACTTTTTTCGTGTTTTTTTGTAGTTGTGGCCTTATGAACGAGTACTTCATGGAATAACTCAATGTATTCACATAATTTTTTTTTACTCTTTGCAATATAACGACTTATGCCCTTATGCACTATGTTCATAATCGCACAACACGACTTATATTATTGCCAGTTTTGGTTTTATAGAAATGATGTGACTTATTATGCTTGAAATTTGTGTACTTTATGACTCAATTGAGGCTTTTTAGTGGAAAAACTATGCACGTAGCTTGAAAAACGAATGAAATCAACGGGTTTTTTTATCGTTATTAGATAATAAAAACAAAACATCATTTAGGTATTTATGTATTTAACCCTAGAAGTCCAATCTACGTAAATTTGACGTATGAACTCTTCTATATTTACCATCGAATCGCTGCAAAATCCAGAACCAACTTATTAGCCGTCGAGACCTAGCAGTACATAGTTGGCTCATCCATGTAAATTCCGCCATTTGGTTGTAAAGAGGATGTTGTGCGTCATTTTGACGTATAATTGGGCTTTTCGTAACTTTTAAAATTGTTTCAAATTTTTATTTTGTGATTTATTTGAATAATTTTTTTCCAAGTCACGTTTCACATGATATCTATAGTATTATACTATAGATTGAGTATAAAATGGGATCCAGACAACTTTTATACTAGGACGAAAAACCTTCAATTTTAGTAAATGACGATTATTGTCCTCCGCTGGATTTGGACTTCAAGCAAAGGGATTGGGTGGCTGAAGATGTTGTCCGGAGTAAAACCGAATATGTTATGGGGTTTTGTTACCCAAGTATAATGAAAGTCGTAGATTGTAAAATAAACCTTTAATCGATCTTTCAATAATACAGTAGGTACTATGTTGTTAATGCTATACAATGTTTCACCAGTCACCACAATGAGTCTAGTCTGTACAGGTTAGCAGGAGACAATCATTGAGTATTGGTATTAAATACGTATCAACTGCGTATTGCGTTTTGCGTATTAACTATTGTCCTAGTGAATCATTTTCACTATCGTCGAATCAATTTAAAATTCGATCAAGTGCGTTCCGTTTCGGAACGCCACAGATAATAAAATATAGATAATAAAAGTGGCAACGCCACAATGTCATGGTGGTATACATTGAGGATACAAGCACTATAAAGAGATAAGAGAAGCCCGAAAACCATATTCCTGTATGTTCAGTTAATACAGGAAAAGTTATAGGTGGTCAGTGGCGATATTTTACGGCATGATATAGAATTTTAACAATTTCTATATCATATAATATCAAAATAATGTAGATAAATGTTAATGCTTCCTTCTAGGGAAGCGCGCTCCATCATAGGCCACATCTCAGCTTACCATCAGGCGAGATCGTGGTCAAGCGCTTCCCTATCACACAATAAAAAAAAAATAAAATAAATAAAGAAAATACAATGAGCCGCAAAGATTTTATGAAAAAATTAAGCACAGATTTGAAGGTGCCTTGGATGCAAATACGACTTGTGGCACGCACTTTGAAGAGACAATACGTAACAATAACCCAATTTTTTCAAAATATGTGGTACCAGAGTATCCATAAAATGTTTACGAAAATGCAGGACCAAAGAAGTATCGATATTGCGGATTTTTTTCCTATAAAAAAGGCAAATTACCAAAGCACAGTGGCTAAAACGTTCATAAATTGTCAAGACTGGTTATAAAAATTTTTTTTTATGCGATTATTATAGACTATAGTATTATTGTCTTGATTATTGTAGTTAGATAATTTTTTTGAAAAAAGATTAAAAACGAGTTATTTTTTAAAAACTTACCCAATTATAAGAAGAAAATATAAGTTTAACATTTTTGTTGGCTTTTTTTAGATGATTCAATTATCGTTCTGTATTTATATAAACAAAGAGTATAATATCATTAAATGCACTTAATGTGTTAACTGTATTTTTAATATCTATTGCAAAAAATAGTTAATTTCCATAGAAATATCTGTGCCTCCAGTGAATAAGGGAATAACTCAAAAACAGCACTTTTCAGGAGAGACAAAAAACTATATATCAATACTAAATCTTTATTAATTCAAAATTTTAAGCTTGTATGTGTAAGATATGATGTTAGACTATATTTTTACATATGAACACATATTGTAACAACCCCAGAAATATACTTTTTTCGTGTTTTTTTGTAGTTGTGGCCTTATGAACGAGTACTTCATGGAATAACTCAATGTATTCACATAATTTTTTTTTTACTCTTTGCAATATAACGACTTATGCCCTTATGCACTATGTTCATAATCGCACAACACGACTTATATTATTGCCAGTTTTGGTTTTATAGAAATGATGTGACTTATTATGCTTGAAATTTGTGTACTTTATGACTCAATTGAGGCATTTTAGTGGAAAAACTATGCACGTAGCTTGAAAAACGAATGAAATCAACGGGTTTTTTTATCGTTATTAGATAATAAAAACAAAACATCATTTAGGTATTTATGCATTTAACCCTAGAAGTCCAATCTACGTAAATTTGACGTATGAACTCTTCTATATTTACCATCGAATCGCTGCAAAATCCAGAACCAACTTATTAGCCGTCGAGACCTAGCAGTACATAGTTGGCTCATCCATGTAAATTCCGCCATTTGGTTGTAAAGAGGATGTTGTGCGTCATTTTGACGTATAATTGGGCTTTTCATAACTTTTAAAATTGTTTCAAATTTTTATTTTGTGATTTATTTGAATAATTTTTTTCCAAGTCACGTTTCACATGATATCTATAGTATTATACTATAGATTGAGTATTAAATGGGATCCAGACAACTTTTATACTAGGACGAAAAACCTTCAATTTTAGTAAATGACGATTATTGTCCTCCGCTGGATTTGGACTTCAAGCAAAGGGATTGGGTGGCTGAAGATGTTGTCCGGAGTAAAACCGAATATGTTATGGGGTTTTGTTACCCATGTATAATGAAAGTCGTAGATTGTAAAATAAACCTTTAATCGATCTTTCAATAATACAGTACTATGTTGTTAATGCTATACAATGTTTCACCAGTCACCACAATGAGTCTAGTCTGTACAGGTTAGCAGGAGACAATCATTGAGTATTGGTATTAAATACGTATCAACTGCGTATTGCGTTTTGCCTATTAACTATTGTCCTAGTGAATCATTTTCACTATAGTCGAATCAATTTAAAATTCGATCAAGTGCGTTCCGTTTCGGAACGCCACACATAATAAAATATAGATAATAAAAGTGGCAACGCCACAATGTCATGGTGGTATATATTGAGGATACAAGCACTATAAAGAGATAAGAGAAGCCCGAAAACCATATTCCTGTATGTTCAGTTAATACAGGAAAAGTTATAGGTGGTCAGTGGCGATATTTTACGTCATGATATAGAATTTTAACAATTTCTATATCATATAATATCAAAATAATGTAGATAAATGCTAATGCTTCCTTCTAGGGAAGCGCGCTCCATCATAGGCCACATCTCAGCTTACCATCAGGCGAGATCGTGGTCAAGCGCTTCCCTATCACACAATAAAAAAATAAATAAAGAAAATACAATGAGCCGCAAAGATTTTATGAAAAAATTAAGCACAGATTTGAAGGTGCCTTGGATGCAAATACGACTTGTGGCACGCACTTTGAAGAGACTCTACGTGACAATAGCCAAATTTTTTCAAAATATGTGGTACCAGAGTATCCATAAAATGTTTACGAAAATGCAGGACCAAAAAGTATCGATATTGCGGATTTTTTTCCTATAAAAAAGGCAAATTACCAAAGCACAGTGGCTAAAACGCTATGCAGAGAAAACAATATTCATAATTGTCAAGACTGGTTATAAATACTTTTTTTTTATGCGACTTATAGACTATAGTATTATTGCCTTGATTATTGTAGTTAGATAATTTTTAAAAAAAAAAAGATTAAAAACGAGTTATTTTTTAAAAACTTACCCAATTATAAGAAGAAAATATAAGTTTAACATTTTTGTTGGCTTTTTTTAGATGATTCAATTATCGTTCTGTATTTATATAAACAAAGAGTATAATATCATTAAATGCACTTAATGTGTTAACTGTATTTTTAATATCTATTGCAAAAAATAGTTAATTTCCATAGAAATATAGATATTAGTATCCCAAGTTAACTGATGAATACCTTTTTTTAAAAAATATAAAGATTTGTTGTTGCAGATTTATTGAAAAAAACGATTTAAAAATAATAAGGAATAGTATGTGTTGTTTCCGTGCAGTATTCAATTAATAGACCAATAGCAACACAGCATTAATGCCAAACTGTCTCATGTCGTCACTTGAAACAATGACACTAAAAGAGTTGTTCCTTTATGCTCATGTTAGAAAAATGACACAAATGCGTTTATACTAAAATAGTGTTAGGACTGATGGAACAAAATGAATTAAGTCTTTATTCAAAAAGTATAACTACACATACGTCTTTGTGTTCGTGGGTACTTTTGACTCGAGACGAATAGTTCCTTTGCGATTGCCTAAAATGATGGATAAGGTAACTTATACCGTTAATCACACCCTACTTATACCGTTTGGGTCATTCGAAAAAATGGGTTAGGACGCAGCTAGAGATATGTCCTTTTGATATGTTGTGTATTTTGACGAGCTGAATCCAATGGTGCAATAAAAACCAAAGGGAATAACTCGTCTTACTCCCTTATTCACTGGAGGCACAGATATATTAGTATCCCAAGTTAACTGATAAATACCTTTTTTTTTTTTAAATATAAAGATTTGTTGTTGCAGATTTATTGAAAAAAACGATTTAAAAATAATAAGGAATAGTGTGTGTTGTTTCCGTGCAGTATTCAATTAATAGACCAATAGCAACACGGCATTAATGCCAAACTGTCTCATGTCGTCACTTGAACCAATGACACTAAAAGAGTTGTTCCTTTATGCTCATGTTAGAAAAATGACACAAATGCGTTTATACTAAAATAGTGTTAGGACTGATGGAACAAAATGAATTAAGTCTTTATTCAAAAAGTATAACTACACATACGTCTTTGTGTTCGTGGGTACTTTTGACTCGAGACGAATAGTTCCTTTGCGATTGCCTAAAATGATGGATAAGGTAACTTATACCGTTAATCACACCCTACTTATACCGTTTGGGTCATTCGAAAAAATGGGTTAGGACGCATCTAGAGATATGACCTTTTGATATGTTGTGTATTTTGACGAGCTGAATCCAATGTTGCAATAAAAACCAAAGGGAATAACTCGTCTTACTCCCTTATTCACTGGAGGCACAGAATTATTTCATTGCCATTTCATTCCGTTCGGGACCTATCTCGTCGTTTCCTATTGGTCACGCGCTCCGAGCGATGTTGCAGGCAAGTCGATTACCGCGTGGTTACCTATTTATTTTGTTTGAGTTAAAAAATGACAAATATAAAATGAATTAATGGATGAAAAATTCATAATATTAGTAACAGGATAAACAAAATCACGGTGTATCGAAGATAAATAGAACATAGATAGAGATTACCTACCACAACGTTACACCTGTGGTTACACGTTCTTAAAAAGTATGAAAATTCAATCGATGATTAGATATGTATGTTGTTTCTCTGACTCCTGAGTTCCTAACTCCTAAGTATAGTTCTAATTTGATTAACTATTTGATATTTATTAATATATATTTTGTTTGTTTCTTAGAAACGCAGGTAACATCAAGTAACAATAATTGATAATATGACACGTCATTTTGAAAATATGAACATTGAATACATCGAGATAGTAATATATCTCGATGATTGAATACGAATAATTTTAAATGTTACAGATCTCATTTAGGTAGATGAAAATCTGAAATTAATTATGATTTTACTTAGGTATTCTTCATGTTTTTCATTACCTACTTATTCCTTCTTTCCATTTCTCTACATAAAATATGTGCAAACCGCTTAGATCATTAATCCACAGATTAGGTATTAGTACGAGTACATTAATCTAAGGCAAACCGTGATCTAAAGTGTAAACTTTATTCGATTTTCGAATAATAAACAAAATTTTTTACCTCAATTAATTATGATGGATATTCGTTTTTCACATAGTACTTAAAACAAGCAGTTCTGGTAGGTACCGAATATAATAACATTAGTCTCTTTTTAAATAAAACCTTCTTTCTTCGTCTCTTTTGTTTATGGTCCCACCCGATACTTTGCCAAAAAATAATCAAGGTCAAACCGTGGTCAAATCGCAAATAACCAAGCAATAACAGTTTGGATATGGTTTAATATGACGGTTCAAAACTTCAAAAGTGCTTCAAGGAGTAGGTAGTAATTGAATAAATAATTTGGAAATCCAAAAGTGCACGCCTCATAATTTTTTTTTAATAAATATTTATTAATTATTATTTTTGTTTATTTAATAACAATTAAACCACATCGAATCAGACCCTGAAAAATGAAAGGGTTCTATTCCTGAGCATACTCAAGCGTAAGAGAAAAAAACCGGCCAAGTGCGAGTCGGGCTCGCGCACAAAGGGTTCCGTAGCAGCAAATATAATAAATTACAGTTAAATCAACCTATCTCAAAAACTATAAGAGATACTTTGATCAAACCAAAAATCGTTGAAAGAGTTAATTAGCATGCATCACCTCTATTTTTTTTAGAATTTTATACCCCGTAGTTATAAAAATAGAGGGGGGGGGACATACTTTTTACGACTTTGAGAGCTGATATCTCAAAAACCGTTCACTTTAAGAAAAATGTTTTTTAGAAAACTTTATATCATTTTAAAAGACCTTTCCATTGATACCCCACACGGGTATGTACATCGAAAAAAAAAATTTCATCCCTCAGTTACATGTATGGGGGGCCCCACCCCCAATTCTTTTTTTTACTATTTAGTGTCATATTTTTGTAGCGGTTCATACAACACATATTCCCATCAAATTTCATCACTGTAGTACTTATAGTTTCCGAGTAAATCGGCTGTGACAGACGGACAGACGGACAGACGGACAGACGGACATGACGAAACTATAAGGGTTCCGTTTTTGCCATTTTGGCTACGGAACCCTAAAAAAGACTCGATTAGTAAAGTATTTCGGTCGCTATCGTGTTAACAAGAAAAAGGATCCGCACATACAGACACACGGACGTCCAAGACAGAACTTTTTTAAACTGTTTTTTAACTAGTTTAAATAACAAAAATGACATCAAAAATATCATGAACGTTAAAAATAGTGTTTTTTCTTAATATGTGTGTGTATGTATTATCTTACAAGTGCAATGTATGATACATAAAGACATTTTAAGTTTGAAAAATCAGATGTTTTGCGCGAAGTGACAGTAGTACCCACCTCAACGCTTCGCTTATGAGGCGTGCAATAATAAATGTTTGATTTTGATAACAGACACAATGCTAGGTATGGAAGAAGGTAGATTAGATTATAAAAGAATTTAGAGACTTATCGAGGGTAGATATTAATATAATTATTAATCTTAATATTAATAGTAACATAACGTATACAGAGTATGTTAAATAACCTGTCCTCGCTTGGTGGAATCATGAATTGCTGTATAAAAACTTTTTATAAACTTCTTTTTATTAAAAGAAAAGGGATAAAATACTGTAGAATATAAAAATTACAAATAAAAAAATTACATAACTTCTGAATAATCAAATATGTATTACTTAATTATTTTTTTTCTCACCTTTTGGATCTACATGTGCATAATCTTTGATAGCTACTCCTTCAAAATGTTAAAAAAAATTGAATTCGCAGCAAAAAAATGGCGGCAAACCTATGCTAATTTGCCGCCATTTTTTTGTGCACTGTGTGATGTCGTAAAGCGGAACGCAAAAATGGCTATAATCTTGGCTATAATCTACATTCTACGCTTTCAAATATTTGTTACCTTTGACGTCTGTCAAATATATGAATTAGTTCATAACCTCAAATTCGTACAAGATCATAAACATAACAATTCAAATAAAATATAAATAAGTGTCCTATAAAAATTGTTTAGTGTAAATGTTAAAGTGTAATTGTGTATAGTGCAATATGATTTCACGTAAGCCGATATTTCAAAAGCCGAGTAAGTAATAATAATCTAAGAATCTTAATAATAATGTATTGTAAACACAAATCATAATAACATAGTTAAAATAGTCTTATAAGCTTGAAATATAAGACGGCAAATCGTAATACTGGATGTAGTCCCGTTTTGCAAGAATTAGTATCGCATTTTCGAACGATTTGGCTTATAATGGTAGTGTGAAAGTTAAGTCCCATGTCCCCAAGTGGGGTAAGGCGCAGATGCATTATACATCAGTTTCACTGATCGATTTTCTTTAGGGACAAGAAGGTGATCAGTCTTCTGTGTCCTGCCAGACCGAGACATTTTTTTTTATTAGTCTCTACCGAGAATCGAACCCAGGAACCCTCGGTTCTACGCTCACGTGTCAACCACTATACCAAGGAGGCGGTCATCATTGTAGGGTCAAGGGGAAATAAACTCTCCAATCTCCAAATCTGGCCACCTTATTCAAATAAAAGTGTATATCTGAAGATTTAAAGGATTGTGTAAACTGTAAAGTCAATTTTATCCATTTTTATCCAGGCGATGACAATCTATACCCAGTGAGGAACAAAAACGGAGAGATAGAAACACTAGTTAATCCAAACATTGACTCCGCATTAAGCATAGACAACGATTCCAAAACCAATGTAGTGTACAATCGTTACCATCACTTACCATTGGAGGCTCAACGACAAAAGTTACCAGTGTTCCAGTACAGAAATCATATATTGTATTTGATGGAGAGGTATCAAACGCTGGTCTTGATTGGAGAAACTGGATGCGGCAAGTCTACACAAGTACCTCAGGTAAGTTTTCTGTTAATCTCTATAATCTGTGGCTGCCTATAGTATATATTTAGTACTTTTAATTATATGTCCATAGTGGTTATATTCAGGAGTGAAAATGCTATATACACAGGTGTTTTTAAATAAAAAAAAGACGGGTTGCACTCCGGGAGTGCTGGCAGAAGTGAAGACTTGATTATTAATGTTCAGCATGTTTGATATTTTGGAATGGTATCCGTCTTACGCTTTTTCGATCAGGTCACGTGTCCTGACGCTAGTTTAAGATGTTATACCCATTACAGAAAAAGTGCTCAACGCTGCTAAAGAAGTTTTCACTTCAAAAATGGATTAACTTATTGATAAAATAAACTTTTTCCTCTCTGGTTTGCATATTTCAAAGTGGTCTGTAGAATATAAGACATATATGCATTTACCATTGTATTTCTCCATTTAAGATATTATGCTAAACTAATTTATCAGTAAGTATTGAACAGAATAAATTTGAATAAGAAGCTCACAGTTTATGTAAAAGTCCACCGCCGGGTTCAATCTTTTGTTTGTAGTTAAACAAATCTTTACCGTTTCTAAAAGTTACCTAAATTTGGGCCGAAATATATTCAAAATTCAAATTCAAATAATTTATTGCTTACCAATACATTTTTACATATAAGTAACCTTATGCAGGTATTGCAATTATTATTGGTATATAAGCAATACAACCTGTAATTGGGCATAAATATGCTTTTTCCTCATTCCTCTTTAGGTATATGTATAATCTTATATATAAAAATGAATCGCAAAATGTGTTGGTAAGCGCATAACTCGAGAACGGCTGAACCGATTTCGATAATTCTTTTTTTATTATATTCCTTGAAGTACGAGGATGGTTCTTATGTAGAGAAAACGTAAATATTATGTACCACGGGCGAAGCCGGGGCGGACCGCTAGTCTTATATATAAAAATGAATCGCAAAATGTGTTGGTAAGCGCATAACTCGAGAACGGCTGAACCGATTTCGATAATTCTTTTTTTATTATATTCCTTGAAGTACGAGGATGGTTTTTATGTAGAGAAAACGTAAACATGTACCACGGGCGAAGCCGGGGCGGACCGCTAGTCTTATATATAAAAATGAATCGCAAAATGTGTTGGTAAGCGCATAACTCGAGAACGGCTGAACCGATTTCGATAATTCTTTTTTTATTATATTCCTTGAAGTACGAGGATGGTTCTTATGTAGAGAAAACGTAAACATGTACCACGGGCGAAGCCGGGGCGGACCGCTAGTTAAATTCATAATTTTTGGTTTATCCAAAAACAAAACTTAACTGATAAGCAATGAAATCATATAAATATTGTTTACATATTATAAGATAAGAAAAAGCTTGTCAAAACATTACTCATAACATTATTTTAAGTTTATTTTGAAATAACTATTAAATTTATAATTTTACTAGCGGTCCGCCCCGGCTTCGCCCGTGGTGCCTACATGTTTAAAGTATCCTATCTCTCAGTTTGATCGAACTGCACATGGTGTGCGAATTTTATTATAATCGGTTAAGTGGTTTAGGAGTCCATTGAGGACAAACATTGTGACACGAGATTTATAGATATTAAGAAGAAAGATATCATTAAATATAACTTTTAATGCTATATTTGTAGCAAGCTAACATCACTATTCACTATGTTGTTTAAAATAATATTTACCTTCATAATAGAAACTTGGTAAATAATACCAAGTTCCAATTCATGCTTAATTAAATTTATAAACATTCAACTTATAACTATTTGGAACATCTCTGCTTATAAAATAGTCACGTATTTTATAAAGTGGTTTCGTTTTTTAGGGTTCTGTAGTTAAATGTTAGAGGTAATATTGCCTTTTTTTTATAAGTAGTGGGGAAATCTTCCAAAGATACCCACGGCCCCCGAGGTAATATTGCCTGGCCATATGATGCATATTATATATTTTTTTATTAATTATTTAGGCATATTCTATAAAAAAAACACAAATTACTTATCTATATTAATATTATAAAGCTCTAGTTTGTTTGTTTGAACATGCTTATCTCAGGAACTACTAGTCTCATTTGAAAAATCCGAGTTTTATTTTGCATCCGTTTCACTGATCGATTTTATTTACGAAGAAGTTGGTAATTTAATTACCAGGAATCTTCAGCAAATCTTTTAAATATATTGTTACTGAGTTAAAATTTAAATATTTTAGATATTTACTTTTTCATAATTTCGTTTAAGTATTTATTTTTAGTTGATATTTTTGTTTTTGCGTTATTTTTAGGTTTAAAGAAGTGATTTTCAATGGTAAAATAAAGATTCATAGATTTTTGAGGCATGTAATAACTAATAACTAAGGCGTAGTAAGTCGGTACGTGAGGTAAGGTTCCGTAACTTACCTTACGTATCGATACTTACTTGGCTGGTAGTGATGTGCTAATTTTTCAAGGCTTTACATTTTTCACATTATGTAAATTTTTATTTAAATACGTTTTACAGTTTTTTTGTTTTCAGCCAAGTAATTTAGTAAGCGTAATGTACATATGATGGAACATCACAATTCACAAAAAATAACAATATTTCTTAAAATGTTAGGAATTGAAATCGGTAAATATAATATTTATATTATACTATAATCTTAGGTAGGTATCTATCTTTTTTTAAATAATAAAGAAGGAACTCTTAAAACTGCTCGATTTTAATTTAAAAACTGTTTTCATGAATAAATCGCATCTTTTTAAATAACACAAACATTAGAATATTTATAATTTTATACACGTAACGATTTAGGTATCAAAACATAAAGCTATTAAGTATAAAGATTTAATATTAATTTATAGAAATTTTATAACAAAAAATAATAAAAAGTTCAGAGGTTCTAAAACTTTTTTGCTAATCTCTTAAAATTTAACTATTTGAACTTAATTAAAAGAATTACATTATAAATTTAGAATTACATTAACTGATAATCTAATCTTATCTTCAAAGCAATACATTTATTGCAACTGTAACTCCCAATTGAATAAATAAATGCATTGTGATTCAGCTTTTAATTTAACAACTGCACAAACAAGTCGTTAAGAAGCAGATAAATTTCCGAAACGGTGAATGTTTAATGAATTTAATACCGTATTGGCGCGTAATCTCTGGCTTAGCTGAAAGCATTATAAGGTCAACGTTTGACAGATGTTCGAAGGGGAGCAAACCCGCCCAGCGTCTATTGTTTAGACTTGAGAAGCTGTCATTCAGACGCCAGTCGCGGTGGTGTGCGCACGCGTGTTACCGCAGTTCGTCCGTTGTTTTTAACGAATGCATATTATGTAAACATTGGAGGTTCACGTGCAAGCACAGTTAAATAAACTGTTGAAGCCTCTTGTTCGCGGTTGAATAACAGTGCGGGCCGATTGATACGATTGTTTTCATATTTTATCCGCTCTGTGTGACTCGACATCGATTTTACGTTTTCGAAGTAAAGTATAATAAAATGCGGTTTCGTTTTACGAGTTTCGTGCTTCGCAGAGGAATGCGCCGAGCGATAGTGACAAAAAGTTGTGCACCACGAGTTTATGTGATATTATAATTCACCGTTGGAATGCTTGTTTACAACCTCTAACTTTTAGTTTACGGCGAGTTTCCACGAAAGTTCGATGGTGATTTATAAATAGATTGTGTGGGGTTTCACAACCCGCGTGGGTTATAAATGTGAACGAAATCTGGATATTGTGTAAATCTTTGTTTTTGTGCGCCCACTGTGAAGCATTGCAAGTTTTTGTTTTAGTCATAACTCGTGTTAATCTCGTCCTTGACTAGAAATAAATCTGCACATGCGTAAACGTAACCGTAACTATATATGATCAAGATGATGTGGCCTTCCTCTCAAGCGAGCAAAATCCTAACTCTACTATTGTTCATCGTCGTAGTATACTGTCTTTATATGGACACCTTACTGTACTTACGAATACAGAAGTACAATTTAGATATATTTGAACATAATGAGAATATCACGCAAGAATCGTCGACGCACAAGACGATAGTGCCTCTGCGGAATTATGAAGACGAAACTTGGATACCGTGCACCATAAACCCTTTATGTCACCCGACCGTGAAAGCGCTAATGGTCGATCACATAAACCATTACATATACGGGCCACTGTGCTCGATACTCGACATGGCGCTCGGTATATCCGAGAAAATGTTATTTTTAACGCCAAACATGATATCGTTCTCTCATGTGGTTATCGCTTTAATAGGTGCAAAGTTACTGACCTGTCAAAATTTGGCTGCCAGGCGCGTTGGCATAGTTTTATTCCAAATAAGAATGTTTTTGGACGACTTAGACGGTCACGTAGCAAGGGAGAGAAAGCATATAAAAGGGGAACGATCAGAAGTTGGTACTCTGGGTTACTGGGTTGATGGTATATGCGATTTGATTGGTGTAATATTCATGATGGTGGGCATATTGCTTTATCTAAAGAATAATCCCCCCAGAAGGGGTTACAAAGGCACTCCAGTGAGCACATTACCTTATCACCAGTTGAAGGAAATAAACTCGAGCGAAGACATCGAGAAGGATCACACGACTGAAGGTATTTCGTACAAAACCAAAGTGTCCTTCCAGAGGATCGTACAGGTGCTCGGGCTGTTCTCTGGCCAAATGGTTCTATCTTCTTTAGCGTGGAATAGATACATAGATTTATACCAAACAATGCTTGAAAATAGTGCAGACTACGATATGTTTAGACGGGAGATGGCGTTTAAGTCTAGTAAGTTTTTTATCGCGACTGGTGTGTGGAGGGTTGTGAACCCACACAGTTATTTACACCTGCTGTCCTTGGCCGTGTTCTGTGATAAAACCTGGTGTTTCTTGAATGCTGTCCACTACAGTGGGTACATAGTTTTGGTAGTGACAGCCGCTGCGTCCGAGTATTTGGTGGAAAACATTCGTGCGTTTGTCGTTAACGGTACGGATGTGTGAGACTGTTAGAGGAAGTGTTCGGTTTCAATGTAAAGCATACGTCCATGGTAGGAAGTCTGTTATACGGAGTCTCAGGTAGATATTGAAAGAACTGCCTTATTCGCCTTTCTATACGCGGTTCTCATATTTTCTATCGATCTTGACGTGGCCATATTTAATAATTTATGAGTAATGAACTTCCTTGCATTGTTGTTATTGTAATAACAGACAGCAGCGATGTATTGACACCTACTTATCAAAATAATTATTAAAACAATGTTGGCAATGGTAATTGTTTAAACGTTTTTAGTGAGGTCATGGCCTCTTTAACGCTATTTCTATAGTATTTTAAATTATCTGTCTCGCGCAATAACGATAATCTTTAAATACGTTCCAAATTCAAATGTTTGTTAATTCAAAAACTATCTAAACGAAAGTTGTATAAGACAGTGCGCGCACGAGCAACTTTGTCTCCGCAACTATTTTGTCTCTCCCACCTATGGGCTAATATGAAAGTGCGCGCACGTAGCGACGCAACTTCCCATACAAATTGATGGGAGAGACAAAATAGTTGCGGAGACAAAGTTGCTCGTGCGCGCTAGCTCTAACTGTCTCATATTATTGAGAACGAAAGAAAGTGACAGTAGAACTCTTATTGCGCTCATCAAGTTAAAGTTCATTTGTAAAGTCGATGTCAATGATCGTTGTTGAACTAAAACCTAATTTAAAATATAAAATAAAAAAATATTGTGATATTGTCTGTAGGAATCCGTTGTGCCAATACAATGGGATGCATTTTGATAAAACTCTAGTAACGGTGCATTTACATCAAACGAACATAGAGATAGAGCTAGAGCATTCTTTCGTGATCTTTCAGTGTAAACGAAAACTCGCATTCAGTGTTGTAAGTTGTTCAGTATTAGAACATTGCATAGAATATTTTCGAACGCGCTAAGAACAACGAAAGAATGCTCTACGCCTGTTTATATTAAAAGAATTTGACATAGTTAGAATGGGTGTTCGCTTGTTTGATGTGAATGCACCGTAAGATGACTGATTTTTGTAGATGGTACTATTTTTGAGGTAAATGTTTTATACACTTGGTAATTTGAATCATGATTGAAGTCAATGAACTACTTTAAATAATTTTAATAATGTAAGCTACACACGGCACACCTATACATATTCTAACATTACTACATTATTACGTATAGGTACGTGTATGGATTTAGAAACCAGTTATTATGTTAATATTGATTATTATCAGCAATATATTATTATGTTATCCGATTAATTTTAATACTTATTATTTGTGATTAGACGGTAATATCCGAAACTAATCAACTGATATAAATTAAACTTAATTTGAAATAGAGCCTTTTATAAATGAACTAGCTGACCCCAAAAACGTTGCCCTGTCAGGACCGTTTTATAATAGAGGTAGTAAAATAATTTATGACCTACAGTGGTCCGCCCCGGCTTCGCCCGGACATAGGCTACCTTTTATTGCGAAATATGTACCAACATATTTCGCAATAAAAGGTAGCCTATGTCCTTTCTCGGGTATCAAAATATCTCCATACCAAATTTCATGCAAATTGGTTCAGTAGTTTAGACGTGATTGAGTAACAGACAGACAGACAGAGTTACTTTCGCATTTATAATATTAGTATGGATTCTCAGATCTACGGAATATGCAGAAAAAATAATTGTACAAAAAGCGGTCGAGCCGTTTCGAAGGACCTTGGTTACAAACACTGTGACAATTTTTTTAGAATGAATGAACGAATTAAAAATAAAAGTTCAGTTCAGATACAACTTCATAGAGCATAAAAACACAATTAAATTGGTTAGATAAAATCTATTCATAAAACAGGATGGCTATATAATTTTGTACATATTTTAGAAAATAAATATTATACTTGATTTAAACATTTTCTTATAACATTAGCGTAAAAGTAATAAAATTGAAATCGTGTTCACGCTTCTGAAATAAATATTTTATTATTTCAGATAAAGTTTATAACGATGTTAATCAAATTACCAAGACAATACTAAAAGTACGGGCTTTACAAAAATTATATTAAAAATCCGGCTGTCAATAATTCTAAAAACATATAACAAAAAAAAAAAATGTGTGCGTGTACTAGTGTACACACGTAAGAAGTGAAACTTCTTTATGACCTTATTTTTCAAAAAATAATTTACTATTTGCAACTTTACAGAAATACGTCAATCACGCGTGGTAGGGATAAGAAAAAGATGGCGCGTAACGGAAAAATGTCACACGTAACTGAAAAAATGTTACACTAATTTTTTTTCCAACCCCGATAGAGAAGTTTCACTTCAAAAAATTTGTTTCAATTAGGTGTAGGTAATTTGCCGAGTTTAGTTTAAAAGTGTAAAAAGTAGCTTTTTATTTTTAATGAATACAATAAGCTTTGATATTAGTGCTTATCACTTATCACTTATCAGTATGATTGTAAAAACCTAAAACATGATGTCAGCGTTTACGCCGTTAATATATTACACTAGCGGTCCGCCCCGGCTTCGCCCGTGGTCGGTGGTATATATTTCGCAATAAAAGGTAGCCTATGTTCTTTCTCAGGGTCTAAAGATTATCTGTGCCAAATTTCATTAAAATCGGTCTAGTAGTTTATGCGTGAAAATCATACATACATAATTACAAACCTTTCCTCTTTTTAATATTAGTATAGATAATGGGTGAGGTTTTAGAAGCACTGTCTTGTAAAAAAAATAAAGTATGTTTTTTCGCAATTTTCGTTTGAAAGGTCATATGACCTTGAGTTTTCAGAGCTATATCTTCGTAAGCTCCAAACCGGAGCTGTGGTTTTGTTTTAACAGACGGACAGACTTTCGAATTTACTTAATTAATTACCTACGGCTTGTAATATTTTAATAATAAAAATAAATTGCCAAGTGTATAAAATATTTGTTTCAATAGAGAGGGTAAATAATGTAGTTAGAAAGGATTGTTAGTTAATTGCGACAAAAATAAACAATGTAAATAAATATTTATTTTCTTGAATTTAATATACCTAAGTCGGTGTAGTAATTTTTGCGTTATAGCATCGACGAACATAAATCTTGAGAATAATAATGCTTTAGTTATGTAAAAATGAAGTTTTATCAAAAACTTTTTCCGTTGACCGGACCGTTCAGCTGTTTTTGAGTAACGAACATCCAATCTGATGTATTTTCTCAATTTTGGTATAGATATTTTGTTTATAATATTATTTTTTTAGGGGTTGTTTGTGAGGACAGATGAAAAAATAAATAAATATGAAATACCTATGATAATAATATTTCTTCCAATTAATTATTAAGAATTTGTTTAAATGTCGTCATTTTTGTTATACATACCATTGTTAATTATAATGAAATTAATATATAAATAAGTTATAGAAAGAGATGAATGTAAAAAATATATTTAATTTAGTTGTTAATATATTATGTTTGTAAATATGTCAATAAATTGCACTTATTTGGACGATTCTATCTTAATTTCAAATAAAATAGCGAAAATACAAATTATAAATAAATCATATTTGTTAGAGAAACTTATCCTAACACCATCAAATATAATAATAAAATATACCTACATGTACATTATATTATGTTGCAGTCAAATGGTTAAATCTGCCGTTTTATAAATATCCTAGGATTTTTATTAAACTGCGACGTTTAATAATAACATTGATGTATCTTTTAAGAAAAGATAATCAATCGACAATTTATAATGATGTAGGTTTTTATGAAACGGCTGTTTTTAACAAGTTGGCTGCGACATATTATATAGGTGCTGATCTTCTATAAATGAGATATCTTTTATAATTGTAATTTATCCGAATTTCATAACATTCACCATTACATCTGTCCGTCCACAATAATATTCTACTAAATTATTTTTCAAATCATAAAAGTATTTTTCGCAAATTTATATCAAGTCCCTTTCATACATTTAATGGCATTGCTTTGTAACTAATAGGAAATGTATGTCATCGAAGTAAATGTAATTTGTAAGTGTTATGTTTAAATAAAATTTTATTTTATGCATTTAACGATTTGTATTTAAATATAGTAATACCTTGAAATTATTATTCGTTAGTGTGATTAACGAAAAATATTGAAAAGTGATTTAAAACTATGTAATTACCAAAAAATGTTATCAATAAACTGACGTATCGATTAGTAATTTAAAAAATTACAAAAAATCTTGGTCCATCCGATGGCAATAATAACTAATTTAGGCAAATGGTATGTGGAACTTCTCATTTTTTTTGCGTCGGGATCCCAAATAGATTTTTATAGCCTATTATACAAAAGCAGGTAAATGCTCCGAGGTGATAACGAACGAAAGGTTTTTTAGTTCCTCTGAATGTTAGCGTGCCTTCCAGCTTCCTCATGGGATTAGTGGTTAACGCCTTTCATCATGTGGTCTTGGATTCGATCCCGAATGAAGCAAATCAAACACACACACAGCACAGAAGGCAGATAGTAGATTTAGTGGATTATAATTTGTTATTTTTGCGAACCACTCCTTCTGTCAAATTAACTTACACAAGGTTAGAAAATACTAGGCTCTTATTGATGTTAATTTTCGATTCTGTACGCTTTCTTATTCCTTTTTGTACTTATCACTTTTATGACACCTAATTATTATTAATTTCACCATACTGTTAACTGCCCTTATATACGATACATACATTCGCGGCAATAAAGCAAAGGTATTACTGTATTTCATATATAAATATGTAACGTTAGTACGATCTGTGATTTATATGTTATAAACGGGTAGATTTTACTTAATTGTATGTGTGACAGTGATGCTCAAAGTGTGACACCCAGTCGATCAGTCGATAATCGACACTACAAACGAGTAAATTCTTAATTAGGTACATATTTATTATTCAGGCACCTTCAGTCATTTTTATTTTAACAATGATGTTACATTATGTATGATATCTCAGGAAATTTAAAAATTCGTACAAAAATGTACAACAATCAAAACGTAACAATATATGTAGTATGTATGTTTGTGCATATTAAATATGTAATCAAAGGTTTGAATTCATTCAAGGAACAATTTTTGTAAGGATATTAAAGTCTTATCCAAATAACCAAAAATATTACATACAAAAGTCGAATAAAAAAATACATGCAGGTATTAAATATTAATGAATAATTTTTATTTAACTATTTTGAATTGCATAAAAAATTTGTCGTTTTTGGGTGTCACAGGAAAAGTTTGAAAACAGCTCTGCCCACCAGAGACTAAAGAGCAGTAACAGCCCTTTTGTGATTTTTCGTTTTATTAGTGATTCTGAAAGCGGGTTTCTTAAGCTTTCTATTGAATTAACTTACTTATTTCTAAGACTATAAGAATGGTTTTTATTTAACAGTTTTCACTTACTGCAAACGATAAAAATTAACAATTTGGCGTGATTTCCTAACTAAAATACAGTATAAATTATACTGCAGATTAAATTTTAAGGTTTCATAACTAAAATGCAGTAAGCAATATAATTTTACAGTTCTTTAGATAGTTTTATATTTCTGGAAAAAAATTAAAAAAAAAATTAATACGCAGTAAAATTTACCGCCATACAAGCTATTTTTACTGCAAATTAAGAAAATACAATTTATTGTCACGAACTCCCAACTAAAATGCAGTAAAATCAAAGCTTGTCGCATTTTAGTTGTGAATACTTAACATTCTTTTATCATTATAAACTGACTAACACGCAGTAAAATACAGCATTACTGCAGATTAGTTTGGATAGCATAATGACACAGATATGATTATTCCTAGCTAAAGTGCAGTTAATGTTTTAAATACTGCAACTGTGAACTAGCTATTTTTCTTACTGCACTAGTAAATTGAACACTTTTTTCTTAAAAAACTAACTAAAATGCAGTATTTTTTTGACCTTACTGCATGTTAGTTGGGTTTCTTGACAAAATAACTGATCCAAACGCAGTAATAGGGCTTTTTGCTGCATTTTACTAAGTTTAAAATGGTATTTTTTACAAAAAAGGCTATGCAGTAATAGGCACCAAAAAGAATAAATGGCCATAATAAATTCAGTTATTAAGATATATTTTTTTTTATTGCTTTAACGTGTGAACCTATGCCTTTACAACCTTTCTGCATTCAAATTTTTTTGCTTATCATTCTGTTGATTTTTTAAAATCAATTCTTAACTTTAAATGCGTTTTACTCGAAATCGTGATTTTGCTGTTACTGCACTTTAGTGTATGGTGGGCAGAGCTGGTATATTTATGATAATAAAATTGTTTGATTTTCGTTTTAAGTTCATATTTTATTCATATGCAATATTGTTGATTCATGTTCAAATAAAGTATATGTTTAAAGAAGAATATACCTATTTACATAATTTTGGCTTTTCATTTATCCCTATTAATTTGTAAGTAGGCAATAGGCATCTAATGAATGTGTGAAAAAATTCATTTTTTGGCTGAGTTTGATATTTGTTATTCAATCATAAACAGTATTTAAATTGCAAATATAGTTCAGTCATAATAAAGGTATCTTGAACTAATTTTTAACTAACTATAGTTTCGAATATGAATATAATAAATTATCGAAGTAAATTGTTGAATGAAATTTATTAAATTATTGAAGAATTAATATAATTTAATATATGACATTACTACATTTTTATTACTTTTTAACGTGTCAAATCATTGGCACGTGATTGATAAACAAACACAATTAAATTTAAATAAATTGGTTTACGAAGGTATAAAAGTAACAATAATAGAATGAACAGTCGAGATTACTACGCCTACGCTTTCCGCCCTCTCTTGAACTTATTTAAGCGCGTGACTTCGTTCATGTGCAATAATCTTATATATAAAAATGAATCGCAAAATGTGTTGGTAAGCGCATAACTCGAGAACGGCTGAACCGATAATTCTTTTTTTATTTTATTCTTTGAAGTACGAGGATGGTTCTTATGTAGAGAAAACGTAAACATGTACCACGGGCGAAGCCGGGGCGGACCGCTAGTTTATAATAAATCATCAAAATAGCTTGTGACCTAACAATTTTTTAGTTCAAGTTATCTAGTTTATTGTGAAATAAGTTTTATAAAAACAGTTTTAGACTTAATCAAAGTCGTAGGCAGAAAAAATACACCGATTTTTACCAAAATGTGTTGCTATAAAAGTATTTCTCAGAAACATACATAATTCCAAACAATTATGTTTTATAAATATTTGTACTTTTGCTGTAAATGTAGGACGTAGGTACTTATTTAATCTCAACAACTGATTCCGGGAACTCCTCTGGAGTTTCCCCTTGTAAATAGGGAAAGTCCCGTTAATACAAAATAATTGAAATAGTATCTAATCTTCTAGATGGTTCTTTATGTAAAATGTATGAGTTACATGTCATAAACTTCAAGTGGTTTGAAAAGCACTTTGAGATATAAATGACGATTGTTATAAGTATCGTTTTTATTAATTTCTTCTAATATAATAAACTGGATCGTTTATGACTGTGTGTAAATTGATTTGATTACATGCCATACCATGCCATAATTACCATTGCGTTCACACGACGAACACTGCAGTAACTTAATAAGACATCATTATCTAATTTGTTCGTGCAATTAAACTTTAAAGAATTTGAATTGAATTTTCTTTCGTTAAATACATTTATTGATATAATAGTCAAAATCATTTTAAATTTATTTAAAGGCAACCGGGTATTGTTGAAAAAACCCGATTTCTCTGTTGCACCGCAGCATACTCAACATCGTACGATGAATTGTTTTAGTACCTATAAACTTTACGTCACAATACTTGAATTCAAGTAACTGTAACTTAATTTACAATTAACATTTTTTATTATTCGTCTTGAATATTTGAGTTGTATTTTTAAATTTAAAATTACAAGTGTAACCGTTGTAGAGATAACGTTATTAATACGACGTTTAATTTGACGTTTTCTGAATTTGATAATTTTTGTACACTAGCTATGTTTCTAAATTTATAATTATTAAATTAAATCTAGTTGGTAACAATCGCTTGGTTATTTTTTCAAGTATTCACGTTTGAGATTGAAGAGAAAGTACTTTTTATAAGTATTTTTCATTAATAATAAAAAGAAAAAGTTGTAGTAGTTATCGACGGTTCCATTTCGACGTTATGCAAAGAAATTGTAATCAGAGAAATTACGCACTTAGAACCAGAGGGACTACCACGCATTATTTTTTGTGTTATTTTAACAGCTATAGCACGTTTATTTATATTATGTTGAGTAGCAATTGCCAACTATTGTTTTAATACTAAAATAAATCGTAAAATTTATTGATCGCACCAAACGGCATTAGAGTAAATCGTGAAAATCGTGCTTCATGTGCCATCGCCTCTGTACGCATTTATTATTTAAATTTAGATCCACTATTAACAATATTCATTGAGAAGAATACAAAATAAGTGAAATAAATGTATGCAAATGTGAAGTTGTGGTTAGTACGGTTTTTGTATGATAATATATCATGTATTTGTGTTTAAAATTATTATAGTTTACTAGCGGTCCGCCCCGGCTTTGCCCGTGGTACATATGAAAAATAGATGTTGGCCGATTCTCAGACTTACCCGATATGCACAGAAAATTTCATGAGAATCGGTCCACCCGTTTCGGAGGAGTATGCAGACTAACATTGTGACACGAGAATTTTATATATATAATAAAGATTAAACTCTATCCTTATTTTATAAGGTTGTTACGAACATTTTATTAAAATTTTAACGACTGTACCTACTAACAATATATGAATATTCGTGATAAAATATTTATATACACGAGTTTCACAACTTTTAAGGTAGCAATAACTAAATAATGAAAGAATAGTTCCTGAGATTAGATCATTCTATAAAACAAATTATTCAACTTTATAATATCAAAATTTGCTTTATTGTGAATATTTAGTGTTTATTTAATGTTAATGATAATAATAACGATCGCGTGGTTTATGTCTCATGATAAAGAAGTATGCCGATTCTGCGACAAATGAAATCTAACCATACACGTGGCCAAGTTTATAGTGATTGTTATTTATTTATTTTAAATTTCATATCTATCCAATATTATTTTTTACACAAATTAAACTATAAATACATTCTTAGTAGCGGTGCGCCCCGGCTTCGCCCGTGATACATATTTACGTTTTCCGGTATAAAATATAGCCTATACGGATTCGGAAGAATCCCTCTTAAGTAATGGTAAAAGAAATTTTGAAATCGGTCCAGTAGTTTTTGAGCTTATTCAATTCAAACATACAAAAATACAAAGGTTTCCTCTTTATAATATTAGTATAGATATAGATTAAGGAGTTCTTATTGTGTCTCGATTATCTGTGTTGATTAAACAAAATATTATTTAGAACGAAGAGGGCCTTTGCGTTCTTTATTTCTAAGACATACCTATATATTCTCTCATTTATATTCTAGACGACTAGACTAGTTCCAAACTTTCTTTTTAATCGTAAACGATCAATCTTAAAAAGAAATCAATGTGGTGTAAAGTACCTAAAGTGTATTTCCTATTTTTACATACATGAGATATTCATTCGAATAAAATGTAAGACGTGACAAGTAGTAGTCGCTCATCGAAAAATATAAATAAAATAAAGATAAGTCCATATCATTCAGGAAAACCTACTAATAATGAAAACCTATTCATATTTTGACATCGCTCCTATATTATTCCCATAATTTGAGTTTATTCATTACGAGCGTTTAAAAATATTTCTCTTAACTCTGTATAACATTAGTGTACTCTAGCTTTGAATAGATTGACATTTCACAAAAAACCAGTTTTCGCTGTGGCCCGCGACATGAATATTTATATCTAAATTCTGAACATCGTACGATCGGTGGTGCCATGTGACGTCACGTGGTCGCGTGCTACTATTTAATAATTATTATTTTTGATTAAATTATTATTAAGATAAAAAGTAGGTTAAAAAGTTAAAGGTAAAGGTTATCTGGGTGAAAGGTCCGACGGAATTGGTGTAACCGTTTCGGAGATAAGCGCAAACTTTTTTGCCAAGAAGTTTGCCGGGCGCTATAATTTATAAATAAATGAGTGCATTTAACAATAAGCTCCCGTCCGATTAGGGCCCTTCTGGCCTCCTCCGCTCAAGCGACAGCCCCAGCCGAGGTTCGAGATCCCCGTGGCGGGAGGACGCCCTTGCGCATGTCGCTACCAGGGTGAACCTTCAGTTCACCCCCGCGTCCGCGTTAAAATGTAGAAGCCCTTCTGGCTAACATTGAGAAACACTACACAAAAAAAAAAGAAAACAATTGAATTTTAAACCAGACAGTGCAAATAATATATTGAGTAAATGATTGTCAATATGAGTAAATGATAGTCACGTTAAAAAGGTTTTAATAGATTAAATAGGAATAAAAAATCAAGTGTGAATAACGATTAGTAAGTTTTAGATAAATAGATAGTATAGTTTACATAGTACATATGTATTTAGTTATCTGTGGTAAGTCCCGTGTCCCCTTGTGGGGTATAGGACAAAAATATCGCATTAATAAAACAGGAATATAACTTGTATAACTTCATCGTTTTCTTGAAATAAAAGACGATTCATCTAACCAATAAATCCTGTAAATAGATGGATGAATTTGTACTTTACTTCTATTAAATTTGGTTTATTTTACTTTGGCATATTGATTAAGAATGAGAAAACAACATATTCGTGTAAATATTAAATTAAGTTAGCGCATGCATAATTTGATGTCTGGCAATTGGTTATGTGAAGGTTACATCTATACTAATATTAAAAAGCTGAAGAGTTTGTTTGTTTGAACGCGCCAATCTCAGGAATTACGGGTCCAATTTGAAAAATTATTTCACTGTTAGATAGTCTATTTATCGAGGAAGGTTATAGGAAGATAGGCTATATATTATCATCACTCTATGAATTAATGAGCGAAGCAATGCGGGTAAAACCGCGGGGCACTGTCTTTTACATAAGTATAGTGTGTCAGTTAAACAATAATTTAGAGGTACAAAGAAAAACAATTTAATGCTTTATGATAACAGCTTTTTATTAAATACATGTAAAGTGTGAGCGGTAATTGTTAACAAATAAAAAATAATTGAAAATATTGTCACTTCGTTGCTATTAAAAACCAATATGTTTCAGTCTCTACATTACAATGATATGAATTATAAATATTGTTAATGTTTAAAATTTTAAATTATAGTTCACGATAGCATAGATTAAGTTACTAACGACAGAGCAGAGGGCCTAAATGTCTATGATCGGCCGTCATTATAGATGTATCATGTATGTATATTCATAATCGGCGTAATGGCAGCAAACATCGACGAGCACTTGTTGGGCCAACTATGCCCATTGTTAAGAGGGCTCATAACATATTTGATTTGTTATTTTCTATTTTATTGACGATTATTCATTTGTTGAACCATCGATTCGATAAGTACATAGATATACATACAAGATTAATAGTAAATGCTGAATATTATTTATTTATTATATTGACATATTTATCGATCTATCTGACTCATCACATTGAGATAATATTACTACGTATGGAGGAGACACCACGAACAAAATCTGTGCGCCATTTTTTGCTCTAACTAAGTTTTTAAAATTATTATCTAGTTAGGTACTTACCGATAAAAATTATTCCTTTACACTTTTCCGTATTATTTGTATTATTTGTGCAATATCGTAACGCACACGAAGGCATATTTGATGCGTTTCACTTTAAAACAAATAAAAAATGAGCGTGCAGTTACGCCATATGGCGTATGTTGAGCGGAACATAAGTGATGTAGGCGGTGTCGTCTCCATATGTATATCTCGATGACTCATCATGATATTTTTTTTCCAGACAGTTTGTAATCTGTAATGTCTGTAAAGTTTGTTATATCTACGATCAAACTACACGTAGTAATTATTTAGTAATATGTACTCAAAGATAAAACCTTTTTACATATGTAAACCTTTGTAAGTGATTATTAAAAGCCAATATTTTTAACTACCTACGACGTTGCCTGGCAGAGTTGTCTGTGAGCCATAAGGCCGCCATATATGTACGATTAACTTTGGCAAAGGTTTTTTTGCATTTTAATTATTTTATGAGTAATCCTTGTACAAGAAAGTGTATTTTTTTAATAAATACCGCCTATTAATATGTACGAGGAAAATCTAATCACAATATTATGATCAATCATTGATATAGGTACTATTGTTTTCATCAGATAAATATAATTACTGTAAATAAGTAAATAGTTTCAATTGATTAGATTAAATTTTTATAGTCATCAAAATAAACCAGTTATTTTTAAAAGCAATTATATTTTTTCCCGCATGGCGGATAAAGTGACGAGAAAGTATCATTAATATTTATTTCATTCAAACTCAAACTCAAACATTTATTTATTCAATTAGAGACTTCTAGAAGCACTTTTTATTTACATACCCACTATCTCTACCCACTCACTCCCTCCCTCTACACACTCACTCACACTACCCACTCACTCACACTACCCACTCACTCACACAACCCACTCACTCACAATACCCACCCACTCTACCCACCCGTTCAGGCTAGGCACACGCTCACACTACCCACCCGCTCACACTACCCACTCACGCCGTCTACCCACTCACCCCTCTACCCACTCACTCCTCTACCCACTCACTCCTCTA
Organism: Colias eurytheme; assembly: GCF_061535395.1. NCBI lineage: Eukaryota > Metazoa > Arthropoda > Insecta > Lepidoptera > Pieridae > Colias > Colias eurytheme. Next base: position 6,642,374 of record NC_143006.1, read on the forward strand.
CCCACTCACTCCTCTACCCACTCACTCCTCTACCCACTCACTCCCTCTACCCACTCACTCACACTACCCACCCACTCACAATACCCACCCACACTTCCCACTCACTCCCTCTACCCACTCACCCCTCTACCCACCCACTCTTCTACCCACCCACTCCTCTACCCACTCACTCCTCTACCCACACCCTCTACCCACTCACTCACACTACCCACCCACTCACAATACCCACCAACTCCCTCTACCCACTCACCCCTCCACCCACCCACTCCTCTACCCACACCCTCTACCCACTCACTCCTCTACCCACTCACTCCTCCACCCACTCACTCCTCCACTCACTTCTCTACCCACTCACTCACACTACCCACCCACTCACAATACCCACCCACTCTACCCACCAGCTCACACTTCCCACTAACTCCCTCTACCCACTCGTCCCTCTACCCACCCACTCCTCTACCCACTCACTCCACACACTCACTCCTATACCCACTCACTCCTCCACCCACTCACTCACACTACCCACCCACTCACAATACCCACCTTCTCCTCTACCCACCCACTCTAACCACTCACTCCTCTACCCACTCACTCCTCCCCCCACTCACTCCTCTACCCACTCACTCCTCCACCCACTCACTCACACTACCCACCCACTCACAATACCCACCCACACCTCTACCCACCCACTCCTCTACCCACACCCTCTACCCACTCACTCCTCCACCCAATCTCTCCTCCACCCACTCACTCCTCCACTCACTCCTCTACCCACTCACTCACACTACCCACCCACTCACAATACCCACCCACTCACAATACCCACCCACTCTACCCACCCGCTCACACTTCCCACTCACTCCCACTTCCCACTCACTCCCACTACCCACTCACTCCCTCTACCCACTCACTCTACCCACTCACTCACTCTACCCACTCACTCTACCCAGCCACTCACTTACCCACTCACTCATTCACCTGCGAATGCCCGACCGCCGACAGCGAGAAGTCCAGCAACGCGTCAACAGCAGCCGCATTGCCCAACGTACAAGATTAAACCTTTTTGTTTTAATCATTGATTTTTATTGAAAAAATCGGTTGATTTGAAAATGATTTAATCGTGCCAACCCTGCTTTTTAAACGTCATTACATATTTTTCACATTTACCACTGATTCGATAAGCAGTATCTACGGAGAAGAACCGGCAAGAAACTCCATAGTTGCTCTTTTTAATCATGTCAGTTTTACAATTTAATTTTCAAAATACATATGTTTTCCTTAATACTGTAATAGGCTCTCTAATTAATTCAATATTGATATCAAATTTACCTCTTATATTATCTAGTATGGATAATATTTGTTAATTAAAATTATATTTAATTAATTTAATTACTTAGCTGTTAATAACATCTACCAAAATGTCATTTTCCTTAATCATTAAAATATAAACATAGATTGGTTGGGTTTTTTTCTTACTCCTGTAAATCATACGAGTAATCGATTATTATTAGTCATAATAAAACAATAATTTTCTGTTACTTGATAACGATAAGATGTGAGTGTGTTGATATCGTGTTCTCAAGTGGAGATTAAATATAATGTGTTATGGAATCTTAAATTTGAAGACAGGGCCGGACTTTAATCATGGCGTGCATTTTATTTTTGTATATTCCAATTAAATTTTATAAGACTTAGGTACATATTATGTTAATTCTTATTACATCGCATTTTAATACATTTTCGCTCCTGCTTGTAGAATCATATCTTTACTTTGTATATTTTTATCCGATGCTCTAAGAAATGTGGGAGTTTTGCAAATGTAGCGTTTTTTGTAGAAGACCATTTGTTTATCTATTACGTCCTAATTCCCAAAATATTGTTTCTTGATAAATAATCTTGTTGAAATACTTTTTAACGCATTCAAAAACAGTTTGTTATATTATTCAACACGACAATTGGAACACATTACAATGTGCATTCCCTAGAGACATTGTTTAGACTATATTTCTGTTGATTACTTTAAAAATAACAATTACTGCTGTTAAATCAAACGAGAGGAAATATATCTATAGTATCGGGGTGTCCATAAAACCGAAAGAGAAGACGAAATGAGATTGCTCAATTGAGATGGCGGGATCAAATGTGGCCGAGTGGTCAAGCGTCGTCCTGGAATGGCGAAATCGTTATTTTTTCTATACCTTAAAAATTGATATTTAAAATTGATATCGTAGCTATCTGACTAAAATTCTACCTGTTCTAATCATTTTCGGGTATTTAAAAAGCTTACAGTGTAGAAAAAAATGTCACGTGTGTTTATTTTAATGTGAGGCCCTAAAGCCATCTCTGTTAAAAACAAAAGACTATTTCAATAATTCTTTGAAGTTGACTGAGTAGGTACCTACATTGTTAGCTACTATGAAAACATTGTTTGTACATTAGTTACATAAGTTTGTACATGTACATTGTTAAGCAAGGGATATAGGATGTTAATTGTTATAAAAATCACTACATAGTATAAAACAAAGTCGCTTTCTCTGTCGCTATGTCCCTTTGTATGCTTAAAATTTAAATCTTTAAAATTGTGTAACGGATTTTGATGCGGTTTCTTTAATATGTAGATAGAGTGATCCAAGAGGAAGGTTTTAGTATATAATTTATTAGGTTTTAGAAAAAGCAGGCGAAGCCGCGGACGGTAGAACGTTACAATTTACAATTAATAAAATCCTGTCTACAGGAGTCGGTCACATACAAAGTACAAACATACAGGTGAAGCTTTACGTTTTAACTTTGAAAATACAAAATTCGATAAAAAATAATTTCTAAATCTAGTTCAGTTATGAGTAACTGAAAATAAAACGCAAATAATTTATAATTATCAAAGGGAAACGTGTTTCGAGATAATGAGTGAGTCATACAATATTAATATCAAAAGAGCCGATAGCTCTATGGATGAGATTTCAGAACCAAATAAATCATCTCAAAAATTCAAATATCAAAAATTCGTGACTGATTATGAAATGAAAATAAATAAATGCAGTGTTTTTAACGTCAAAATAAGAGCAATTTATTATGGGATATAAAGTGTATATGAACCTACCTATAATGAAACAAACTTATAGTTTAAAAATAATAATAGATAATGCCTCTATTTCTGTTTGTTCCGGCATAAAGGCTGGGCCATTTTTGCCGGGATGTTACAATCATGACATATAGGTATTAGATTTTATAATTTAACTAGCTTTCCGCCCGCGACTTTGCCTGTTTTGTCTAAAACCTAATAAATTATAAACTAAAACGTTTCTCGAGAATCGCTCTATTAAAAAAAACGCATCGAAATCTATTGCGTAGTTTTAAAGATTTAAGCAAACAGACACACAATTCGTAGGTGTATGTTAGTTATATTGTGACACGAGAATTTTCTGTGTGTAGAGATAGAGATTATTTTGTGTTATTAATTTATTCGCAGTACCTCCACGAAGTCGGGCATAAGGTATGTGTCACACAGCCGCGCGTCACCGCAGCGGTGACGCTCGCGACGCGTGTCGCGGAGGAGCGCGGCGTGCGTTTGGGCGACGAGGTGGGGTACGCGGCGGCTATGACCGCGCAGAGGACCGTGGATACAGGGATTGTGGTAAGTTTTTAATACGTTTTTATTAGCTATTGTTGTATGTTTGTTTTTAGCTGTAAAATACCTTTAAGTATAGGTGTTAAACGGACATAGTGTGTTACATTGGCAAATACTTATAGGTAGGTATAGCTGTTATATTGTATACTGTTATATTGCATACTAAATACTCGCCACGGGTTCACTTGTGATATAAAATAGTTGGAATAATACATCTTCTTAATAATAATACATAATATAAAATGCAAAAAACCTATCAACGCCCACGGCCCAACCCAAACTAATGGACCGATCCATATAACATTTAGCATGCCATATAGCTACTATGTATATGACAATTTGTACAATTTATTAGTTAGTAATAAGACATAATATGAATTGATCGTCTTGCTTGTTGGCAGATTTTATTCCGTCTTTTACATCGAAATTTTAATTCAAATCTATTTTCAATTACTTATATAATTCGATTATATCGATTAGGGATATCACTAATCGAAGTATAATTTAAAGTTAATACGCAACAAATTAAAATTATCCATTAGGGTACCACGATAATGGATTAATTACAAACACACGGCCCGCATATGTGGAGCTGACCTAAAAAGGCACGTGTCGCGCACGTGTGAAAACGCTCTTATAAATGGCGCAAAATAACTATTAAAATTAGTATGCCGGAAACTCAAACTCAAATAATAATTATAGCTAAATCATACTCAACCTTTAACTCAAGTCACTCTATTTCAATACAAATCTAGTAAATATGCAAATATGCATTAAATTTTTAACTCAAAATTAAACATATATTGAAATAACTAGACTTATTAGAACAGCTTTTAAATCTAGACGACATACATATTTATTTTGTGGTCATTCCAACCATGACATCATTATACTTCTTTTAGTACAGTCGAGTAATTAAATACGAAAACTATTAATAAATATAATACATATTATGCAATGTTCGGCTATTCGGTTCGGTATAGCTTTAAAATAATATTAATGGCCAGAGTTGTATTGTTTGGTTGAACGCGCTAATCTCGAGAACTGCAGGTTCGAATTTAATAATTGTTGTTGTGTTGGATAGACTATTTATCGAGAAAGGCAGGCTATAACGCTACGAGTAAATAAATAAATAGGAGCCGAGCAGCACATTTTGTAAATGTTCAAAATATATATTGCAAAGACGGGAACTATGAATGCTTCCGTAATAATTTAAATTGTTTATTTTTCCGTAAATTATTTCAGGTGAATCGTACACACTTGTACTAATTAAATATCATACAGGTCATTAAATATCATATTAATATAATACAGGTAATCTATATCTGTTACAGTTTTTTTACCTACAGCTTCGATCAGCTAATTTTCTGTGAAGAGTAACATACATCCAACCTCACAAATTATCACGTTCAATATTTTAGCAGGACTCGTAACTCGAAGTATAGGATACATTTTAAAATGACCAACATGAAATTATTGGGCGTCTCATCAAAATAAAGCTACTCACGGAAAATTAGCTTGATAGTAATCAAGTGCAAAAATGGGCGATGGATCCTGAACTATAAGCCTTTAATAATAAGATTTGTCGTTAAAACTAAGAACGAGTAGGATAGAATTTCAAATGACCAAAATAACATAATTTGGCCGTTAAAAAATTAAATTATAATAGCTCTAACGTTAATTGAGACAGGTATACAGTCGACCTGTTGACCTCAGCCCGACCCTGGTGGACCTTATCAATGTCCATTACGAACTTAGATTTTTTCTTTAGTCATTACATTCAGGTCATGAAGGAATTTCAACCTTTGTACAAGGAGAGAAAGTGCATTTTTGTTTATGCTGTGTAATTTATTTGATTTTTTGTTACTCATTAATCAGATTATATATAAAGAAAATTCAACTTTCAGTCAACGAAAGAAAGTTCGTTTTCGAATGTAGGCAGTTATTTGGTAGGATGGTAGTAATTAAGGTATAGAAAAGGAAATCAAGATACAAGTTAAAGGGCCAAGGTTATGTTAATCGGTTGTTATGATAACAATTTATGAATTTATTTATATAATTATTCCTTTATTTTGTTTGCTCATATAGTAAAATGTAACGTTATAGCATATTCTTTCGTAATAAGCATCATTTAGCTTTATATTTGTGAATTAAAAAAAAATGGTAATTAGCTATCCGATTTTATCCAAAACAAAGAACAGGGACAAATCTAAATCTAGTTTCAATTATTTAGATTCTAAATCCTAGACATAGGTACGGTAAAAGGCATCTAGCAACCGGTTTGAAGCTTATATAGGTAAAAATTTACAGTAGACAATCTTTATTTGGAAACTTGATGTTACTTTACTAGGACAGGAGATTTTCTATGCTAATGTTATATATAGACTACAGCTAGCTGCGCTTCGCGGTTTCACCCGCATGGCTCCGCTCCTGTTGGTCTTAGCGTGATGATATAAAACTTATAGCCTTCCTCGATGAATGGGCTATCTAATACTGGAAGAATATTTCAAATCGGACCAGTAGTTCCTGAGATTAGCGCGTTCAAACAAACAAACTCTTCAGCTTTATAATATTAGTACCTATAGATATGAAAAATAATCTTCTGTCAGTTTTTACGGAAAAAAAAATCACAAAAAAGTCTTAAGTTTTAAGGGTTTTGATAACTTTCAATTAAATAATAATAATATTAAATGAATCTTTATCAATCTTTTATCAATGCTATGGTCACCGTTCAACCTTGCATGCTGTAAAAAGTGGTTTGAAGTTAGTTTTTTTGTCTGTTCGTCAGTGTTCACAAGGCTGTTACGTTGTCAATAGATATAATATAGGTCAAATGGAGTAAAAATTATAATGTTTGAATCAATTAGGCTCTATTTGTATATAGAATAGTTTTTATAGCAATTTTAAAGACATTTCTGAATGAATGCACAATTGAATATTGAAGAAAGAAATCTATACTAGGTATTTTAGATAGATACTTAGTACTTACTCTGTAACTATCTAACTACCAAACAAATTTTAACTTACTTATAATGAAAATGCATTATCTAATGCATAAGCGATATATCCACAACTTTCTATGTATAAATACCCAAAACTATATAATGAAGAATTGTTTTTCTAATACATATTTTCATGTTAACTCTTAAAAAATTGAGCCTTAGATATTTCTAACGTTTGATTTACCTCATGTATTGATAGACCGGACTCTCAGTGGAGTTTCGTTTGCAAAAATCGCGGACCTAAATCTGACTTCTGATATATATTGTATAGATCCCAGACATCCTATAGACAGATGTTGCCAACCAGTTTTGTGGTCCCCCTGCCCGCACCCCGGTAATTAAATATGGCATACAAAGAAAAAAATAAAAATTTCCAGAACATGCCGTGTGGGGTATCAAATGAAAGAGCTTATTGAGTAGATCACGAATATATAGCATACTATATACATTTCTTACACTTTCTCTAAGATTTTTTAGAAAATTTACGAAAATGGTCCATTTTTGAGTTAACTTTAAACCACTATAGATTGAAAACTCATGAATATAATTTTTAAATTATTATTTTAAATAATTAACAATAGTCCATTGTTTACGATTCAATATTTCGTACAGTGAAATAGTTGCATGGGGGAGTGGGGGGAGCATTCAAAGATGGCGAGTATATTTTCAAGTTCATATAGTATATAGTTATTTTCATCAAATCCACCACATAGCTCACTTATATTATATTACGAACTATTGAATCATAAACAATGGACTATTGTTAATTATTTAAAATAATAATTTAAAAAATATATTCATGAGTTTTCAATCTATAGTGGTTTAAAGTTAACTCAAAAATGGACCATTTTCGTAAATTTTCTAAAAAATCTTAGAGAAAGTGTAAGAAATGTATATAGTATGCTATATATTCGTGATCTACTCAATAAGCTCTTTCATTTGATACCCCACACGGCATGTTTTGGAAATTTTTATTTCTTTTTTTGTATGCCATATAGACTGGGGTAGAAGCCTTTAAAAATAATGAAAAGATAAAAAAAATCGCAGTCGGATGAAACCCAATAGAAAAGGAGGGGAATATGATAAAAATGTAAGGAAAAATAAATTACGGTCAATCCGAGTTCGGGAAGTGGGAGGGGGGAGCTTTAAAGAGAAAAAAATGGTTTCTCTCGATTTCCGACAAAACTACAAGTCCTACAGAAAAAAGTTCAATGGCAAAGTTGTAGGTAATTAAAAGTTCTACAACTTTTGTATGAACTATTTTTTCACATAACCTCAAAATTTAGGCGAAAAATTCAAAAAACCAAGTTTTTGGTCTTTTATTTTTATCTACTTCAAAATTTATTGTTTTTCTACGAAATTTGGTGGAAACTTACTTTATTATGTCCCAAATACACTGTAATTTATTTGATTGAAAATATTTATTTTTTCGCCTTATTTTGAATTAATACCAAAAAAACAACCTAATTTTCAATCGAAAAGTCACCCGTCAAAATATCAGCTTTTTTCAAAAACTGGGGGTGCCTTTTATTCATTGAAATCTCTACTTTCATATGGTGTAAAAAAAAATAAACACCACCATAGTAAATGTTCTCAGGAAATGCATACAAACAGTGTGATAATGAGCTTTTACTAAATCAGGCACACTTCTCGAACTCTATATCTTCTCTTGTATCGGCTTTTCGGTAATATTTCAAAAGAAAAATAATTATCTGTTCTAAGTTTAATATTTTACAGCATATTCAAAAGCAAATTGATGTCGATAAAAACATTTCAGGTAGTTCGAGAAGTGTGCCTGATTTAGTAAAAGCTAATTTTCACACTATTTGTATGCATTTCCTGAGAACATTTACTATGGTGGTGTTTATTTTTTTTTACACCATATGAAAGTAGAGATTTCAATGAATAAAAGGCACCCCAAGTTTTTGAAAAAAACTGATATTTTGACGGGTGACTTTTCGATTGAAAATTAGGTTGGTTTTTTGGTATTAATTCAAAATAAGGCGAAAAAATAAATATTTTCAATCAAATAAATTACAGTGTATTTGGGAAATAATAAAGTAAGTTTTCATCAAATTTCGTAGAAAAACAATAAATTTTGAAGTAGATAAAAATAAAAAACCAAAAACTTGGTTATTTGAATTTTTCACCTAAGTTTTGAGGTTATGTGAAAAAATAGTTAATACAAAAGTTGTAGAACTTTTAATTACCTACAACTTTGCCATTGAACTTTTTTCCGTAGGACTTGTAGTTTTGTCGGAAATCGAGAGAGACCATTTTTTTATCTTAAAAGCTCCCCCCTCCCACTTCCCGAACTCGGATTGACCGTAATTTATTTTTCCTTACATTTTTATCATATTCCCCTCCTTTTCTAATGGGTTTCATCCGACTGCGATTTTTTTTTATTTCAAAAATTATCTACTCTAGTCTAATATTTAATTACCGGGGTGCGGGCAGGGGGACCACAAAACTGGTTGGCAACATCTGTCTATAGGATGTCTGGGACCTATACAATATATATCAGAAGTCAGATTTAGGTCCGCTATTTTTGCAAACGAACATCTCCTTGGAGCCTGCTCTATGAAATATAGAATTTAAAACAGATTTAAAACTTGATTTATTCCTGTTTCTATTCATAATATTATTAAAGTCGATTTATATTTTCCGACTAATTCATTACATGCGTGGGTACAAACTGCGATGGTATAGATTTATGAGGATGATTCTAAAAATTGTTAAATAAGACTATGAGTAATAAGGTGGCGTATTCAATATTTTGTGGTTTAAAATTTCATAATAATATGTACATATATTTACTTAAAAGCTAATTTATTCTAATTAAAAAAACTAAAGGACAGATTTTGATTAAACTTCAGAATAACTTATGAGCAATACCTTTTTGATTTTGGAGCTAGTAGGTATAACATCTTTGTTACTATACGTGCTTACTAGAGTGGCGCAGGGACCCAAAGTCTTGGCCTTCGAAAATAAGAGCCTCCATTTGACTCTATCCTGCGCCAACTCTTGCCAGTTTTCAATCTGGAGGGTGCGCAGGTCTTTGGGTAGTTCGTCTCTCCAACGGTACCTGGGACGTCCAACCGGACGGCGTCCCAGGTACGCTCGATTCGCTGCTCGATCTTATATTGAAAAAGATCTTTGTTACTATGTTAATTATAAATTTATTTGAATAATAAGTAGGTACTTTGTTTCTTGTTAGTATGCACAAATTAAATATATATTTACATTTCTTTTCAGTTTATGACAGAAGGCGTGTTGTTACGAGAAATGTTCGCATCGCCGCTGTTAATGCAGTATACTTGTATCGTTTTGGACGAGGTGAGATATTTTCAATTTTCTAATAATAATAAGGAAATTAGCAGTCAATATTAAAGTGCAATAAAACGATAAGTTTTGATTAAAAACAACTGGCCCTTATCTGATGCAATTAAACAATATATGTAATTATGTAGTTTATACACAACACATGCTTCCTTATCTAATCGAGAATATATATTTTATATTGTATTGATTTTAGATAACCAATTAATATAATTATGAGTAATTCATATTAGTTAAAACTGGTTTTAATTAAAAATACGGTCAAATCTCGTATATTTGTTTACTAGGAGAAGCATACACATATAATTGAGTTTTTTTGTTTACATAAACTACTACCGATCCGCCGCGGCTTCGCCCGTGGTACATGTTTATGTTTTCTTTCCATAAAAACCATCCTCATACTTCAAGGAATATTATAAAAAAAGAATTATCGAAGTCTGTTCACCAGTTCACGCATGATGCCGTGACCAAGGAAAACGGGTTTCATTTATCTAGACTTAAACTTAATAAACTAATATAGTTTGGAAATATTAGTGTTCTTATGCTAAAAATGAAAAGTTAATCGAATGATGTTCATAAACTAGGTACATAAACCAAATTTCTTTTAACAGTACCTATTAGAGTTGGAAATGTTAAAAAAAAAATTGCGCGAGAAAATTATGCCAAAAATGGGCCATCAGCGGACTTTCGATATATCATCTGGACATGCCAAGGAATAACTGTAGCGATTTTCAAAACTGCACGAATTATTTGCGATAATTTTACTAATTTTCTCGGATAATATGCACGAAATAAATAATTAATTGAGTTATTTCATATATCGTTTATTTACTTTCAGGTGCACGAGCGATCTCAAATGACGGATGTTTTGATGGGACTTTTGAAGAAAATAGCTAAAGTAAGTTACAATAGATATTTTTCATTAAAGAAAATGTTTAAATATTTCTAAATACAACTATAGTGGCATTATTTCACTAATAACTAAACATATAAAAATAAATGGACGTAATTATAATATTTTGCTATTAATAAAACGACTAGCTTTTCGCCCGCGTTTTCAAAGGAAAGCCCGCATAGTTCCTGTTTCCGTGGGATTTCCGGGATAAAACCTATCCAAGTTAATCCAAGCTAACCTCTAAATGTGTGCTAAATTTCATTGTAATCGGTTCAGTAGTATTTGCGTGAAAGAGTAACAAACTTACACATCCATCCATCCTCACAAACTTTCGCATTTATAATATTAGTAACTAGGATGAAACAAGAAATTTCACATGAAACATAATATTAACCAGTTACCTTAACTTTAAAAATATCTTTTCCAGAAACGCAAGAACCTAAAAATCGTAATATCCTCAGCGACAATGGACGCGGATTTCTTTCAGCGGTTCTTCAATTTGCGAGATGCGCACGGACAGACAGACACATCTGCTGTAATGTCAATTGAGGGCAGGAGTTATCCGATCGAAGTGTTTTATACTGAAGGTATGTATGAAAAACATTTATAGTTAAAACAATGAGAAACTTTTAATTGTTAAAGATAGAAATAAAACTATTAATTGTAATAAATCTATTATTTATTTTTTATTTATTTATTTATTTAGACATACCAACAGAGTACACATAAAAATTATAACAATTAGATCTAAACAACTAACTAATATTAATGTGATGTATACACCAATTACAGGTATGCACAAGAAAACTTATACATATAATTACGTTACTGTTATTTTAAGTGCTTAAATAAATTTAATTACAAAATAAAAATAAATAAATCGTTAAACATATTTTTGCTACTGAATTTTTGTACCAAACAAGAATTTAGTAATTTTTTTGCGAAAAACTACAAGTGAATCAAAATTTATGTCTATTATACCACCCAACGACTTACATAGGTCATTAAAAGTACTACATATACGAGTTACTGGAGAGTTTCTACCAACATTATTACGACAATTTGGAAGGTCAAAAACTTTAAAAACAGGATAACGTGGTAATTTATTTGGAACAGCAAACCTAACTAGACTTAAGATTTGCGGGCTATGATTTATATTTCTGAGGATTTTAAACAGGAACATAGTATCGCGCAACAATCTACGATTACGAAGTGAAATCATTTTGAAGAATGATAATCGATATTCATAAGGCGATCTGTGTGAAATTCCCGGTGAAAGGAAAGCTATATGTCTGGTAAATATACGCTGAATGTTTTCAATTCTTTGAGAGTGAACAGCATAGAACGGATTCCAAACTACACTTGCATATTCTAAATGGCTTCTAACTAATGAATTAAAGAGTAAAATTTTGGTCTTTGATTTAAAGCATTTTGTGTTTCTTTTAAGAAAACCTAACAATCTACTGGCCTTTTTAACGATAGCATCAATGTGTGAGCAAAAATTTAGTTTACTATCAACTAGGATTCCTAAATCGCGGATCTCATTACCAGTTTCTATATTCTGACCATTAATGACGTAAGATGCTAGAATTGGTTTCTTTTTTCGGGAGAGTTGTAAGAAGAAACATTTTTTAGCATTAATTATCATACCGTTTTTATTACACCAATCTTCCAACCTATTAAGATCCATTTGTAAATCTGAGATATCATGTTGTGTTTTTATAGTTTTAAATAATTTTAAATCATCGGCAAAAACAGAATAATTACTTTTTTTGAAAACAGAACATAGATCATTAATAAAAATCGTAAACAATATTGGCCCCAGATGTGACCCTTGAGGTACACCTGAGTCAGATATGTAACAGTTGGACACATATCCTTTTACCGCCACACTCTGTATTCTATTTTTTAAGTAACTGGTTAGCCAAGCAAGCAATGATCCATGTATGCCGAGAGATTCAAGTTTCAATAGAAGGACATCATGCTGCACCACATCAAACGCACTAGAGAAGTCAGTATAAATTGTATGAACTTCATTGCCTTTGTCAACTTCGTTCGAAACAGTGGATATATAAGAAACCAGGTTTGTTTCAGTAGATCTACCTTTTTGAAAACCATGCTGGTTACTATCAATGAAACTGGAAGTATGACTTGCGATAACGGGACACAAAAGAGATTCAAATAATTTAGAAACACATGATAAAATTGAAATTGGACGGTAATTTTTAATGTTGGCTGAATCGCCTTTCTTATAGACGGGCACTATTCGAGCCTTCTTCCATTCAGAAGGGAAAGTACCACAATCCAAAGAGCGGTTGAAAATTAAACATAAGGGCAGCGCTATGACTGTACAACAGCGTTTAACAAATAACGGAGGAATTCCGTCTGGACCGCAACCCTTCGATATATCCAATTGTTTTATTTTTTTCATTACTTCACGTTCAGTAAAATACACCCTGCCTAAGGAGGGATGGTTACGATAGGTTATACTTGGTGTAGAAAACGTTTTGTTGGAACAATTATTATTTTTAAAGACGGATGAAAAGTTATTAGCGAATAGATTGGCAATATCAACACCATTTTCTGCATATTTTTCACCGAGGTACATGCGAGAAGGTAATGAACATTCATTCCGACGCTTTGCGTTTATATATTTCCAAAAATGTTGAGGATTCTTATTGATACCGTCTTCCATATTTTGCTTATAACTGTTTAAACATTTTTGGTGTAATTTATGACAACGATCCCTCAAAATGTCAAACTCAAGTTTATCGCGAGGATTTTTGAATTTACGAAATTTAATACGCAGCCGTTCTTTTTCTCTCAAGAGTCTAATGAGTGAATAGTTGTACTAGGGTGGGTATTTACCTTTTGTAGGATTACGTTTAGGCACGAATTTACGTATAGCGTCGAATAATATATCATAAAATTTCAAAACCATTTCGTCTACATTATTGCACGCCTCGAGAACAGATGAAAAATTTATTAATTTTAAATAATTTATAATTTCTGAATAATTAGCCTTATGAAAATTAAATTCACAGCGGTTTTGACTACGCAAATATTTCGATTTAGCATTTGTAATTTCAATAAGCAGTTGGGGGTGATATGTATCCAATTTACTTAAAATGTCTAAAGGTTGCGATACGTGTACATTATTTAAATTAGTTAGGACAAGATCAAGAATTCTGCCGTCTTTATTTACAATATTATTGTACTGATTTAAAGGTTACCTATCTTAATCTCGAATTTTAATATTCCGAATATCATAATCCAGAAAACGTTTGGACATTTTTTCATAACCCCGAATTTTAAAATTTCGAAGTTTTGTTTGCCATATAATCGCAACTCCAAATTTCATTTGCCCATTTCTTTATTTGTACGACGTTTTACAATCCAGACGAATGAGTTCCAGACATACGAAATCTAAATGCACAAAATCCAGATGACCGTAATCCATATGCACGAAAGCCAGATTTTTAAAACACAAATTTTTGAAATACAGTTAATTGATATCCAGACAAACAATGTCCAGATTTTTGAAATTCAAAAAAACGATATCCAGCAAAACGTAATCCTTCCAGGGGGACGCAACACGAACCTAACCTAACCTACTGAGTCGAATTTGATACTTAAACCTTTCTGTAATGGGCAAGTAAAACAATAGCGAGTCGGTCCTGGCACTCGCCGGCCGCTGCCGCGGCACGCTCGCTTCGCTCGCTCGGCTCGTGCATGGAGGGTCACAGTTCAAACCTAACCTAACCTACTGAGTCGAATTTGATACTTAAACCTTTCTGTAATGGGCAAGTAAAACAATAGCTAGTCGGTTCTGGTACTCGCCGGCCGCTGCCGCGGCACGCTCGCTTCGCTCGCTCGGCTCGTGCATGGGGGGTCACAGTTCAAACCTAACCTAACCTACTGAGTCGAATTTGATACTTAAACCTTTCTGTAATGGGCAAGTAAAACAATAGCGAGTCGGTTCTCGCGTGGGGGTCGTAGTTCAAACCTAACCTACTGAGTCGACTTTGACACTAAAACCGGTCTGTAATGGACAAGTAAAACAATAAATTTACTTACTGACAATGTTTATTTTCAGTCGATAGTAAAGGTATAATCACGATTGTATGGAAATCAAATAAAAAGATTATGAAAATCTGGCAATAGTTTATCTGTTATACGATTATATGGTAACCAAATAAAAATATTATGAAAATTTGGCAATAGTTTATTTGGAAAATGGTACGATGGGAAACAAAAAAAAGTATTCTGAGAATCTGGTATAATGAGATCTGTATTATGAGAATACGGGAAACAAAAAAATACTTTTTAAAAATCTGGTTTTGGTGCATCTGGAAATTGATTCATCTGGGAAATTAAAAAAGGAATTTTAAAAATTTGTCATTCATTACATCTGTCTTTTAAAAGTTCTAACAACCGTTTTCGGGGTTTTAAGATTCGGGTAATAGAAATTCGAGTTTTTAATAGGTTACCGATTTAAATTATTCACCGCCATGAAGTCAACAAAACTGCTATCCAAAATACTATGGTAGTTAGATGGTTTGCAGAATACATCATCATTGTCCTTAATCCATTTAATTGAACCAAGATTAAAGTCACCTAATATGAGAATGTCATCAACATTATTCACAACAACATCATTTAAATTATCTAAAAATTTGTTGAGGGTTGATAGACTAACAGGTGGTGGTAAATACACGGAACATATAGCAAGTTTTTTACTTATTTTGTGACCCTGATTCGAGTCATTACTAACATCAACCACAACCCACAAATCCTCTAAGGCACAGTTCTTGACCTCCCAATTACAAACGCGATAAGATTTAAATTTATTAGAAATGGCAATCATAACACCTCCTCCGTCCGTTTTATTACTATAGCTATTTTCGAAGGGGTCACGATCATTACGGTAAACATTATATCTATTGTCAATGAATTCACCATTACTTATTTTAGAGTTAAGCCACGTTTCTGTAAAAACAATAATATCATACGAGCAAAGTAAAATATTATTAAACACATTATTCGTTTTTGTCCGTATACCTCTCACATTTTGATAATAAATATCAAGCATGGTCAACATTAAATTACTACATCACTCATATCGGTATCTGGTCGCAATTTATTCTAAAGACTGGAGTGCATCGTAATTTCGTACGGTCAAAACCGGACCAAACTCATTCTTACGAACAAAGATTTTAGCATTTCTGACCCAGACAAATTTAAATCCTCGTTCTTTTGCCTTGAGACGAGTGGCAGCATGGAGTTGCTTATTTGCAGAAGTCAAATGCTCGGAGACAAATACAGGCGATCTTCGGCCGCCGATTCCTAAATGATGTGACGAAAGTTTATCCTCAGGGTTGTTTTTATTATATTTAGCAACAGCGGCCAAGATTGTGTCGCGAATACGAGTACTTCGTAATTTTACAATAATCGATCGTGGACGGATGCTCTCCTTGTTAAATTTAGCAACTCTCGTAACATGCTGAACGTCACTTTCTTCAAGAGGAGCGCCTATAGTCTTCGAAAGCTGAATTATTGTATTAGACAATATTTCACCTTTATTTTCAGGAACTCCGTTAATCTCAAGGTTGTTCTCGCGGAGTTGTTGTTCAATTATGTGCAACCTAGATTCAAGATCCAAAACTGTCGATTTTAATTTTCCGTTTTCTGTTTTGAGTTCATCCACTATGTTATTCCGTTCTTCTAAGGAAGTCTTTAACGTTTCAAATTGAGTATTAAAAAAGCTCAGCGAATCATTAAAGCAGGATATTTCTTGATGTATATTTTTGAGTTGCTCTGATATAAGCTCCTTAATAGTATTCCGGAGACTTTTAGCTAATTCGTCTTTCAAAATATCCCTCAAGTTGGCAATCGTGACGGGCTCATTACAATCTCCCTCAGAAACAATAGTGTTAACGTGTTGGCTGCGCATACGCGTGTTAACATACGCATCACATAGATTGTCCTGTGTAGCCGTTTCGTTGCTCATAGAATCACTTTTCGTGCTTCTGAGAGGAGTATTACTATTATCGAGCTTCGGCTGTTTACAGATGCATTCTTGACATTTCCATTTATTTTTCTCATCAAGATTCATACTATTATGGAAGACTTTTGATGAAATATTCGCACAGTAAAGATCATATTTTTTCTTACATAATGAACAAGTTAGGTATTCTCTATTTGTAATTGCGTTACAACAACCGGTGCACTTGCCTCTTGCTGATGACATTATCAATTATTAGTATAAATAATAGTAAAAATAATGAGCCAGTAATAAGTAATAATTAATTTGATAGACACGGCCGTGCGCAAAGCGTTAAAGCGCTGCAGCGGTGGTAGTGCAAGCGAGTTATCTATGCGTTGAAGCGACGACGCAACGTCTTTGCCGGTAGTCGTGTGTCAAGGTCACGGAGTGCAAAATAATATAGTTTCTTAATTACTCACGAGTACAAAGTTGCTTCGCCTTTATTTTATAACAACTTTTTCTGCTTAAATTACTCTTCCAAACAATGTGTAACACGTATCAAAATAGTGATTGTGATGGTGACAATTTAAAAAATAATACGGAGAACAAAACAGTACGTAATATCTATTTGACAGGTACTTGAAGTAGGTGAAGTAGGTGAACTATTATAAATACTTTGTAAGTTTGTAATTTGATGAAAACTCAATGTACAGTTTTGCGGTAAATAAATAAATAAATATTTCAGGACCATTTTCACACACGGCACGATCTGATCCCATACTAAGCTTTCGCTTGTGTTATGGAAACCAGATGGCTGATAAACATACTTATATCATATTAAATAAATACGTACTTATATAGATAATTAACACCCAGACACAGAGCAAACATCTATGTTCATAACACAAATATTTGCCCCGGATGGGAATCGAACCCACGACATCTGGCTTTGAAGGAAGGGGCCACTACCAACCAAGCCAACCGGTCAGTCAAAAAGAAAAATATTATATATATTTTATAAATATTCAAAAAGAACATCTCATTGACCTACTACTAATCACAATCAATAAATGTCCGAAACAAAACTATGCCTACGCGTGTATTAAGCAGAGTTTTCAAATGATCCCATGCAATAGAGTTTAAATATTACTGCAACGAAATAAGGTTCTTATTTAGACGAATATTTTATACAACGACGAATGAATTTTGAGAATATTAATTTAGAAGATCAAAAGTATTAGTAAGATAATATTCATGATTTTGATTTCAAAATGATTGAAAAAGAGCGTGTGTACCGAACTCACGTGACAGAAGTAAAACTTTGGCAAGATTCAATGATTCCAAAATCGTCGCCTATGACGTGATGGTATTGCCATGACGCGGCCTCGAAATATTACTCTCAACGCGCTTAAAGAAGTTTCACTTCAATAAATAAATATGTAGGTACAAAAAATTTCCTAGAATTGGGTTTTAAAAAATATATAATTGCTCTATTTCAGAACCGGTAGCCGATTATGTAAAAGCTACAGTGGAAACTGTAATTAAAATACATGAAAACAAACCGTTTGGAGATGTTTTGGCGTTTCTGACGTCACAGGTAAGTTCTAACTTGGATAACTCAGTTACATTAAGTTATTATGAAGATAAAACTGATATATGTATAATGTATATTACCTATCATTTTGTTTCTATCATTGTGCAGTTCTAACAAAACATAATAATGCATTATTTTATGCCCGTCGTTACAAGGTTACGTTGTTTAATTGTCAATTTACTAACTACATGTTAAAAACGGCTCAAATCATTCTTAAATGTTGCTTAAATATTTTCTTATATGCGACTCCAATCAGCCAAATATACCTTATAACATACCGATAGAGATGATACTATCAAGCAATATTTGATTTTATATTTATTTTTTGTTCTTTTTTCTGTATTCTAATAGATCAATTTGTTTCAGGAAGAAATCCTCTCAGCCCTAGAAACATTACAAATATACGCCGAGGAAAATAATGAAAAGAATAAATATAGAAAAATATTTCCTAGCGGCATGCAAGCAGCGAATCTATTAATTTTGCCAATGTACGGCAGTTTGCCTTTACACAAGCAAATAAAGGTTTTCCAAATGGCCGACAGGAATGTGAGGAAAGTTATTTTAGCTACTAATATAGCGGAAACGAGTGTGACCATTCCGGGGGTTGTTTATGGTGAGTGGACAGATAGACAAATTGTTTATATATTTTTGTTGTTATTGAAATGAAGTATTTTAAGGAAACTATTTTGTTTGAAGATGTGGTTTATCCACAGAAAATGTATTGTCATTGATAACTCTTTATCATTATAAGCAATTTTGAACATCAACTGAAAACTTTTTTTAGATCTCTCTAAAGCTTTTGACACCGTCTCTATCTATATTTTTCTATCTAAATTTGATTTACTAGCGTAATTCGAGGCTCTGTGCTAGATATATTTAGCAGTTACCTTTCTGACCGTACACAATTCGTCGTAATTCATAATATTATAAGTGAATATGTATTGGTTTCATTCGGCGTACCACAGGGTCACGTTTTAGGACCTACCCTGTTTCTAATGTACATTAATGATTTGTGGAATTTGTCTTTTAAAAATTGTAAGATAATTTCGTAAGTCTAGGTAATACTGTCCTGTTTTGTCTAAACTTGAGAAGAGGATTTCCGTTTAAAATGCGTCTATAACGTTTTTGCATAGTATTGCACGCCTCATAAGCGAAGCGTTGAGGTGGGTACTACTGTCACTTCGCGCAAAACATCTGATTTTTCAAACTTAAAATGTCTTTATGTATCATACATTGCACTTGTAAGATAATACATACACACACATATTAAGAAAAAACACTATTTTTAACGTTCATGATATTTTTGATGTCATTTTTGTTATTTAAACTAGTTAAAAAACAGTTTAAAAAAGTTCTTTCTTGGACGTCCGTGTGTCTGTATGTGCGGATCCTTTTTCTTGTTAACACGATAGCGACCGAAATACTTTACTAATCGAGTCTTTTTTTTTCTTTTACGCTTGAGTATGCTCAGGAATAGAACCCTTTCATTTTTCAGGGTCTGATTCGATGTGGTTTAATTGTTATTAAATAAACAAAAATAATAATTAATAAATATTTATTAAAAAAAAATTATGAGGCGTGCACTTTTGGATTTTCCAAATTATTTTACTTTTACTACTTACGAGCCAGCCCGCGCCGGCCGCGCCGCCGCACGCCGCCCCACAGCGCGGGCCGCGCGTCCGCGCTGTGGGGCGGCGTGGCGTGCGTCCAAAAGTGCACGCCTCATAATTTTTTTTTAATAAATATTTATTAATTATTATTTTTAACTGCTATTACTGCTGTTTTTTTTACTACTTATATTATTGTAGTTTCTTTTGCTACAACTCTACCCTTTAGTCCAATTAGTATTG
Organism: Colias eurytheme; assembly: GCF_061535395.1. Lineage (NCBI taxonomy): Eukaryota > Metazoa > Arthropoda > Insecta > Lepidoptera > Pieridae > Colias > Colias eurytheme. Next base: position 6,662,665 of record NC_143006.1, read on the forward strand.
ATTTATTCATTTTTAATGATTTCAACTTCGTTTCTTTTTGACGCTTTGTAAAAAGTTTGAAAAACTTGCATCTAGAAGTTTTTTATTGATTTCTACTAATATCTACTCAGTAGAATTCGATAAAAACGGTTTGATGCAAGTTTTTCAAATTTTTACAACGTGTGTGAATCTTACGAAGGAAATCATTAAAAATCAATAAATATCTATTTGAACTAATGAGCCACTACACACAGGCTATATAAAATTGTATAAATATAATAACTAAATTCTGATGACTGACCGGTTGGCTTGGTTGGTAGTGGCCCTGCCTTCCAAGCCAGAGGTCGTGGGTTCGATTCCCACCCAGGGCAAATATTTGTGTGATGAATATAGATGTTTGCTCTGTGTCTGGGTGGTAATTATCTATTTAAGTATTTATTTAAAATTATACATATATTATGTATGTTTATCAGCCATCTGGTTTCCATAACACAAGCGAAAGCGTAGTATGGGATCATATCGTGCCGTGTGTGAAAATTGTCCTGGAATATTAATTTATTTATTGAAGTGAAAACTTCTTTAGCGGCGTTGGGTATAAAATCTTAAACTCTCGTCAGGACACGTGGCCTGATCGAAAAAGCGTAAGACGGATGGATATCAAACATGCTCAACGTTAATAATCAAGTTTTCACTTCTGCCGGTACTTCCGGAGTGCAACCCGTCTTTTTTTTTATTTATTCTCCCCCCAGTGGTGGACAGCGGCTACCACAAGCTGCCGAGCTACTCGCCCACACTGCGCGTGGAGTGTGTGTGTGTATGTAGCGTGTGTGGGCACCGCGCGCGGCAGCGGGCCGGCCGTGCGGGGCGGGACAGACCCGGCGAGTGTTACAGGTATAGTGATGCTGGGCAGGCCGAAATCGACCCGCCGAGTGTTACAGGTATAGTGATGCTGGGCAGGCCGAAATCGACCCGCCGAGTGCTACAGGCATAGTGATGCTGGGCAGGCCGAAATTTGACCGCCGAGTGCTACAGATATAGGGACAACAACAACAACAACAACATATTATATCTTCTTCTTCTTTATATATAAAAATGAATCGCAAAATGTGTTGGTAAGCGCATAACTCGAGAACGGCTGAACCGATTTCGATAATTCTTTTTTTATTATATTCCTTGAAGTACGAGGATGGTTTTAATGTAGAGAAAATGTAAATATGTACCACGGGCGAAGCCGGGGCGGACCGCTAGTCTATAATAAAAATTACATATCTATTATCTATAATAATAATGACCGATACGAATATTTTCAATATTTGATTTAACTAATAAACCATTCTAAACATAATAAACAATTTCTGATGTAAAGAACTGACGGCGTCACTACAATGATGATTAAAATATACATGAAAATTTTATAAAATTTTCATGTGTCCATACTTTTTTTTATATTTTATAATATATTATATCTTATATATAAAATTCTCGTGTCACAATGTTAGTCTGCATACTCCTCCGAAACGGGTGGACCGATTCTCATGAAATTTTCTGTGCATATCGGGTAAGTCTGAGAATCGGCCAACATCTATTTTTCATATGTACCACGGGCGAAGCCGGGGCGGACCGCTAGTAATATTATAAATGCAAAAGTAACTCTGTCTGTCTGTCTCTTACTCAATCACGCCTAAACTACTGAACCAATTTTCATGAAATTTGGTATGGAGATATTTTGATACCCGAGAAAGGACATAGGCTACTTTTTATCCCGGGAAAATGACGCAATCCCGGAAATCCCACGGGAACGGGAACTATACGGGTTTTTCTTTGACTGCGCGGGCGAAGCCGCGGGTGAAAACCTAGTAATTTAATATATTTAATTACAGATTATACACGGAAGAGGAATTTGAGAAATTACCTCAAAGCGTTCCGCCAGAGATTTGTAGGAGCGACTTGAGTTCTGTGCTTTTGCAGTTGAAAGCTTTGGGAATACATAATTTATTAAGGTAATAATAATTAATTAATTTGAACTATCTATACTTATCTTATAAAGCTGTACAGTTTGTTGGTTTGAACGCGCTAATCTCGGAAACTACTGGTCCGATTTGAAATATTGTTTCAACTTTAGATAGTGCATTTATCGATGAAAGCTCATATATCATAATGCTAAGACCAATACGAGCGGGTAAAACCGCGGGGCATAGCTAGTACGTCGTATCAGTGTTGGTGATTACGATTAAGATTATTATCGTTTATCATTTTTTTATTTTCAAAATTTAATATAATGTTACCAATAACGTTAGATATCCTTGTGTTAGACGTAACTTTTGATTTAATATTTTTGTGGATGAGTAGTTGTCAATATAATTGTCACTGTTTCCTGTCCGAACATGCTTAGCTGTCGAATACTATAAATTGCCGCGTTCCTTTGACTCGTGGCGCATTCGGACGTTGTTTATACGACGTTCGACCCAACTACCCTCACTTTGGTAATATTCGTTGACTTGCTGCATTTTGTTATCAACTACCTACATCAATTAGGTAGCTGTGTAGAATCGCTGTATATTCTAATTACATTCAAACTAATATTTAACCCGGCCGTCTCTCGCTTTTTATTTCTTATACTTGCATATAAGAATTTTTATTCATTTAGTTTGAAAGATTCTTCCAATTTTTTTTCCGTAATCGATTTAAACGTTTCTTCTTTCTATCTATGTAACAAATATAAACTTTACTTTGGTAAAGTAAAGTATGCACACAAAATGTCATGAGAATCGGTCAAGCTGTTTCGTATGAGTACACGAGAATTGTATACATTAGATTTTATTGTCTTCTAGATGCATACTAGCTGTGACCTGCGGTTTCACATGTTATTTATTTATTTATTTATTTCATTAAGGATCACCAACATGACATACACTGATACATAGATAAAAGCATTAAAGTAATAACAATCGTAGACATAGTGCTGTCACAATTATAGGCAACCACCACTAACAATTAATATAACATTAAATCAAAGACACACAGTCTGCAGCTAGCTGCAGATTAGGTAAAAAGTATACATATATACATAATACATAAATCCAATTTTGACGGCAAAATAATCAATTAATGTTAAAAATGTTATTGCCTATGCTTTCCTCGTTAGATGGGCTATCTAACATCGAAAGTTTCAAATCGGACCAGTAGTTCTTGAGAATAGCGCGTACAAACAAACAAATTCTTCAGCTTTTAGTATATATGTATTATAATTATAATTTATTATTCCAGATTCACATTCCCCACACCACCCCCCGCAAAAAGTCTATTATCCGCTTTAGAACAATTATACGCGTTGAAAGCAATCGATAAAACCGGTAATTTGACACAAGAAGGGAACAAAATGGCGGAGTTGCCGCTCAAACCGATGTATGGGAAAATGCTGTGTGAGAGCGGTATGTTTGTGATATTTAGTTTTTTATATCATTCAAATGTCTATATCTATACTAATATTATGAAGAGGAAAGGTTTGTAATTATGTATGTATGTATGTTACGGTTTTCATGCATAAACTACTGGACCGATTTCAAAAATTCTTTCACCATTAGAAAGCTGCATTTTCACTGAGCAACATAGGTTATAAAGCATTTTCAAAAAAATTAGAGATCCTTACCAAAAATGTAATAATGTAACCCAACGTGTAAAAAATTCTGTCATCACCGCTATATAATAATATATCCCTATTTCCCTTGGTCACGGCATCACGCGTGAACGACTGGACCGATTTCGATAATTCTAATTTTTTATGTGTACGTTATTTTCACGGGAGGGATTTTTTGAAAGAAAATCTCAAGAAATTTGGGCGTAAAAATTAAGTGAATGCGAAAATGTAACGGCTATTTAAACTTCACGCGATATGACAATTCGCGCGAAAACAAGACACACCAACGTTAGTTACACCATTTATAACTGAAGAACGGCTGAACTATATTTAGCTGAAAATTGGTGGGAGAGATAGCTTAGAACCAGGAGAAGGATTATCACAAAAAATTGAAAAATAAATACAATGGCTTAACTTTTTAAGCTATTACATAGCTTCTATCGCGGGCCTTGAGCGCGGGGACCGAATCCAGAAATTGCGTAACGAAAAAACCTCACGCTCCCCACGGGGACGGGCGCGGAGGTGTGGCTTGAAGGCATAGCATGCAATAGCTTTACCGCGGCAGTCCCCGAGTGCCACACGTCTTTTTTGTTTTTCTATAATATTATGTTGTCGTGAAACAACAAAAGAGTTATTTAAATACCGGTCAAGCGTGTGTCGGTATGTTTGGTGAGAGATTTGCACGTGATGGTATAAATATATTCCCAGTTATAAATTATAAAACTTTTATTCTTTTCCCTATGAATGTTACTGTATTTAAAATCCTATATCCAAAGTCTGTTTCTGTGATAAAATTTATCAAAATCTGCTTAGCCATTTTGGCTTTAACTTTAAATATAGACATGATTTAGTATTATTCTTATTTTAATTTATTTATAATTTCAATTTCCAGGCGAATACGGGTGTGTCGATGAAATTCTATCAATAGTGTCTATGCTACAAATGGATAGTGTTTTCATAAAACAGTACACCGGCAAAGCGTGTGCCGCCGCTAGAATGTCCAGGAGGAATAATTTCGAGGTAAGTCTATTATTAGATTTAGAAAATCACATCGGAATTGGTTTAGCCGTTTTGATAGTATAAAAATATATGGAGGCAAAGAAAAATATTGCATAATACGCAGCTATAAACGATTTTTAAAGCTACTGTCTACTTATTGTTTATGTCTGCTTATTGTTATTTATTGCATATCTTGCTTACTGATTTGAATGTCTTTTTCATGACTAAATAAGACATTTTTTCGTAATTAATAATTATTTAAACGAATGTATTAACCCAATCATTAAGATATTATGTATATAATAAAAAATGTATGATTTTTAATGAAGTACCTACTACCTAGCTATCATTTTTTTGTAATTTGAATATTTAGTCAAAACAATCAAAAAATATTTTACTGTTATTTACTGTTGAAATTTATTTTTCAGGTAGCGGAAGGTGACATAATAATGTATTTAAATATATTCGATTCCTATAATAAATTGAAGAATTCATATAACGACGAGAAAATTTCGAAAAAAGCGTGCAAAGACTGGTGCCAAAGGATGTATATTAATTATAGAGTTATGGAAAAGGTATATATTATAAATTGTTCTAGTTTTTATATTATAAACTAGCTGTGCTCCGCGGTTTCACCCGCTTAGCTCTGCTCATGTTGGTCTTAGCATGATGATATATTATAGCCTATAGCTTGCCTCGATAAACGGGTTATCTAACACCGAAAGAATTTTTCAAATCGGACCAGTAGTTCCTGAGATTAGCGCGTTCAAACAAACAAACAAACTCTTCAGCTTTATATATCTATCTATGCAAGACTGGGGTCTTGGGGTTTCAAAGAAAACCATCTAAAGGTTCTTTAAATTATATTTGATAATAATTATGTATAATGAATCGTACAAAATAACAGAAGCCAATAGCACGCTTATTGTAGGCGTGTGTCCCGTACGACGCTCGAGGTAGCAGAGAGCGAGCTCGGCTCTGAGGGGCGGGGACTTGGTGCCGGCCCTGCGTCGCTGTCGCTAGGCATCCGCCTAGACAACTAATATTATAAAGCTGAAGAGTTTGTTTGTTTGTTTGAACGCGCTAATCTCGGGAACTACTGGTCCGATTTAAAAAAATCTTTCGGTGTTAGATAGCCCATCTATATATATCATTACGCTAAGACCAACAGGAGCGGAGCCACGCGGGTGAAACCGCGGAGTGCAGCCAGTGTAAAATAACTATGGTATTCAATAATTTTTACAGGCATGTGAAATAAGGAGTAGTTTAGAAAAACTTATAAAAGGCAAATTTAATATTGAGAATAAAGTTTTCGAAGGACCGGATTTAGGTTCAGGTAAATATTTTTTTGTTTATTTAATAATGATCTTAATCTTGTAAAGAGCTTACTATAGTCTATAGAAATGATCCTATGAAGTAAGGTTTTATATTTTTATTATAATGATAAATGTATGAATTATAGTAGAGCCATTTTAATAGGCAACATTTGACAGTTCAACAAAATTCAACAACGTAACCTATACTAGTAACGACGACATAGAATAACATGTTATTTCGTTTTGTTAGAACTGCACATTTGCTTAACTTTTTTCAATTACGATTACATATTTATAATAATAATGACCGATACAAGTAATTTTAGGATTTGATTTTACTGATAAACCATTCTAAACATAATAAACAATTTCTGATCTAAATAACTGACGTTGATACAATTTTGTGTCAATAAACCTTTTTTCTTTTTAAATACCAGAGACGTTACTCTAAAAATCGAAATCTGACATCTAGAATCGAATGCATTGATTACTTGTGAATAAAAATCATCATAAATTATTGACATATTGTGTTTCAAGTTCGATTGACAAATGTTTCAAGTCCGTATCGATTAATTCACTTTAATCGATGTTTTTAAGCAGGTTACCTCTCTTCGAAGATAAAATTGATAGACGTCAAATGTTGCCTATTAAATTGGCTTGACTATAGTGGTATTATAGAGATGAATTCAGAAAACAAATAGTGTTTGTCTTGTAACACGTTTTATACGTTTTTTTTCCTACATTTTATTGTATTGTTTCGTTCGATGTTTTTGAGTTTTTTAATAATATATTTGCTATACTCTTCAATATTATGCTAGCTATATCTATTTTTAATCTATATATATAAAAATGAAACCCGTTTCGCGTTGTCACGGCATCACGCGTGAACGGCTGAACCGATTTCGATAATTCTTTTTTTATTATATTCCTTGAAGTACGAGGATGGTTCTTATGTAGAGAAAACGTAAATAAGTACCACGGGTGAAGCCGGGGCGGACCGCTAGTTGTTACATAAAATTTTCCTTTTTTCATACATTTTTTGTTATTTTTCCAGGAAAATGCATACGAATAATGAAATGTATTTTAACCGGTTTATTCCCGCAAGCGGCTTGTCTAACTTCAACGGGAGAATATAAAAGTATTTTTGGAGCAAAACTGTATATAAGTGAAAATAGCTGTTTATATAGAGTTCAACAACCTACTTGGTGAGTTTGGTGTTTTTAAATAAAATAAAATTACCTTTATTGAATTTTTGAGTACATTAATGGACAACTAAGATCCGTTACGCACCGACCGCCTCCTTGGTACAGTGGTTAACGCGTGAGCGTAGAACCTGGGTTCGATTCCCGGTGGAAACGAAGAAAAAAAATGTCTCGGTCTGGCAGGACAAAGAAGTCTGATCACCTACTTGTCCCTAAAGGAAATCGATCAGTGAAACAGATGTATCTGCCCCTTACCCCACTTGGGGACATGGGACTTCACTTTTTCACAAGATCCGTTACGCAAAGGAAAAAATAAATACAAAGTTGAATTTGATATTTTTGGTTTTATGGCATTCAAATGCTTTATAAATATAAATTTATAAAGAATAGAAAAAAATCGATCACGAGGCGGGACTCGGTCCCTTAGACACATAAAACTGAAAGAATAGAATAAATTCATTAAAAAGTATTTAAAATCTATATTTTTTCAGGGTGGTGTTCGCGAGTGTTCAAAGTGTTGGAGATAAAATAAATATGCGAGATTTAATGGTGATACAAAAAGAATGGCTGTTAGAAATCGCTCCACATTATTATACGGAAGTTTAATAAATTATTTCAATATATATTTGGTTTTTATTTATTTCCTTATAATGTATGGTAAAATTTTAAAATTTAACTTTTTACGTTGTTGTATACGTAATAAATTATGATTATTGTCAGACAATATTTTGAAAATAAAGAAAATTAATATGAATATAGGTTAAAGTACCCTTACCATGAAAATAAAAATAACAGATATTATAAAATATATGAATTAACTAGCTTTTTGTCTGTGTCTTAAATCTCGTAAATACACTAAAATTATGCAATTACCATCATATCACATGTAAAATTAGACACCGAAAATTCTTCAAGAAATTCTTATCAAAAACTATAATATGAAAATAAAGAACTTTGGACAAAAGATAACTGTCGTTAAACATACAATTTGTTTAAAAAATGTCGTTGGCATCGAACCTTAGACCTCTTTCCAGTAATTTTCTGAGCTAAGCCTTACATTGATAATAATTTAAAATTACGTAATGATTTATCAAAAGTCAAAACTTTGGCATTCTTACAGAAGACAATTATAGCTGAATGTGTGTTTTCAAAATAAGGATATACTTATATAAAATTTAGTTTATTAATGAAGAATGTTACTAGGTATGCCAAATCCCTTGAAATTGTGTCTCAGTAAAGCCTGTATGTATACAAATACACTAGTTTTTGTCGTAGTCAAAAATACCAAGTAGTTTTGATTTTATACGCATTCAAAGTTTCGAAAAATATCGAGTCCGCTTGTGACGTCACGTCACAACGCACCGCGCGGCCGCGTCCCCGCGCGGTGTGTATAAAGCAAAATTACCAATCTTCTATTGGATGATACGTGTAATATTCAAGACCAAATCTAAAAAATAAAATATATATCAAACTAGATGATATGTTCAACGATTCTGTTTAATCAAAAACATAAAATATTAAAATTTACTCGATAAAAAAAAATTACCAAGTTAGCTCTAATTTCCACACTTTTACGTTTTCTACTTGACATGGTAATACTTATTATGATTTTTTTTCATAAACAATTATATTAAAACATTTGCAAGATATTTGTCAGATCATTTTGTGTAATTATCTACTTTTAGTTTTGGTTTTATTTTTGGCACTCTTTTTTTCTCAAGATAAACGTTTGGTTTTGTCACGATAAAAGTGGTTTATCGCAGATAAAACCAAAACTAAAAGTAATTACTAAACAGTCCAATAATAGTAATTATTATTCGTTTAATAAAATAACAGTCATGCCAAAGTTTCATCTTTATTTAATAGTTTCTCAAAATATTCTATACGATTGCGTTTTTGCACTGCTGATCTCTGAGGTTTATCTTCATTTTCCTGTTGACATTTGAATTTGTGTGGAACTATACCCTGTTTTTGTTTAATTCTTCCCCCGACCAACTTATATTTTAGTATAGTTCTCCATATCATTCTCAACTTAAAACAAGAAAAAATCTTACTAGCCATCTACCTATACTTAGCCCATACGAGCAGAGCAGAAGCACAGTCTAGTATAGATTAAAACTTGTATAGAAAACAAAGGATAACGCAAAACAGCTGCAATGTTCTCAAAATATTATAATATGTAGCTTACTTCCTTTGCAACTATAAAAAACAACTTATCCGGCGAATTGGTAGTTGTATTTTTACATTTAGGAACAACACATGATTTTCTGGTATTTGGATTGGACATTTTTAAAAGTATTTAATTATAATTTCGACGGCACGGGCGCGCGATCGCTAGCGGACTGAGTGAGCCAGATTGAGCGTGTTGTGGTGTGACGTCACACCATCACCGGGCGTTTACAACTTGTTTTACTTCTAAATCGGAAAATAATTGACGTATCGAAGTAATTTTTTCACTAGTATTATTTATTTTTGACAGAGAATATGGAGTGCTAATAATCAAAATTAGTGAACATTCTCCATTGTCGAAATGAAAACTATCACTTACTATTTCGTATAAAAACGTTTCACCTCTTAAAATTATTATAATTCTACACATTTGCCCTATTTTTATTTCTTACTAGCGGTCCGCCCCGGCTTCGCCCGTGGTACAAAAAACACATCTTTTCTCTACATAAAAACCATCCTCGTACTTCAAGGAATATAATAAAAAAAGAATTATCGAAATCGGTTCAGCCGTTCTCGAGTTATGCGCTTACCAACACATTTTGCGATTCATTTTTATATATATAAAGATTAAAAATGGCTGAAAACATGGCTGATTTTAAAATACTATCATAGAAGTAGGCCTACCGCCTATGTCATGCCATACTTTTCCGGTGTGACTTACAGCCCGCCATACCGACGCGAATGTGTTGATTTAAAAAAAAAACAATTCAACCATTTGTACCAGGCTAACTTTTGCACAGGTAACCATCGTCGTGCAGCCATTTACGAAAATCGCCATGCCATACTTTTCGGACGATTCCAAATGGTCGAAATCAAATTTTTTTTTTCGACCTAAGAACTTAATACATCTTTGTAAATAAATTTCTGGACTCTATAACTACCAAATAGCAAGTTCTCAATAAGACTGTTTTTGTTGCACCTCAGAACTTTCAAATGGATGAACCGATTTTGAAATTATTTTTGATGTGTATAGGCAAGCAAGGGCAATTTAGAGAACAGCTGAAATTGCTCCGACCGCCGTGCAACCGAGATTGTTCCAATATTGTCCCTGCGGCAGGTAGGTGAGTAGCCGGTATTAAGAGTCCATATACAAAATTGCGCTGGACGAATGCTAGTATTTTTACCGTTTGAACGCGATCATCGTGCAGTCGAGGAGCAAAGGCTGCAGCGCTCAAAGTGGAAACATTATAGGACCTTATTATCTCGTTATCGTCTACTCCACCAATTCTAATCTAGTATCGTGGGCTTCCCGACTACTACGCGCGGGAAATACGTACTTTAGTAATAATTTTGTGTCTGACGGAGCAGCGCAACACGTCCTATTCCATAAAGCGCGGAGCGCGGTCCACAGATTAGGTATTACTTGGCGCGGTCTCCCCGATATATTATATTACTCTATAGGCGGTCTGCCGTAACAGCGTTTGCGCTCCCGTATATAATCGAAAATTCTAGAGAACTTTAAATTATTCCATTACTTTCATAAATCATATAATATATATTTTTTTATTGCAAGTTTTTAAGCATAAATCTATCATTTAATGTGTATTTTTTTTTTACTCTGTCGTATGTTTTAGAAATTCGACGCCAAATACACATAAAATTTCATCAAAGTAAGGCTATTTTAACTTAGATTTTCTTTGAATTTTTGAATAAAAGTACTTAAAATTCCTCGAACACTTTTTAGGGTGTCTCAGTGTCTTTATTGTTGTATATTTTATAAGACAACTTCTTCTTTTCAATTCCGTGTTTAAACAGTAAACTACAAAGACACGAACGTCCCGCATCGAAAAAATTGAAACACGCCTCAGGTTATTGGCTATTAAACAAACTGGACAATGAAAACCAATAAATTGTCTCGAACTGTTTTTAGATATTGAATGAATCTTTAATTTAAGATATTATAACATATTGTTACTAATTTAGTTTTTTTTAAACGAGCTCCTAAAGAATTACAGAAACAAGTCAAAATCACTTTAAAATCGATACGGACTCTTAAGCACTACACTAGCTTTGGACGAAACTAGAAAACTAGGTAAGTACTTTCATTAAAAACCGATAAAATTCGATAAAACTGAGGAAAATTTGCAAATTCAATAACAACAAGCGGTGACCACATGTTATGTTTTGTCTAGTGACTTACAGCGTGATTCATTAAGAGCAATCTATTTGGTTCTTTATTTATTTACTAGATTTCCGCCCGCGGCTTCGCCCGCGTTTGCAAAGGAAAACCCGCATAGTTCCCGTTCCCGTGGGATTTCCGGGATAAAAACTATCCTATGTGTTAATCCAAGTTACCCTCTATATGTGTGCTAAATTTCATTGTAATCGGTTCAATAGTTTTTACGTGAAAGAGTAACAAACATCCATACATCCATACATCCATACAAACTTTCGCCTATATATATTAGATTTAGCCGCAGATAATTAAAGTTCAAAGCCCAGGATGATACTAACGTGAACGATTGTTCAACAAGACTTATTTTAGAATTACTTTTGAAAAAAATTCAAGTCAAAAAAAGTCATCGTTCCTGTAGCATTTCCGGGAAAGAATAAGCCTCGTATTAACGTTTCTGAAAAGTTACAGTAAGGAACATCGTCAAATTTCAATACAATTATTATAAATTCACTTGCTCTTCTTTCTCTAATATTCGTTTCATAAAGTTGGACTTGTATAAAATATTTTTGAATTCATTTAAACGCAGGAACGTAATATGTAATTAATGTAATTCAAGAAATCACCTGTGTTTTCTTTCGAGAACATTTCTTACAGCAAACAATTAATAAATTAAATAAATCAAAATTGTCAAAAAAAAAAAAACAATAAAAAACAGTAAACAGGTAAGATATTTTATCAACGTTAGCTCAACTCAATTATCATTCACTTCCTCGTGACTTCAGCAAAAAATAGCTATAGCTGATAACGTAAATAATAGGTAACAAAAAACTTGATTAAAGTACATTTATATACTTAACCCAGATGTTACTGAAACAATTTTTGTTATCATATTAAGGTGAAATGTACATATTGTGTCCATATTGCAAAAAGTTTAACTGGAAAAATAGTATAAAAATTTTATCTATCGAGGAAATCTCGGAAAATGGTGTCCTTTTAAAAGGACGGTAGTAATATGTACTACTAAGTAGGTAGACTATGATATTAAAATGACAACATACATTTCACATATATTTATGTAGCAATATGAAAATTTTCAAAACATAATTTAGGATAAAAGGTTCCATTACATTTAGGACAATAGAAATTGGCTTTCTTGTGACATTCTATACACCGAAGCTGCTTGTCTCTGTACCTAATGATGTGATCTTTTCAATCAAATCCAGAGGTTTCACGGAATCTCTAGCACCTTTAGTCTTTACGTTCCTCATTCTTATATGTTTCGAGCAGAGCAGTTCCAACACTTCTACGAATGTGGAGATAATCATAATGGCCCCTTTTTACTTATATATTTGCCAAGAATTATGTATTGCCATATCTACTCCATGACAAGTCAAAGAAAAATACCACTTCTTGCCTCTGATAGATGTCTTGTACAAACCGATGCTCTGGTCGGATCTGTCCACCCCTCCCATTTTCTCGTACTTTTTTTACAAGTATATTTTTCTTATGTTGTTGTGAAAATCTC